>NW_006400029.1:1565954-1637780 GCF_000299155.1 Elephantulus edwardii | reverse complement strand
AGAAAAAAAAAAGGAAAAAAGAAAAAAAAAACCCTCCTGAGGGTCAGCTATGGATCAGTTCCGACTCAACAATATACAACAACAAACAATTTGTGTTATAAAACATTAATACAAAGGAGCTCTGGTGACCTAGTGGCAAGAAGCTGCACTGCAATCCCAGAGGTACACGGTTTGAACCTACCAGATGCTCTGCTGGAGAAGGAGGGGCAGTCTCTTGTACCAGTCAGATCAGATTTGACAGTACAAATAAAAAAGAAATAAAATTAAAAAATAAAACAAACCCCAAAACATTAAAACAACAACAAAGAAAATATCAAAACATTGCCTATTCATCCACCCAAGGATTACTTATGACAGAAGGCTGCGTAATTATGGCCTCTTGGGTAGATTTCTTGAGATTCACACTGTTTGGGCTTAAATCTTGGCTCTGTTACTTGTTATAAGTTGAATTTCCATATCTTGTTTATGCCATGGTATCCTGCCTTAATATGAGAATGATAATTACTACTTATGGAGCTGCTTGGAGGCTAACATGAGTCAATACTTGTAAAATGCTTACAACAATCAATCTGGTAATTTTAACTCAACACATTTTTTTACTTATTATTATTTAAAAGGTAAATATTTTCAAACAACTAAACACAGGTTTAAATAATACAGAAATATATGTGACTATTAAAATATTTCCTGGAAATTTTAAAAATATAAACTAAGACAAGTAGAGTCACATATTTCTTGCTTATTTAGAATTATTCAAGGGTTCAAAGTGGCATACAAGTTTTGAAATATAATGAACATATGTTGAGATATTTGCATGTCTAGATTTCGGAATAGCTTTGTCATTTTGTACATAAAATGGCATTAATTTATGCTGAGAAAATGTAAATGCTTTCCCTTATTATTTTGTACAAGCTCAAAGTAATTTATAAAAATATTATTTAGTTTTCATAGACAGTGCCCTTTCCAAGGCCATTTAAAAATTATGTTGTTGAGAATATATAAAGCAAAACATACACCACTTCTATATTTTATATATATATATGTGCAATCCAGTAACATTGGTTATATTCTTCTAATTATGCAATCATGCTTATTGTGCATTTCTGACTTGCTCTTTATTCATATAAACTCATTAGTTCCATTTAATCTTTTGCACTAGTATTATCAGTTTTATATTATGTGGATAGTTTTTACAAGATCATAATATACAAAAGAGACTTTTTTTTTAAAATTTTAACCACTAACTTAAACTATTATTTGGTTTTGAAAAAACTTACAGGCATATTTTGGTTAAGATTTAAAGACACTTAGGGTAATAGTTTTGGGAATTAATTCGGCCTCCATGACTCCATAAAGTCTGAGTCCATGAGAATTTTGAATTCTGTATTTTATTCTCCTTCTTTTGATTTGGATTTTTTCCATTGGGTCATAGAAGTGAAGGTTTTAAAAAAGCACGTAGATGGATGTAAAATAAATCAGTGTGTTTTTCTTTAAAAGCATTTAGATAAGCCTATAAAGTAAACAGAAGTTCTAGGAAGGTATTCATTGCTTTGGACAGTTAACTATTCAAGATTAAAAGGAAGGTGTTTGCCCAAGGACAAAGTTAAGTGGGGAGAAAAGGTTAGGGAAGAAGCTGGATTGAGAACAAGAAACATAGGCAGGAAGTAGGTTGAGTTATGTTACATTGTGGGGATTGCAATCTGTGCCATGAAGCAAAATGTATGCGAACTGATCATTAGAAATTCCGTTTATTCTATACACTTTTATCCAGTAGTGTATGAGTTGTTAAATGAAAAACTGATCTGTGTAAGTTTTTACCTAATTCACAATAAAAAATTAGAATAAATTAATTTATACAAATTACTGTTTGAAATGAAATTCTTAATTATTGTATATTTCAGATACATATTGGGAGTTCTGATAGCATAGTCCATAGGAAATTATAGTGCTGATTCAAAGGCAGTTCAAATCCATCAGCTGCTCCTTGGGAGAGGGATGAGCAATATCCTTCCATTCAGTGTATATCCTTAGAAACTCAAAGGAGGGGCACCTATGAATTATTTCCCATTCAACAACAATGAATTATGAGTCACACACTTTAGAATTTCAGAATACATTTGCAAATATATTATGAATTCTCTTGACTAATGAATGCTCTTTAGTTCCTCTGTACTATATATATTTTATAATGTAACCTTTTTTTTTAAAAAATTTTTTATCAAATCAGATCTGACTGGTACAGGAGGAGATTGTCCCTCCTTTCCTGGCAGAGCATCTGGTGGATTTGAACCTTGCGCCTCTGGGATTGTGGTTGCAGCTCCTTTCCACTAGGCCACCAGAGCTCCCCTATTTTTACTGAATATTATTGATAGAAGTTGGAAGGCAAATGACCAGAAAAGATCTGTTTGTGTTCATTTCACAAAACGGTGAATCACAGAATGAGGAAACTTTATCAAATATTATCATTTATATTGCATGTTTTACATCTAAAATGTAATTTTATTATGTAATTTTTATATAATCTTTCTGAAGATAATGATCATTTAAAAAGAAAATCATC
Organism: Elephantulus edwardii; assembly: GCF_000299155.1. Taxonomy (NCBI): domain Eukaryota; kingdom Metazoa; phylum Chordata; class Mammalia; order Macroscelidea; family Macroscelididae; genus Elephantulus; species Elephantulus edwardii. The sequence goes on along the minus strand of NW_006400029.1, from coordinate 1,635,220 downwards.
AGAGAACTGCCAAAAATTCAAACTAGATGCAGAAGAGTACTTGGGATCAGAGATAGATAGCATGGCTTACATCAGTGGATCTTGAGTGAAAATAGAGAATTTTGGCAAGATGTTTGGTTGTGTTTTATTGATCATGCAAAGGCTTTCTACTATGTGGGTCATAATAAATTATAGAAAACACTGGGGAGGAATGGAATTAAAGACCAAGAAGCAGTTCTAACAGAACAAGGGCAGGAAAAGTGTGAGACCAGGTTGTATCTTTTCTCCATCTGTTCAATCTATATGCAACAGATAATTCGAGAAAATGGTTATTAAATAGAGTGCAACTTCAGGGTTCAAGGAAGATACATCAACAACTCATTTTGTGCAGATGACAGTCTTGCTGCAGCAACCAAGAAGACTGAAAACACTTACTGATAAAGATCAAAGACTACTTAATACTTTCACTATGGGTTTTATCTCAACATAAAACAAAGATCTTAACAACTGAACAAGTAAATAATATCATGATAAAATGAGAGAATATGGAACTTTTATTAAAGGATTTTGCTTTACTTGGATCCACAATCAACCCCAGTAAAGGAACACTACATGGTTTAAAATGAAGAGAAGTGTGTGGGAGGCTTGTATTCTTTCACTATACCAATTCGGTCTGTATGTTGAGCACATTATTTGAGAAACTCAGTGGACTCTATGAAGAATGTGGCATTTACATTGGAAGAAGACTCATCAGTAACCCTTTCTTATGCAGATGATACAACTTTGCTTGCTGAAAGTGAGGAGGACTTGAAGCACTTATTGCAGAAGATCAAAGACTATCCTCTTCAATATGGACTACATCTCAATGTCAAGAAAACAGTATTTTACCACTGGACTGATAAGCAGCATCATAATAAATGGAGAAAAGATTGAAACTATCAGTCACTTCATCTTACTTGAATCCATGATCAGAATACTTAGTACCAGCAGTCAAGACATCAGGAGATGTATTGTACTGGGAAAGTCTGCAGTCAAGGACCTCTTCAAATCATGAGGGGCAGTGATGTTTGAGAATTAATGTATGCCTTATTCAGGCCATCGTCTTTTTGGTCACTTGCTGTGCATCTGAGAGCTGGACAGTGACAAAGGATGACAGAAGATGAATTGATGACTTTTTAAATTATGGTGCTGGAGAAGAGTGCTGAAGATCCCTTGGACTATCAAAAGAACAAACATCTATATATGTCTTGGAGAAATTTCAGCCAGAGTGCTCCTAGGAGGCAAAGATGATAAAACTTGGTCTCAGATCTTTTGAGCAAGTTGCTAGGAGAGGCTGTTCCTTGGAGAGGGACATCATGCTTGGGAAGGTGGAGGGATGATGAAAGAGAGGAAGACCCACAACCAAATTTATTGACACCGAGACTGGATTCAAGTGGATTCAAGTATGTCAGAGATTGTGAGGATGGCACAGATTATAGGGCAGGCTTTACTTCTGCTGTTCATTAGGTCACTGTGAATTGTGCTTGACAGCACCTAAGAACAATAACAATATGCCTGTGATTATTAATGCCATTTTGGAATTGATTGTTTTTCTTTATTAAATAAGTATAATTTTTGTTGTTTGGGATCTAGCTAGTTCGTAAGAAATCTTTGTACAACAGCATGAAGCATTCCCCAGTCCTGTGCCATCCTTCCATCATTGTTTTGCTTGAGCTCATTGCTGCAGTCACTGTAACAATTTTTTTAAGGATTTTCTTATTTTCCACTGATCTGCTTTACCAAATATGATGTCTTCCAGGGAGAGGCCCCTAGCGGCAACATGACCAAAGTATGTGAGAAAGGCCAGTATTCCTATAGGGTTTTATCCTGAGTCAATCTCTTTTGAGATATAAAAGAGATTAAATAAGCAACCTGAGGGGAAAGAGAGTAGACTTATAAAAGTCACATATGAAGACTGTTCAGGAGTAGAAGCTTAAAAGAGACAAAGGCCTTCCTCCAGAGCTGACAGAGAAGGCCTTCCCTGGAGCTGGCAACCTGAACTCTTGACTTTTTGTTTTCAAAAGGAACCGATGTAATATTTTTCTGTTACAGTAGTTGTTGATAACTGAGAATGAGATACTTCAACAAATACCTAAAATGTGGATGTTGTTTTGGAATTGGGCAATGTATAGACTTTGGAAGAGTTTTACTTAACAATAACAGCCCGGGTCACAGGGAAGAGACAAATCTGTTTGTTAAAGCTACCCATTTTGGTATCTCTGTTATGGTTCACTAGATAACAAAGACAGACAGTGATAAACATGGTTATCTGCTGAAATATCTAAATGAGATTATAAAGGGGCCATATGGTTTCTCCTTTCCATTCCTAGTAAAGTTTAAGAATGTTTCCTTTGTACATCATATTGTTGTTGTTGTTATGTGCCATTGAGTCACTTGCGACTCCGATACTATGTACAACAGCCCTAAACCGTGCTCTATCCCCTGCCAATCTCATTGCCTCTGACACACCCATCCTGATTACCCCAGTCACTGAATCAATCCACCTCATAGAGGGTCGGTCTTCCCCTCCTGCGCTGTCCCTCTACTCTACCCAGCATGATGTCCCTCTCTAAAGACCTGTCTCTCCTTACAACATGTCCAGAGTATGTCAGGCGAAGCCCCAGAATCCTTGCCTCCAAGGAGAAGTCTGGTTTAACTCTCTCTAGGATGAATCTGTTTGTTTTCTTGGCAGTCCATGGTACATTCAGTAACAGCTTTTCATCAAAATCTAAACAAACTACACAAAATTTTGATATTTTGACCAGATTATTTTCCACTTACTATATTATTATTATTATAATTTATTATAATAAACATGATATAATGCTGTCTTGATCTGTCGTTTGAATGTAAGGTCACTGGGGTAGAGCTGTTTGTTCTTAGAATTCTCTGGAATCCTGCCTAAATATTTGTGTACTTAGAGGATGACAGTAGATCATTTGAAGAGTGTCATGTGATATAGATGCCAGTGGTAAAAAGAAATGTTTTTAGTTGGCTAGCCTGAAGTAATTTTGTCAGCTCTGTTTTACTGTGATGATTTTACACAATACAATAGTACTTGAAGATAATGCAGTATTATTTTGTTTAGAATCATTGCCATTATCGGGGCTATGTGGAGGGAGTTTATAATTCATCTGTTGCTCTAAACAACTGTTTTGGACTCAGGTAAGGAATTTTCTTTACCTTCCTCCCTCTTGTGTTCCTCTTTCACCTGTTTTTCACTCTCACTATTTCTTTATCCAGATTAAGTGATTTAGGGAGACTTTTAAAAAGTTAGATTTTACTTTGATCTTGGTGAAGATTTTCATAGCTCTATTGTAGTAATCACTCTTAAAATGTTTGTCTAGGAAAATGTTATAGTTGATGCATTATCATACCTAAATGGAGTATTTTGTATTTGTTGAAGCTATTAAATACTTTTTTATCTTTGAAGTATACATTAAATTTCTAATATGTCATGTTAAAAAATCTTTTGCCTATATGTTTTCACTTAATTCTCATAATGATTCTGCAAAAGACTTCATATTTTCATATTTAGATGGAAAACTGAGATTAGAGAAATTGTAACACACAGCAAGTGAAGTGATGATAAGATTAAAGTTATATTTATGAATTTCATTGTGGTAGTCAGTTAGCTATAGGATTGAACTAATAAATATTACTTAAATCATTTTCAAACCAATTTCATAAAGTAAGTAGTACTAGCTCCTTTCAAACAGTAATATTTATTGAATATTCAAAGTGTTTTGTACTCATTAAATAGTTTAGTCACCTGTTAGTTCATCATACTGTATTGGCTTGTGTGTGCTATGGTTTCAGACGCTATGACACCATTATTTTAAATATCAGCATTCCTATAGTGTACAAGTTTGTCAAATTTTCCTGACTAACATAGATTTTAAGAGGAAAGGTCTGGTTATCTACTTCTGAAAATTAGACATTTCAGTCAAGGTGATGATAGCAACAGAACATTGTCTGATGTACTACTGGAAGAGAACCCAGATTGGGAAGCACTCAAAATATGACACAATAATCACAGAGAAAGTGCAGTGGTAGATAACTTTCTGTTTTGTCATACATAAGGTTGCCATGTGTCAGAGCCAAGTCAACAGCAACAACTCTCAATATAATACATTCTTCATAATCTAGGAAAGAATGTAAACTAAGGCATAGCTTACATAATTTGATAAAAGCCCTACAGCTAATAGGGAACAAATTAGGTATTTGAGTTATGGTCCTCTGACTCAGGACCCCACACTTTTATGAGCTATCCTGTAAATTTTCTCATTACTGTAAGCACTCAGAGAATTAACTTCAGGATAGTGATGTTAGTAAGTTGCAGTCTTGACTTAAAATTCAAGTTTGTTTGATTGTATGAAAGAGACACAATGGGAATGAAAGATATGTGCAACAATGTATACGAACTTTGTAAGCAAACCAATATAAAATAAAAAACCCCCCAAAATTGCTACAATAAAAAAAAAATAAAGTTTGTCTGATATGAAAACTTGTAATTTTTTTCACTACCTCCACTCTGGGACTTTGGCTGTTTTCTGGATCTGATGGTAGTCCTGATGGTCACGTGAGAGAGTTGTTTTGGGTCATGTCTGATGTCTATTGCTGCTTTTTTCCTCTCAAGCGCAGGTGTCCTTGATCATTTGCCTAGGGTGGAAGTCTGCTCAAAGGCGTTGGCTTTAAAAACCTTGGGCCTGTGGCCGTCAGGCCAAATTTATTAATTTTTGAATGAATATTTCTTAAACAGCAATCTTTTGTCTATATGCTGAACTAAACAACTTGGTGTTGCTGTGATGCTGCACACTATTCTATAGTCTTATCAAATACCATAATGGTTACCTGTTATATACAATGTTTGGATGACCTTCCAGACTGATTTATGCTGGGAAGCAGGAATGGCATCCACCTCTGGAAACTCTACAAACTCTCTAAACTCTATAAATGTACAGAAATGATGTTAGTTAGAGAACAGAGTTCAGTTTAGGTCTTTTGTGCAAAACTTACTCTCAGTTGTATTCGATTTGATGACACTTAACCACTGCTAAATGAAACTAGTGCTGTTTATATCTGGAGGAACACTCTTCCACTTTGTAAATCACTCTTTGTCAATGTGCAATATGAAGTAACTTGGGTTGCTGTGATGCTGAACCTTATACCACTAGGGTATCAAATACCGGAATGGTTTCCCAATATGGACAGTAGTTGGTGGAGCTCCCAGTTGTCAAACAAGTTTGGAAATAGGAGTGGCATCCACTTCCTAAACCACATGCTTCTGGAAACTCTGTGAAGTTGGAATTGATGATAGTTATGGAAAGGCATAAGGTCTTTTTTTCATAGAGTCTCTATGAGTCACTCTTGACTCGACAATAATCAACAACAACACTTTTTTACACTTGTTCTAAATTGGAATTTGAATTTAGAGTTTCTGATTCCTTTTCCTCTTTTTTCCTTTCTTAAAAATTGTATATGTGATATCACAACTTTTAGAGGACTGCTTCATTTAGATGATACAAGCTATGGGATTGAGCCTCTGCAAAACAGTTCTCATTTTGAGCATATCTTTTACCGAATGGATGATGTCCACAAAGAGCCTCTGACATGTGGAGTCTCCAACAAGGATGTAGAAAAAGAAACCACAAAGGATGAAGAGGAAGAGTTTCCAAGCATGACTCAGCTACTTCGGGTAAGAGAATAGTTTAATTCCTAATGGTTCACATTACTGTTTGGAGAAACAATATATTTATCTAGGAAACCAATGCCTACTTGTTTGTTTATTTATTGATTGCATTGTGCCAGACATTGTGATGGGTGCTAAGGAAGAAATACAAAGGTGAACAATTTGCAGGTCCTGCCACTATGCTGATTTACGTTTTAGGAGGTGTAGCATTTCTGGTTTAACTAGGACTTAAATCATAAAGTACTTGACAGTTTTTGTCAGCATTGTAATATAATATAGTCCATTCCATATCTTTCAGATAGCAGTGGAATTTTTCATTTTGATCTCTCCTACACAAACTAGAATGGATTCTTGAGCTTTAGATTAAAGAAACAGGTTTGCTTGTAAAGTTTTAACTATTTGAGATATCATCTAAGAGTAGTTGTATCCCGTTTTGAGATAGCATTAGGATTTCTTGCCTTATTTTCCAGAGTTTTCAGGGTGCTGTCATTAGATAGTTAGCTGCTAGCCAAAAATATCAGCACTTGGAACCTCCCAGCCACCCCCTGGAAGAAAGTTGAGGTAATTTGCTTCTGTTGTGCGGGGAGAAGGGTGCAACAATGAATGAATGGAATTCCAAAATCTCTGTAGATGTTCATTGAAATGAAAAATAAACAACCTAAATTAAAAAAAAAAAAGATGCATAGACTTGGAAATCTTATGAGGCAGTTCTCCTGTGTACTAAAGGAGGGGTGCCATGAGTCAGAATTGACTTGATGTCAGTGGGTTTTGTATCACTCTTGGCATAGATCTCTGACTGAAGTGGTTCTAGATCTAGATCAACCATCCCTGCTGAAAATATACCTTAGAAAGATGGTATTTCTATATTAGAAGAGGCATGTGCCTATGACTTATTCTGTAATGCCCAGTATATTAACTCATATTAGTTTATTATTTTTTTTATTGTCTCTTCTATCACCGAGTCTTGATGATTGGGCTATTCCTTTTAACTTTAAACATTGGAAACATTTGCATTTTAGCTTATTCTGCTTTATTTTAAGGGAGCTGGTAGCCTAGTGGGTAAGGAGTTGTGCTGCTAACTGAAAGGCTCTAAACTACCTACTGCAGGAAGGTGATTATTTACAGTCTCTGAAAACTGGAAGGGTCAGTTATGAGTCAGTTTTGACTCGATAGTACATAACAATAGTAACCGTATCATAGTAACTTCCGCAAAGTCACAAAACTACTCTTTTTTTTTTCTTTATTATTCATTATTTATTTTGGGGTGAAAGTTTACAAATCATATTCTCTTTTCATTCAGTCACTCATAAGCATTTTGTTTTCCTATCTTTTTTCTTTAGGATATGTCACTAGTAGTGTAATTGTAGATCAAATGGTATTTCTATTTCCAGATTTCTAAGGAAGTACCAAACTACTTTCCACAGTGAACTTTTTTTTTTTAAAGTAGCTACTTCGCCCCTATGTTGGCTTTGAAGAATAGTAGAATTTACCGTTAAAGTGTGCTTATGTGTGTGTTTGTATGTTTATGATGTATGTGTGTGTAATTTAGGTTTTAGAAATATCAATACATCTGTTTAGAACCTGAAGTAAGTAATTTTGTTTGACTCGTATTTTCCTCAGATTAGTTCAGGTACTGTATATTATTGGTTTTGTTTGTATCAAAATTTTGGTTTTGTCTTTATTGACCTAGAACGTGTTAAGTTAAATAAGTTTAGGATGACCTTAGTATATGGGAAATAAGTGACTGTAGATTGGGGTGTGATGATTACATATATAACATAGCCTTGTAACTTTTTTTGGTTTGTGATTTTGACAGAGAAGAAGAGCTGTCCTACCACAGACCCGATATGTGGAGCTGTTCATAGTAGTAGACAAGGAAAAGGTAGGATGGATGAAACTTTTTCTTCTTTTTCATGAAAAACAGATGAGAAATGAGCATTACCAGGTGTGATATATGAAATAAACATATACATATATAATTCGTGTATGTTATATTAATTTTTCTTACATGATAATTTTAATACAAAAATTGCATCTAAAAATTAAATTTCAGTGCTTTTGAGTCAGTTCAAAGATATAGTTGGTTCAAACCCTCCATCAGGTTCAAGGCTGTAAATTGCAGTGAAGAAGACTCCCTTAAAATCTCTATTGGATTTAAACTGCCAATTATATGCACTGCCAAATCTCCTATTAAACCTGCTCAGTATTTATAATAAAAAAAATTATACATATATAATTTGTACTTTGGAGAGGTTGCTGATAGCAGACTTTCCCAACACAGTATGTCTTTTAATTTCCTGGCTGCTGGTGCCAAGAATATTGATTGTGGAGCCAAGTAAACTAAAGCTGTTTATAATCACAATCTCTTCACCATTCATCAGATGCTGCCAATTGGCCCAGTGGTGAGAATCTTTGTTTTCTTGATATTGAGCTTCAATCCATGTTGAAGGCTGCAGTTTTTGACCTTCTGCAGCAAGCGCTTTAGAGGCCCTCCTCAGTTTCAGCAAGCAGGGCTGTGCCATCTGTATAACGCAGATTGTTGATGAATTCCTCCAATCCTGATGCCACATTTCTCCTCATAGAGCCCAGCCTCCCAGATAATCTGTTCTGCATAAAGATTGAAAAGTTAAAGAGATAGGACACATTCCTGGCAACCATGCAGTGTTCCCTTGCTCTGTTCTGACGACTGCTTCCTGGTCCAAGTATAGTTTTCGTATAAGCATGATCAAGTGTTCTGGGATTCCCATTATTCACAGAGTTAGCCATAGCATGTTGCAAGGAGGGACCAGTCCTTGGAGAGGAACATCATGCGTGGAAAGGTGGAGGGACAACACAAGAGAGGAAGACCCTGGATGAGATGGATTGATTCAGTGTCTGAGGATAGGTGTGTCAGAGACAATAAGATTGGCACAGGATAGAGTAAGGTTTAGGGTTGTTGCTCATAGGGTGAATATGAGTCACAGGTGACTCGATGGCATATGACGAAAACAATATAATTTGTTTATGTGTGTATATACACTCACATAGTAAATGATACCACCAACAATTTTATTTTTTTCTGCTGAATTCCACTCTCCCTCATTTTTTATTTGTTTTGGTAGCATTCTTAGGCTGAATTTCTTAAAACTGTATTGCCAATCAATTAAGGTCTTGAGAACTTTTCAGATGACATTAGAGGACTGTGGCTCTGAATAAAGTCAAACTGGTGTTGCTTCGCTATTTAGAATTTCAGCTAGTCAATACTTAACCTTTAGAGAAAATATCAATATCTTTACATACTTCAGAAATCACCTTTAAATCAAAAAGTCTACTGATTGTGCAACAATGAATGTATGGAAATCCAAAGTTTCTAAATTTTTACTGAAACTAATAATAAATTTAAAAAAACACACAAAAACAACAAAAAAAAGGATACTGATTTATTTCAGCATTTGGTGTTAATTTCACTGCACATAGATAACAGAAGATTTTCCCTATCTATATTGATTCAGTGACTGGGGTAATGTGGGTAGATATGTCAGAGACAATAAAGTTGGCACAGGATAGAGTTAGGGTATAAGCTATTTATTGTACATAGGGTCGCTATGAGTTGCAAGAGACTAGACGGCACATAACAATAACAGCAACAATATTTGTAAAGTCCATTTTTCCTAACTAAGGAAAATAACTTATCTTAGCATTTATAAGTATCAATTTTAGACATAACCACCATATTTTAGATATGAATTACTTGAAAATTCATCTTATTTTTAGTGCCAACTTTGATATTTGTATGAAAAATTTCATGTAGAAACTTAGTGTAATTGACCATCCCTCATTTGTGAACTACAGAGATAATTTTGAGGATTAAAAAAAAATATCTTCTAATGTGTAGGTTAAAAAAATAAGCTATTTCATTCTGAAATAAAATCTTTTTCAGATTTACTGACTGTAGATTCATCCCCACAAGTGGCAGAAGGAAAAACATTGAATTCTAGGACCCAAATAATAAGTGAAAAATTTTGTACAATGTTTTGGACAAAGCACAAAAATAGAGATTTACTCCTATCTTCTTTTATTCTATTTTCTTATATTTCTTTAAAAAATTTTTTAGATTTTATTCTGATTTGTTTACAAAGTTTGAATATATTGTTTTGTACAAAAGATCCTTCCTATTTCCTTCACCCCACCCACCCACTGAATTGTGCAACCCTGTGATTAACACCATACCCCCCATTCTCACCCCTCTATTTCCACCCCTCCCCCCACCTTGGATCTTCATACTCATTCTACAATAATGGTTTTTTATACAGTATTTGCCCTTGTGGGACTGAGTTAGTTCACTTAGCATAATGCTCTCCAGTCCCTTTCAAGTTAGGTAGTAATTTACAAAATCATTGCTCCTCTGTGCTTGCATAGTAGTCCATTGTATGAATGTACCACAATTTCTCAGTCCATTCCTTTGTGGTTGAACGTCTGGATTGTTTCCAGGTCCTTGTGATGGTGAATAATGCTGCTATGAATATTGGTTTATGGGTTTCCATTTGAGCCTCAGTTCTCATTTTCTTGTGGTATATTCCAAGCAATGGAATAGCTGGATCATATGACATTTCTATGCTCAGCTTTTTGAGGAAGTGCCAAACTGCCTTCCAGAGTGGTTGTACCATTGTACAATCCCACCAACAATGTAAAAGGGTTCCTATCTCACCATACCCTCTACAATATTTATTGCTTGCTGTCCTGTTAAACTTTGCCACTGCTACTGGAGTGAGATGGTATCTCATTGTGGTTTTGATTTGCATCTCTCTTATTGCCAGTGATTTTGAACATTTCTTCATATGACTGTTGGCTATTTGAATATCTTCCTCTGTGAAAGTTCTTTCCATAATCTTTTGCCCCTTTTGTAATTGAGTTATCAGACGTTTTCTTGTGGAGGCCCGGGAGTTGTCTCTAAACTTTAGTTATGAGATTCTTCTCTGAGATGGTATTGCCAAATATTTGCTCTCAGTCATAGGTTTTCTTTTCACCCTGTTAGAAAAAGTTTTTGATGCACACAGAGATTGAATCTTTAGAAGGTCCCATTCATCAATTTTATCCTCTTCAGATTGTACATTTCTGGCTTCCCCCCCCCCCCCTTTATACCATAGACTAGGACTTCTATGCTTGATCCCATTTTGTCTCTTAAGAACTTTACAGTTTGGGGCTTTATTCTCAAGTCTGTTATCCACCTTGAGGCGATTTTTGTTTATCCTGTTTCAGCTTTATTCAGATAGCAGTCCGGTTTTTCCAGCACCGTTTGTTGAAGAGGTTGTCATTTCTCCATTTGATAGCTTTGATTTCCTTGTTGAATATCAGTTGAATATCAGTTGACCCTAGATAGCTGGGTCTATTTCTGGATTCTCAGTTCTGTTCCACTGATCTTTGTGCCTGTCATTGTACCAGTACCATGTTGTTTTGGTTACTATTTCTGTGTAGTAGGTTTTGAGATCAGAGAGTGCTATACCTCCCACTTCTTTTTTTTGTTCTCTTCAGATTAACTTGTTTTGTATAGGTAGAAAATGGCTAAAAGAAAATGTTTTTATTTAAGTCAAACTTATCAAATGTATGAAAATGTTTTATTTTTGTTTTAAGATAATCAAAATAAGAATGCCTAAATGATAATTATGCATTCTGATATTAGTACCTGAATCAGAGCACAATCACAAATTCTTTTCAAAATTTAATTTAGTTTGTTGCTAATACAATGTTAAAATTGAGACTGAGAACTAACCAGATTTCAAAGTGATAAGTTATATCAGTTATTTAGATTAATATGGTTAAACTTTTATGTCTACATGTTGTTGTTGTTGTTGTTATGTGCCGTCGGGTCGTTTGCGACTCATAGCGACCCTATGTACAACAGCCCTAAACCCTGCTCTATCCTGTGCCACTCTCATTGCCTCTGACACACCCATCCCGATTACCCCCATCACTGAATCAATCCACCTCATAGAGGGTCTTCCCCTCCTGCGCTGTCCCTCCACTCTGCCCAGCATGATGTCCCTCTCCAAAGACCTGTCTCTCCTTGCAACATGTCCAAAGTATGTCAGGCGAAGCCCCATAATCCTTGCCTCCAAGGAGCAGCCTGGTTTAACCCTCTCTACGATGAATCTGTTTGTTTTCTTGGCAGTCCATGGTACATTCAATACTCTTCTCCAGCACCACAGCTCAAAGGCGTCAATTCTCCTTCTATCCTCCCTAGTCATTGTCCAACTCTCTGATGCATAACAAGTGATTGCAAAGACCATGGCCTGTATCAGGCGCACCTTAGTCTCCAGAGAGACACCGTTGCTCTTGAATACTTTAGAGAGGTCCCTAACAGCAGACTTTCCCATTGCAATACGTTTTTTGATTTCCTGGCTACTGTTGCCAAGAGTGTTGACCGTGGAGCTGAGCAAACTGAAGCTGTGAACAATCTCAATCTCTTCACCATCCATCCTGATGCTACCGATTGGTCCAGTGGTGAGAATCTTTGTCTTCTTGACATTGAGCCTCAGTCCATATTGAAGGCTGCAGTCCTTGACCCTCTGCAGCAAGTGCATGAGTTCCTCTTCAGTTTCAGCGAGCAAGGTTATGTCATCTGCATAATGCAGATTGTTGATAGATCGTCCACCAATCCCAATGCCACGCGTCTCCTCATAGAGCCCAGATTCTCAGATAATCTGCTCTGCATACAGGTTGAAAAGGTATGGAGACAGGACACATCCCTGACGTACACCCTTCCCAATTTTGAACCATGCAGTGTTGCCCTGCTCTGTTCTGACGACTGCCTCGGTCCAAGTATAGGTTTCGCATTAGCACGATTAAATGTTCTGGGATTCCCATTCTTCTCAGAGTCAGCCACTGTTTGTTATGATCCACGCAGTCAAATGCCTTTGCATAATCAATGAAACACAGATAGACATTCTTCTGGTATTCTCTGCTTTGAGCTACGATCCATCTAACATCAGTTACAATATCCCTAGTACCACGACCCCTTCTAAACCCAGCCTGGACTTCTGGCAGTTATCTGCTGATGTACTGTTCCAGTTGTTTTTGGATAATCTTTAGTAGAATCTTGCTTGCATGTGAAATCAATGATATTTTTCTGTAGTTTCCACACTCAGTTGGGTCGCCCTTCTTTGGGATGGGAACAAATATAGACCTCTTCCAGTCAGTTGGCCAAGTGGTTGTTCTCCAGATTTCTTTGCACAACTTGGTAAGCACATCCACGGCAGCATCTGTTAGCTGAAATATGTCAATTGGTATACCATCTATTGGGGCCTTATTTTTTGCTATTTCCTTCAAAGCAGCTTGAACTTCTTCCTTCATCACCATAGGCTCTTGCTCATATGTTATTTCATGAAATTCTTCTGTGTCTGCCAATTCCTTTCGATACAGTGACTCAGTATATTCCTTCCATCTTCTTTTAATACTTCCTGGATCATTTAATATTCTGCCCAAAGCATCCTTGATTGGAGCAACTCGAGGTTTGAATTTGTTCTTCAGTTCCTTGAGCTTACGAAATGCTGAACGAGTTCGGCCCTTTTGATTTCCCAACTCTAGCTCCTCACAAATTTCATTGTAGTATTTTATGTTTACATACACTTGTTTTAACTAATGATCATTGATTAATCTCTAAAGTTAGAAAGAGTTTATTAATAATACCTTTAGCACAAGAGGTGTAGGGCTCAGGAAACCTTAGCAATTGTTTTTCTTCCTCTGGCTATGCATTTTGGTTGTTTTAAACATAGCCTTGTGAAAGGCTTATAAGTATTTTTGTATTAAAATAGTAAAAAGAACACAAGGAACAAATAATTGTTTTCAAAATATGCTAATTTGAAGAAACATTAGACTTCAATGCTTTTTAAATTATTGTTTCACACTTATATTTATTTTCTTTTATTCCTATTTAATTTCTTAATGTATCATTAACTTTATTAATTTTAAATGTTAGTAAAGGTATACATATATACATTTTTTTGTTCAAAGGAAATATTTAGGCTGTTTTCCTCTTAACAGACCATGGTAATTCTCTTAAATTATTTTGACAATAATGATTTCCTTCTTTGATTTCAGTATGATGCAATGGGGAAAAACCAGACTGCTGTGAGAGAAGAGATGATTCGTTTAGCAAACTACTTAGATAGCGTAAGTTGGATTTTCAGTTATTCGGGATGACTCTGGTTTGTCCCTCCTGGTCTCAGAACAGAATTTAAATTTTATCTTGCCTTATTCTTTTAGTATCTCAGGGTCTCAGTCTTTCTGGTTTGCTTTGTAGTTTCCTTTTAATATTTTTATGTTAGAAAGCAAAATGCAGGACTTTGAGAAGAGAAGGTAGTCTTATATTAGCATGCACGTTATTTTCAGAGTAGATGGGCTAATGTGCTTTCCTTTATAAAAAGGTATTTGAATTTTTATTAAGAAAGTATTGTTTAAAATAAGTTTGCCTCCTTTTCCTTACCTTGTAAGTGGCAGTGTCAATGTGTGTATGTGTGGTTTAGTTTTAGTTCTTAGAGTTTAGCTTGTAGGAGATTATCTGTTCTGACAGAATCAGTCTAGTTAGCAGCTGATCACGAGGATGGTGCTGAACTGGCAGTGCTTTTTCCATTGTGATGGGTTCCGATAGGTGAGAGGCTGAGTCCACAGAATTGTCAACATACACTTCCATCTAAAAGATAAGGCATTCCATAATACTAATGTGGTTATTGTGATGAGGAGGACATTTTCTTGTTTAGTACTTACAACTTACTAGAACCTTAGCTAAGTGCTTAATGTTTATTATTTATTCCTTAAGTATTTTTAAATTATACTATATCCATAACACTTAGCACACATGTGATTAGCCTTTTATATAAGAGTTTAGAAAGGCACTATGACTTATAACCTGCATAGTATACCCTCTTCAGCAGGAACTAGGGAAGTGTTTTGTGTTTAAACTATTAAAATATCTGCTGTGAAATATGAGTATTTACATTAAATGGAATAAATAGATTACAAATAGTCTTGCACCAGTTCAGGATAAGTTTTGCAACCAAATTTACCAAAAAACTTAATTTTCAGGATTTGTCAGATTTTGTAATGGAAGATTAAAAATATTTTGAAAGTTTGTTGTTAGCATCATTTTACAGATGAGTAAACTGTGACTCAGATTAGATTCAGTCCCTTTCTATTGAGGGAAAGATGATTTTTTTGGAGATGGTGATGGTGGATAAAGTCTGCCTTTACTTAAGTAGTTCTGTCACTTGATTTGGTAGTTAAAGAATTTTTCTCATATTCTCTAATATATTTTACATCATTTGTTTTTCTTTTCTTTCTAGATGTATATTATGTTAAATATTCGAATTGTACTAGTTGGACTGGAGATTTGGACAAATGGAAACCTGATTAATATGGTTGGAGGTGCTGGTGATGTGTTGGGGAATTTTGTACATTGGCGGGAAAAGTTTCTTATAACACGCCGGAGACACGATAGTGCACAACTAGTTCTGTGAGTGATTTTTTTTTTAAATACTATTAATGAAATGACCAGGAAAAGAACTTTTATTTTCTTTTATTAGAATTGTATTCTTTTTTGTTTTTTTGGCAGTTAACAGAGAAAAACATAGTTCGATACCATAGGATTAGATGTAATGGTATGATAATGAGAACTCTCTTGCATTGGATTCTCTGTCACCTTTATCCCATGTCTTTCCTGCATTTATACCCTTATTTTGGTAGGCACATTCTGTAGTTGTTTTTTGAGAAAAGGTGTCTAAAAAGAGCAGGAGTGGCATCCACTTCCTAAACAACATGCCTCTGGAAAGTCTATAAACTTTGATAAATATCCATAGTTACAGAAAGGCTTTCAGGCCTTTTGTTCATAGGGTTGCTATGAGTTGTGCTTGACCCGATGACAATCAACAACAACATATAGAAAGAAAAAACTCTGACCTCTTACATACTTGAAAAATGTATTTATCCTGCTCCACGCTTGATTATTTGACTAGGTATAAAATTCTAGTCACAAAGTCTTGTTCTGTCAGGATTTCAAAGTCATTGACTTCCTGTATTACTATTGAGAAGCCTGAAGCCATTCTGTATTCTCATCTTTTGCATGTGATCTGTTTTTCCCCCCTCTTCTTTGGAAACTTGTATGATCATCTCTTTTTTTTTTAATTTTTATTATTTTTGTGTGCGTGTACTGTCAAATCAGATCTGACTGGTACAGGAGATTGCCCCTCCTTCCCCGGCAGAGCATCTGGTGGATTAGAACCGTGCACCTCTGGGACTGTAGTTACAGCTTCTTGCCACTAGGCCACCTGAGCTCCCCAGGATCATCTCTTGATTCCCAGGCTTCTGGATTTTCCTATTGATACTCTTTGGTGTAGATCTTTTATCAGTCATTGTGCTGTGGTTTCAGTAAGTACCTTCAATCTTGAACTAGATAGCCTTCAGTTTTATAATTGTCTTGGGAATTATTTAATAAATGATTTTCTATTTATTTTTATTCTTCCTTTCTTCTGGGATTCCCTTTGTTCAACTATTGAGATTCTTATACTTTTCCTATAATTTTATTATCTTTCTTCTCTTTATTTCACTGGGATATTTAATGAAATTTGTCTTCTAATATTGGTGAAGATCGTACAAAATTGGTTAGAAGTATATTGACAGAGAACTTTAAAAGAGGCTGTGGAAGAAGATTGGGAGTTCCAGGACATCTAACTATGCTTGTATGAATTACATACCCAGACCAAGAAACTGTTGTCCTAACAGCAAGGGACCACTGTATGATTTAAAATCAGGAAAAATGTGTGTTTGGGCTGTATCCTCTCTCCATACATATTCAATCTGTATACTGAACAATTAATTCGAGAATCTCGACTTTATGAGGAAGTGAGGCATCAGGATTGGAGGAAGGCTCATTAACAACCATCATTGTGCAGGTGACACAACCTTGCTTGATGAAAGTGAGGAGGACCTGAAGTGCTTGCTGTAGAGGATCCAGAACTGCAGCCTTCAATATGGATTACATCTCAACATCAAGAAAACAAAAATCTTCACCCCTGGACCAATAGGCAACATCATGATAGATGGAGAAAAGATTGAAGTGGTCAACAATTATATCTTTTTTTAAAAAAATTTTTTTTGTATATTTGGTGATTTATTTATAGGAAATATATTTTTTAAATTATTTTTAAAAAAATTTTACATTGATTTACATATAAACCTCATATATATCATATTTCACACTAGCCTTCATTCTCATTCATTTTTATTTTTATAAAATCAGTCACTATTAAGCCAGTCCTATCATTACCCGGTCTTTCTAGATCCCCTGCGGATCTTTCTCATTTCTTCCCCCCGCCTCACCAATTTTGTGACCCTATGACTGCTCTCCTGCCCACCCTCGACCCTCTGTTCCCCCCTCCCGTCTCCCCTGGGATCTGCATAAATGTTTTACTAGTTATCCTTCTGATTTTACAGTAATAGTCCTATGCTGTATTTATCCTATGATATTGAGTTAGTTCACTAAGGATAATGCTTTCTATTATCTCTCAAATTACATATTAATTTTTGAAATTGTTGCTCTTAATTGCTGCATAGTATTCAGTTGTGTGAATGTACCACAGTTACTCAATCCATTAATAATTTCATCTTGCTTGGATCTATAATCAACATTCTTGGTACTAGCAATCAGGCCATCAGGAGATCTTATAGTTTTGGGAAAATCTGCTGTCAAGAACCTTTTCAAAGTATTGCAGGGACCTCTCCATAATACTGAAGGAGGATCTATGATGTAAGTTTGAAGACTAAGGTGTCTCTAATTCAAGTCACAATCTTTCCAGTCACCTGCAGTTCACGGAGAGCTGGACAGTGAATGAGGATACAAGAGAAGAATTTGTGCATTTGAGTTGTGGTGTTGGAAAAGAGCACTGAGTATCTCATAGACTGCCAAAAGAACAAACAGATATGTATTGGAGAGAGTGCAACCAGAATTCTTTGGAAGCAGAGATGGTGAATCAACAACTCATATATTTTAGACTTGGAGCTCTTGTGTCCTAGTGGCGAGAAGCTGCACTGCAGTCCCAAAGGCATGTTGTTCAAGGCCGTCCCTCCCGTTCGATTCACTGCCTCTAAAAACCTGCCAGAGGTTCAGCTATGGGTAGCTTCCGACTCTGTGATACACAACAAAAACAACAACATTCCTTGGAAAGGGACATCATGCTTAGAAAGGTAGAGGGTCAGAGAAGGGCAGAAAGACCCTCAAAGAGATAGATTTATATTACAATATCTGTGGCAATGGACTCAGTTGTATCAAGGATGATAAAGATGGTGAAGGATTACCTACCATCTATTTTTCATAAGAATCTTACTCCACTCGACAGCACTTAACAACAACAACAACAATGCTGTTTTTATATAATCAAGTTCTTAATAATTTTTCTAGTCCTTTTGATGATATTACTGGAATATTTTTAAAAATGCATTTTCATGCTTCTGTAAGTAAAATCAGACCCTTGCTATTGAGTCAATTCCAAAAACTTAAATTTATATAAAATTACTCAGTATAAATAAATTTAAGAAATTTACAACAAAACTTTCACAAGTACACTTAAACTTTTAAAAAAAATTTTTGTCTTGAGACAGGCGGATTTTTTGCCAAAAAGGTTCTAATTTACAGTGGTTATTTCCCCCTTCTTTACAATCTCACACTTTGCGGTAGATTTTTCTTTCACCATATTATTTTCTTTTGCAATTATTGTTTAACGCAAAGAAGTGAAAATGTCTACATAGCTTTTTGCTATTTTATGTGCTGGCAAGTCGAGTACTACTATGAACAACAGATCTAAACCCCATCCTGTCCTGTGCGATGATTTCATAAACACGCAGACTTGGTTCTGACTTTTTACATTAATTTTTAGTAAAATAACATGGAAGTGGTTTTCATGTTAGTGAGAATATTCCCTCTAATTCACATCAAAGGTGTCTACAGAGGTTTTTTTTGGTCCATTTTGGTCTTTATCTGTCATGTTAAGAGTCTTTTCCCAGATGAATCACCATTCATGTTCTCAGACTTTCAAGGGGCACTTTAGGAGCCCACTCTTAACCATAAATAAACAGCTGAGGATTACAAGACATCTGGGAACTGGTGAGTTTACTATATAGGGTCGTCTGGCTGGTGTGTTTCCTTGGGAATCTTTTTTTCATCAGTTTCTTTAGTTCTTATCACTTGTGCTGACCAGATTCCCCAGAGAACAACTTACTCATTTATCTAAAAATGTTCCACTGTTTTTTATGTGCTAAATTGTTGGGTAGAGTAGGGAATAAAAATGGACTGAAATTTTTAATCTTTTTTTTAATTTTAAAATTTTTAAAAAAATATTTATTATTTTTTGTGTATGTACCATCAAATCGAATCTGAGGTACAGGAGGAGATTGCTCCTCCTTCTCCAGCAGAGGTGGATTCAAACCACATACCTCTGGGAGTGCAATGCAGCTTCTTGCCACTAGGCCACCAAAGCTCCGTTTAAAATTTTTTTCTTAATGAACTTTTATTTTTTGGAGGAGATGGACCATAAATGAGCTAAATAAATGTGAAGTATGGTATGTTAAATAATTATGTAAAAGGAAAAATCAAACAAGAAGGGAAATTTAAAAGTAATGGACATTGTTGTTACTGCCATATACCTTTGAGTAAACTATGACTCTTTGTAACAACACTTATGAACAAGGGCTCTGAACCTTGTATTCTGAGCCAATCTCACCATTTCCGACATGCCTGACCCTGTTTCCATGGGAAGGTTCCACTGTGAATATGAAGTTTGGATAAAAACTTGAAAGAGGTGAAGAAATAAGTTGCAATAGAGAGTTCTAGACTGAAAGAATAAATCCTGATATGAAGCATGTTTAAGGGAGACAAATGTGACTTTGTTTATTGTCCTTCAACCTCCTCTGTGAATATATTAACTTTGGGTTTATTCCCCTCTTTATTAAAATGTGTTAATGAATGGATATAATGTGATCTTGGAAGGTTTTTTTTCATCTAGAAGGTTAAAATATAAAACAGCTTTGTTTTGTATTTGTCTCAAAAATATATTTCTAATATTAAACTCATTTCTTGACAATAAAAAAGAGGTAAGTCATAACTATATTCTGATTTTTCTTTTTTGCTTTTTAAGATTGTGTGATAATGTAAAGAACATAGTATTTGCGAATTTGATCTTTTTAATGTATAAGAAATAATTGTACATGCACAGTAAAACCAGTGACTTCAAATATTATGCAACCATTGTCTATATTTTAATTTGAAAATGTTATGGTTACCATTTTTCTCACAATTGTAGGCTGCATCAGTTTATGTTTACCATCGAAACAGGAGCAATGTATTTCTTAAGTACAATTTGTAATTTTTGCCTTTTTTCCTTTTTTATTTAGGAAGAAAGGTTTTGGTGGGACAGCAGGAATGGCATTTGTGGGCACAGTGTGTTCAAGGAGCCATGCAGGCGGGATTAATGTGGTAGGGATTTTTAGTTTCAACTTTGACTGCTAATATATATATATAAATTTTTTTTTTAAATTGAGATTTTAATGAAAGTTTATGGAGAACTTGGATTTCCATTCATTCATTATTGCATATTTTCCTCCCTACCTACCCCCCCCTTTGCTTTTCTCTTTGAAAAAATATTCTTTTATTGTGTACTATCACCCCCACCTCAGTCCACTTTGCTCTGCATTTCTTATTCTAGACTGTTGTAGTGCAAATAATACCAAATCATTCCTTTTAAGCAGTTTTATTCCTTATCTGTTTCAATGCAGTGTACATTATTTATCTCCCTTTTCTTAGTTTCCCCCTAACCCTCATATTAGTCCTGTTTTATAACAGTGACATTATGCAGTATTTGTCTTTTTTGTGACGGAAATATTTCACTCAGCATAATGTACTCCAGGGTCACCTATTTTGTATTTCATGAGTTCCTTATTTTTCAGTACTGCTTAGTATTACATTGTGTGTATAGGAACTGCTAACATATATTGACTTTATATTTCCTCTGTGTTTCTTGAACCACTATTTTAGGCATTAAGTGGGATAAAGTAGAAGTAGCAGATGTTTTCTATCCCTACAACAGACTAGATCTTGGTTTCTAATATTTATTATGTGTTTGTTTTATGGATGTGGAAACAAAAGATCTTGTTTGAGAGAATTAAATTGGAACTGTCAGTTTGTTTCCTCATAATGACCATGAATAGTTTATTGGTGCTAAAGTAATCATCTTATTTCTAAAAGGCTCCATGTTCATTTTCAGGATGCTGAAGTCATACCGTTTTCTTATTAAGCTGGATGCTTGGTTTAGCTAAAGGATTCTGTCATTATAATTAGTAGATTTCCTTTTGCAAAAAAAAGAATCCAACCAAGAAATAAAACATTTCCTTTCTGCAGAGAAACCTAATTAATTATTTCGTGTGTTTGGACAGTTTGGACAAACCTCTGTTAAGACATTTGCATCTATTGTTGCTCATGAATTGGGTCATAACCTTGGAATGAATCATGACGATGGACGAAATTGTTTCTGTGGCGCAAAGAGTTGCATCATGAATTCTGGAGCATCGTGAGTGACTGAATTTTTTTTCTTCTTCTTCTTCTTTTTTTTTTAAAATAATGTGGTATTATATAAACCAGTGTTCCCCAAACTCTGCTAAGAGATATGCCAATGTTGGATAAAGCAGGAAAGATCAACCCTGACTGAGTAATTATTAAATGATACGGCGATTAGAAAGAAAGCTTTACATGAAACAATCTTAGAGAGCTTTCGGAAATATTTAGGTAGCCAGAGGTATATAGGTATACTTCCATGAACTCTCCCTGCTTAAACCTGTATATATGTTGTTATGGATGGAATTGAGTCCTCCCGCCACTCAGATTTTGTTGAAGTCCTAACCTCTGTCCTTATAAATATAATCCTGTTTCAAAAAAAGGGAAAATATCCAGGAAGATACACACAAAGACCCTTTCTCCCGAAAGATGAATATGACATGCCATATAACAGAAGGAATCAGTGTGGCCAAGATGTTAATTTTTATTTTTAATCTCCAGAAATATGAGAAAAAAATTTCTATTTTTTTAAAGCTACAGAGTTTTATTTTTCTTATGGTAGCATATACTCTTTTTCTGCTACTGTAAGTTAATATCCCTAGTGAGAGGAAACCTCAAAAGACTAATCTCATTGTCATTCTTATTCCTCAGTCCCCTCTCCCTTGCTGTTTTTTATTTCTTTCTACTATTCTCCTGCTCCTCCTATCATCATTTAATTTTCATTTCTTACCAGATCTTTCTAATCATATAATCATATACATGGTGGGTTGATGTGTGTGTGTGTGTGTGTGTGTGTGTTTCATACTTTTCTTTATTGACATTATGCTTCATACAATCATTTCCATACATTGTGTTTTATGAAATGATTTACCCTTGGACTATGCCCACCATCACCCTGTCTTTTCAGGTTCCTACTGTGTCTTTCCCATTTCCTTTACCCTCTCCTTCCACCCACCAAATTTTGTGGCCCCATGATATCTTCCTACCCATCCTCACCCCTCTGCTCCCACCCTTCACTCTTTGGGCCCCATGTGCATTTTGCTAGTTATCCTTTATTTTAACCATAATGGTCTTATGCAGTATTTGTCCTTATGAGACCAAGTTAGTTCACGCAGCATAATGCTCTTCAGTCTCTCCAAAGTTATGTAGTATTTTTTAAAATCATTGCTCCTAGGTGCTGCATAGTATCCCATCATGTGAATGGACCATAGTTTCTCAGTCACTTTGCTTGTGGTTGGACATTTGATCTATTTCCTTGTTCTTGTGATGGTGAATAATGCTGTTATGAACACTGGTGTACAAATCTGTGTTTGTGTCTCAGTACTAATTTCCTTATGGTATATTCCTAGGAGTGGAATAGCTGGGTCATGTGCAGTTTAGTTTCTGTGTTCAGCTTTTTGAGGAAATGTAAAACTGCCTTCCAGAGACATTATACCATTGTACAATCCCACCAACAGAGTTCCAATCACTCTACATCCTCTCCAACAGTTATTGTTTGATGCCCTGCTAAACCTTGCTACTGGTACTGGGGTGTGATGGTATCTCATTGTGGTTTTGATTTGTATCTCTCTTATTGCTGATAAATTTGAGCATTTCTTCATGTGTCTCTTGGCCATCTGAATGTCTTCCTCTGTGAAAAGTCTTTCCATGTCTTTTACCCATTTTGTAATTGTATTATCAGTCTTCTCCCTACCCCCTTCCCCCTTCCTGGTGGCCTTGTTGTATTCTGTAAACATACCAGGAGATCTTTGTCTGAGTTTATATTACCAAAAAACATATATATTTTTGTATTTTAAAAAAAAAAAACAGAATAAAACAGCAGTCTTTTTTTTTTTTGATCCTATTTCTTCCTTTAGCTGCTGTTGTTAGGTGCCATTGAGTTCAATGCAATTCAACTCAACCTTGTGAACAACAGACCTGAACCCTATCCTGTCCTTTGTCATCCTCTTAATTTCTGACACACTTGAGCTCATTGCAGCACTTACTCTTTCAGTCAGTCTCATTGAGGGTCTTCCTCTCTTGCCGACCCTCCATCTTTCCAAGCATGATGTCCCTTTCCAAGGAACAGCCTGTCCTAGCAACATGCCCACAGTAAGAAAGATGGAGCTTCATCATCTTTGCCTCCAAGGAGCACTCTGGCTACGCTTTCCCCAAGACACATCTATTTGTTCTTTTGGCAGTCCATATCCTTTAGCTACCATCTTAGTTTTCCTTTCACTCGAAAGAAAAAAATCCTTAGCAATTTTTGTTTAGATCATTTTATTTTTTAGTATATCATATTCTCTTTTAAACTCATTGCGAGTACATTTTTCCAACCACTAGTTCATAGAGCTGTTTTTATAGAAAGTGTGCAATGACCACTACATTGCTAATCTCAATAATGATTTATCAAGTCTCTTTCTTGACCTATCAGCAGCATTTGATAAAGTTTCTTGACCTGCCAGCAATGTTTGATACAGTACATTATTTTGTCCTTGAAAATAGTTTTTCCACTAGATTTCCAAGACATTTCCCATTTCTAGGTTATACTTAGATATAAGTTTAACAAGAAATGTGTAAAATTTATGTGACTAAAATTTCAAAACTCTCTTAGAAGACATAAAGTTAGATTAAATATTTGGAAAGACAAATCATATTCATAGATAAAAAGATTCAAAGTCAGAAATATGTTTATTTTCTCCCAAGTAATTCTTAAATTGAATATAACTTGAATAAGAAGAATAAATTTCTTTTTTTTTTTAAGAATAAATTTCTTTCCTGATTTTAAAACATGCTGTATTCTTACTGTGTATACTTGGTATACAAATATAACAAGAATGGGAATCTCAGAACAATTATTTGTGGTCATGTGAAACCCATATATAGGCCAAGAAGGGCTAGATTTACCAGATATTAAAAATGTATTTCAAAGCCTCTGGACAACCATTCCTCATTTATCAACATTGGATCCCTAAGACCAATTAAAATTAGTAATATATGAGGATGAATAATGATTATATTAGATCACAAAATAGAGGTTAGGTTCATTATTATAAATCTACCAAAGTACATCATTATGTAATTGCCCAAATGAGGAGGAATAGTTGCAAACAGCCACAGATGATAGGGAGGTAGAAGGTACAAAGCATGGACATAGGAAAATTGGATATGCAGTGAATGAATACTGACATACTAGGCACTGATGAGCTGAAGTGGGTTTGCATGGGCCATTTAAAATCAGACAATCATATGATCTGCTATGTAGAAAATAAAAAAATGAGGAAAAATGTGGTCTCATTTATAGTATAAAAGACCATTTCTTGATCCTCCAGAAATAGTGTTGTGAGTGACAGGATGCTATCCATAAGC
The DNA here is from genome assembly GCF_000299155.1 of Elephantulus edwardii. NCBI lineage: Eukaryota > Metazoa > Chordata > Mammalia > Macroscelidea > Macroscelididae > Elephantulus > Elephantulus edwardii. The sequence goes on along the minus strand of NW_006400029.1, from coordinate 1,610,591 downwards.
ATATAAGGAAGATCTGTTACTACCACTATCATTCAAATATATGCACCAACAACTAGAGCTACAGAGGAGGAAAAAGAAGGTTTCTGCCAACTTTTGCAGTCCAAAATCAGTCAAGATTCATTAATAGTAGGTGATTGGAATACAAAATTGAGAACAAGGAAGAAGAATCAGCAGTTTGACAATATGGACTTTGTGATAGAAATGAGGCTAGAGATACAGTGATAGAATTTTGTAAAATCATTGATTTGTTAATTGTAAATACATTTTCATTAAAAAACACAATGGTGACTACCTATATGGACTGCACCTAATGGCATACAGAGGAATCTGGTTGATTACATCTGTGAAAAAAATCATTGAAGCATCATCACATATCTGTGTGAAAAGTAGGCTAGGCGCCGACTGTGGAACATACCAAGATAGTTGCAATAATGGGCTTAAATATAGCAAAGTTTGTGAAGATGAGACAGGACTGGGCAACATTTTGTTCTCTCTGTATAAGGTTACCATGACGTGTAGCTGACTCAACAGCAACTCACAGCAGCAAATAATTAAAAGAGTACAAGGGAGCTCTGGTGACCTAGTGGCAAGAAGCTGCACTGCAATCCCAGAGATAATGTGGTTCAAATCCACCAGATGCTTTGCTGGAGACGGAGGGCAGTCTCCTCCTGTACCAGTAAGATCCGATTTGACGTTATACACAAAAAATAATAAAAAATAAAATTAAAAAAAAGAGTACAAGAGGGAAGTAAAAACATTATGTCAATGTGTAATGGTGAAAAGAGATTATAATTCGTGGGTTATAGTTCTGGTGGCTATGTGTTGTTGTTATTAGGTGTCATTGAGGCCTCTATGATTCATAACAATCCTGTGAACAACAGATCTTTACCTTGCCCTCCTGCACCATCCTTCTAACACACTTGAGCTCATTGTTACATTTACTGTGTCAAATCATCTTGCTGGAGGTTCCAGAGAAAGGAAGCTGTCTTTCTCTGAGTTCGTAACTTTCCTAGCATTTTGTCCTTTTCCAAGCTCTGGCCCCTTCTGACAACATGCCCAAAGTATCTGAGACCTGAGAAGTATTTAAGGAAGTTTCACTCACTTTACCTCTAAGGAACATGCTGGTTGCTATCAGAGATAGCTAAATTCAATGGAAGAGTCTACACACACAAGATTGCACTATCTTCTGACATAATTTCCAACTTTGGACTCAGGTTTGATAATTCATTAAAATGACTTACAGAATTCACAGAGAGCTTTAATATTCACAGTTACGATTTAGTAAATGAGGAAGCAGGAGTGTCATCCATTTCCAAACAGCGTGCCTCTGGAAACTATGAACTTTGAGAAACGATAGTTATTGAAAGGCTTCAGGTCTTTTATTCATAGGTTTGGTATGAGTCTTGTTCAACTCAAAGACAATCAACAACAACAACAACAACAACAACAACAATGCAGGTTAAAATCTAGGAGAAAGACACATCAGGCAGACTTAGCAGAGTTCCAAAAATAGTGCTTCCAGTTGTTTTCTTGAGGATTCAGGAGAGCATTACTCTTTTCTGATATTTATATATGGCAACCACAGGCATTTACTCAAGCTTTTATGTCCTGGGTCCAGAGCCTTTATTTGGGCTCTGATTGGTGCTGCTCATTTTACTGATCTTAGTGTACAGCTCCTCAGGAGGTCTAGCTGAATCTTTGTAATTCAAAGCTTTTGGATAAATCCCCCTTTCTCCCACTTTCGGTTTGGCATGATGCCCCTTCAATCACATTTCTACTCCCTGGATGACTAGACTTCCTGGGTAAACAAAGACAGTCTTATCAAGAATGGCATTCCAAGGATTTAGAGATTAACTCCTAGAAACTGAACATAGAGACCCCACCTTTCTTTTGGCAAAGTCAAACTTTTCATTACAATAGTGGTAATAAAATACTTGGATTTCAAAACTAGAGCAAGCAAACTGAAATACTGAGTCAAGTTTGGAGAGTGGTTTGTTGGGAATTTTAAGATTATGAGGAAGACCACTTATAGGTAGGGGTCAGACGGTACACTCATGTTAATGACAAGAAAAGGTAAAGTATTTTGAGAATTATTGCAGATACCACTAATAATTTTGACAAAAGTGTTAGAATAGTAGTAAACAATGAATTAAAATCTTCAAGAGATATTGGATAAGAAGAAAAACATAAATAATGTAACCAGGAGAAATAGTAGTTCTGACAGCATGAGATTTTGGGAAACAGTAGTTAGGAAAGGGCAGTGAAGCCTCATTGTATAAGGAATATGGGAGAGCAGGAAGAAATCCTCCACCTTGAAAATACAGGGACAACAATGTCTTAGCAGAGAGTCAGATTTCAACTTGAGCAGGAAAGCTAAGGGGAGCATTCAGAGAAGTCGTTTATGATTTAGGGAATTTTTGCTGATGACTGAGGCCTCAAGGGCATAGTGGAAAGGCTTTACGAATTGAGATGAAATGAGCATATGGGTTTGGGAAAGCAAAATGAACATGAGTATCTCCCTAGGACAGCGAGGCTTCTATGGTGACATCAATAAACAGGATAGGGGAAATTAGTTGTGATGGTCTCCAGGCAAATAGTAATAGAGAAACAGTGACAACTGAAGATGACATGGAGCCAGCATCTTGCCAGGAGCATAGAGTTTGAAGACTTTCATTTGATTTATGTTGAAGATAGTGATGAGGAAGCAGCTCCTGTGTTTATGGCTCCCTTTGAGCCAGTCAGTGAAGGGTGACATGGGCCAGGTATTACCTATAGCATGTGTGTCTCTTTTCTACATGAGGTATGATTTATTGTTACATATGTTATTTAATTCAATCACTGAGTAAGATACTAGAGAAATACAATAAGATTATTTCAGCAAATGAATTATGATAATAATTCTTGATTCCTGATTAGAATCACTGATAAAACAGGATAAAAGATACTTTGCTCTTAAAATAAACTTGCTAGTGCATTGATTGTATAAAAAGTATAAGCAGAATTACATGTGATAGTGGAATGGTAAACAAATGAACAAACATAAAAACCATTTAAACCTACCCAGTGGTACTTTGGGAGAAAAGCCTGGCAGTATGCTTCTGTAAAGATTACAGCCAGAAATACCCTTTGGATCATAAACTTTCATCCAAATTACAGTTATGCCATTCAAATGCAAGGCAAACTCTGCTATCAAGTTTGAGTTGATCCCTAAGATCTCTGTTAATATTAGCTGTGGACATCTTTCTTCTGGACTTTTCTTACTTGAGAGTGTAAAAAAAATATACTTTGCTAAAAAGAAGACAAAATCCTATGGAGCACTCCTGCTCTGTCACACATGGTGCTGCAGTGCTGAAATGCCAGAGTCAAACCAACATGATAAATGCCATAACTAGGTTAGCTAGAGTAATTTTAGTAAGAATAGCTGTCAGGTACCTGGTACTACAAATGGTGCAATCTAATGGGGGGTTATTAATGAGGGTAATAAGATGACGTGGACCAAGCTGAGACAACAGGAGTTGGCTAAGAATCTCTAGTCTAACAATAGTGTGGAGTTAATACCTCTAGGCCTGAAGGTACAAGTCAGGGAATTTTTGCTGGATCATGGAGAGTATAACTATATGGATAGTGTAAATTGACTCCACAGGAGTAAATGTAGAGGGCCAATCCTCCACATTTGTTAACTGAGAAGTTGACCTGTTAAGGAGCCAGAAGAATTATTCAGCCTTCTTCTTCTGCCAAATTCTTATCTCTATCATTGCCTCTTATGGATCATATTCGATTAGTTGCAGTCATTCAGTGATTTCTCATAGGAGGAATGGATATAAAAGGTCGATAAGCCTGTGAATACTTCTCCATACCATTAAATAAAGGTATGTAAATAAAAACAATAAAATATTTTCCCTTATAAAATCATTAAGAAAATAATGATACTATTTTTTCCAATGGGCTTTTAGTATGAAAAGAACTGTTATAAATTATGAAACACGCTTTTTTGACTCAGGAGTTCTATATCTAAGAATTTGTTTTAGGAGAATAATCATATTAAACAAAGACAGTGGATTTTATTTTATTGTTATTTGTAAATGACACTGAAGTTTATTAGCTCTATTAAGGCTAACATGGGCCTGGCTTGGACATCCATCAGTTAAGGGATATTGCTTAAGAGATAGATTTGGACTGGATGAGAATGTGGAAGGAATTGAACCTTAGTACTGCATTATATCTAGGAATTGGTGCAGAATCACTTTAGAACACTAGGTTAAAACTGGATCAGTAGCAGGTGTAGTAGATTTTTGAGTCTGTGGTTTGAGGCAATAATTATTTTAATGGCCTAGTCTAAAAAGTCTTCAAATAAAAGTACACTGATTTTTAGATTTAGTAATAGAAAGTTTTGGGAAAGAAAAAACTTTCTGCACTCCAAAAAAACTCACTTCATTACTGAAGAAGGGAAACCAGCTGCTTCTAAAGAAAATGGCAAACTTTTACCAGAAGTTTTAATAAGAACGTATTTTGGGTGGAGGACAGATGATCAGATTGACTTTTGCTGACAGTCCTGGGGTTTAGAAGCAGGAAAAGATTTTGAAACCAACTTTGTTTCGGGCCCTCAGGCCAAGTAAACACCACCTACATACCAGATCTAAAGGAGACATTATCCTCACCTGGAAGATTATCTTGCTGTGCTACCTGTGGGCCTCAAATGATAGTGCAGGAGCAGTAGCTCAGACACTAGGATCTTTCTCCAGAACTGCCTCAGAGAGAAAACCGTCCCTAAAGCTGGTACCTGGGATTTGAACTTGGAGCATCCTAAACTTACGAGAGACTGGCAGCAGCATAAGTCATCAGAGAAGTGACTTGAGGCCTGGGCCATCATATTGAGGGCTGGCTGAGGGGAGGCGGGAGAGAGGTGCTGCCTGAGCAGAGGTGGGGGGAACACACCTGAGGAGAGCACGCACACGTGAGGAGAACCACGTGGAATCTGTTGGTTACTTTTGTAATGGTGACGTGTCTTTCATCTGCTATTTTGGGTAAAATGTTTGTCAGATGTTGTTCTAAAGCTGAGAATCCAAGTTAAGACAGACTAGGAGGAAGGATTGTCCATTCACTTCAGAAATAACAGGTCTTCAAAAACCCTGTGTACAGTGGAACACACTTAAGATTAGCAGATATGGCACCAGCGGCTGAGCCTTTTGCACTGGGAAACAAAAGGGAGGAAGAATAGTTGGAAACAGACATTAGTATTTCTTTGGAACATTGAATGTGAGAAGTATGAATGTAGGAAAATTAAACATTAAGGAAGAAATGGAACACATAAATATTGATATATTAGACTGATGAAATGAGATGGATTGGCGTGGGACATTTTGAATCAGACATTTTGAATATGATTTGCTACGCCAGAGATGAAAAGGTGAGGTAAAAAAGACCATTTCTAGATCCATCTTGTTGTGAGTGACTGACTAATATCCATATGCATAAAAGAAAAAGCTATTTATACCACTCATTAAAATATATGCACTAATAATCAGGACCAAAGAGTTGGAAATAAATTATTCCTACCAACTTTTCAGTCAGAAATCGATTTACATGCAATCAAGTTGTACTAGTAGTAATGGTTGACTGGAATGCAAAAGTTGGGAACAAGGTAGAAGGATCAGTATTTGGAAAACCTGGACTTGGTGACATTTGTGGAAAGAATCATGTAGAAGCTCAATATCAGCTGTGAAAACTAGAACAGGTGCTGATTATGGAACAGACTATCAACCACTTATATGTAAGTTCAAACTGAAGGTTAAGAAAACTAAACTAGAAAGAAACAAAGTTTGACCTTGAGTCTATCTCACCTGAATTGAAAAACCATCTCAAGAACAGGTTTGAGGCCTTGAACACTATTAATAAGCGATGACCAGATGAGTGTGAGAGGATATTAAGAGTACTCCAACAACAAGATAAGGTACAAACCATTTGCAAAATGGGCACAGGCTATGAAGAGCCACTTCCCCAAAGAAGACATTCAGACAGCAAACACACACATGAAGAAATGTTCAAAATTCCTGTCTCTAAGAGAGATGCAAATAAATGCAACTATGATTTCATCTCATACCAGTAACAAAGTTCAAAAGGGCAACAAACAACAAATGCTGGCAAGGTTGTAGAGATAGGAACTCTCATTCACTGCTGGTGAAAATGTAAAATGGTACAGCCACTATGGAAAGTGGTCTGGCGCTTCCTCAAAAAGTTGGCAATGGAGATGACATTTGACAGTTATACTACTAGGAATATACCCTAGAGAAACCAAAGCCAGGACTCAAACAGATGTATGCACATCTATGTTTTGCTACATTATTCACAATAATAAAGAGATAGAAGTAACCCAAGTTCCCACCAACAAGCAGATGAATAGAAAACTGTAGTACATTCACACAATGGAATATTAAGCAGCATTGATAAACAATGAACTCGTAAAACAGTACACAACATAGGTGAGCCTGATGGACATTATGCTGAGTAAAATATCTCAGTCACAAAACGACCAATACTGCATAGCACTGTAGGTACTGTACTTCTTAGGATCAAAGTTGAAAATATAAAGGGAATAAACGGAAGTTTCTTTTATTTGTCAAGTAATTGGGTTTAGAAGGGGTTGTGGTACTAGGGATATTGTAGCTGATGTTAGATGGATCTTCGCTGAAAGCAGGGAATACCAGAGGAATGTCTATCTGTGTTTCATTGACTATGCAAAGGCATTTGACTGTGTGGATCATACCAAACTGTGGCTGACTCTGAGAAGAATGGGAATCCCAGAACACTTGATAGTTCTAATGTGAAATCTGTACTTGGGCCAGGAGGCAGCTGTCAGAACAGAGCAAGGGAACATTGCGTGGTTCAAAATTGGGAAGGGCGTATGCCAGGGATGCATCCTATCTCCATACCTTTTCAACCTGTATGCAGAACAGATCATCTGGGAGGCTGGGCTCTATGAGGAGAAATGTGGGATAAAGATTGGTGGAAGATCTATCAACAATCTGTGTTATGCAGATGACACAACCCTGCTTGCTGAAACAGGAGGACCTGAAGCACCTGCTTCAGAGGGTCAAGGACTGTAGCCTCCAATATGGATTGAGGCTCAATGTCAAGAAGACAAAGATTCTCACCACTGGGCCAATTGGAAGCATCAGAATGGATGGTGAAGAGATTGAGATTGTACACAGCTGTAGTTTGCTTGGCTCCACAGTCAACACTCTTGGCACCAGTAGCCAGGAAATTAAAAGGCGCATTGCCATGGGAAAGTCTGCTGTTAGGGACCTCTCCAAAGTACTGAAGAGCAGTGGTGTCTCTCTGGAGACTAGGGTGCATCTGATACAGGCCATGGTCTTCGCAATCACTTGTTATGCATCAGAGAGTTGGACAATGACCAAGAAGGACAGAAGGAGAATTGATGCCTTTGAGCTGTGGTGCTGGAGAAGAGTGTTGAAAGTACCATGGACTGCTAGGAAAACAAACAGACTCATCCTGGAAAGGGTTAAACCAGGTGGCTCTTTGGAGGCAAGGATTCTGAGGCTCCGTCTAACATACTTTGGACATGTTGTAAGAGGAGACTGGTCCTTGGAGAAGGACATCATGCTGGGGAGGGTGGAGGGACGGCGCAGTGGCAGAAGGCCCTCTATGAGGTGGATTGATTCCGTGACTGGGGTTATTGGGATGGGAGTGTCAGAGGCAGTGCGATTGGCACAGGACAGCAACTCAACGGCACATAACAACAACAACAACAATTGTTATGTGCTGCTGATTTGACCTTTCCATTTGATATCTGGTAGACACAAACTCCCGTTGTTTTTCGTAATGGTAAGGAGCTGTGCTGCAGTGCCAAAGGTACATGGTTCAAATCCACCCCCTGCTCCCTAGGAGAAAAATGGGCAATCTCTGCCTCAGAAAATCCTATGGAGGGTCAGCTATAGGTCAGTTTTGACTTGGTGGTACACAGCAACAGCCATCTAATATAGGACAAAAATCTTGTTCTAGTTTATCCTTCGTGTCTCTTTTCCCCTCACAGCTCTAATCTTATTGACTGTTCTTTAAATATATATAAATAATACAATCAATTCTTTCTATTTTCTGTTGTCATCCCGAGTCATCATTCATCATCTGCTGGGTGGATTTCTGTAATCAGGTAATACTCCTTATTTCACTCATGTCTCTTTGCTTTGTATTGACATAAAACAACTATGATTGTCCTATTAAAACATAGAGCATGCCATTTCTACTCAGCACTTCTCTTTGTTTCCCCCTCTTTTCCATTTCATACATAGTTTTATAAATTGACTGACTATATCTTCCATCAGTCTTTTTCCCTACTCACTGATTGGCTCAATTCCAACATCATTGACTTCTTTGTTCATGAAGAGGACAGGCTGACTTCTATTTGAAGATTTTAGTGTTTATAGTTTCTTCTTTTAATGTTCAGTGTCCAGTTTTGATTAAAATATCAGAATATTTGTGGTACCTGCCCTGAGTATCATTTTTAGAATTGACATTGCTTTACCCCCTCGCATCTCATCTCTCTTACCTGTTTTTTTAGCTAATGTTAGATGGATCTTGGCAGAAAGCAGAGAGTACCAGAAGAGTATCTATATTTGTGCCTCATTGACTGTGCAAAGGCTTTTGACTGTGTGGATCACAACAAGCTATGGCTGACTCTGAGAAGAATGGGAATCCCAGACATTTGACTGTGCTAATGTGACACCTATACTTGGACCGAGTATAGTTGGACAAAAGGGAGTCATCAGAACAGAGCAAGGAGATGCTGCATGGTTCAAAATAGGGAAGGGTGTCCACCAGGGATGTATTCTGTCTTCATACCTTTTCAATCTGTATACAGAACAGATCATCTGGGAAGCTGGACTGTATGAGGAGGAATGTGGCATCAGGATTGGTGGAAGAGTCGTCAACAATCTGCTTTATGCAGATAACACAACCCTGCTTACTGAAACTGAGGAGGACCTGAAGAACTTGCTGCAGAAGGTCAAGGACAGCAGCCTTCAATATGGATTGAAGCTCAACATCAAGAAAACAAAGATTCTCACTACTGGCCAATTGGCAGCATCAGTATGGATGGTAAAGAGATTGAGATAGTTAACAGTTTTAGTTTACTTGGCTCCACAGTCAGCATTCTTGGTACCAGCAGCCAGGAAATCAAGGGATGAATTGCATTGGGAAAGTCAGCTGTCAGAGGGCTCTCCAGAGTACTGAAGAGCAACAACATCAGGCTGGAGACTAAGATGCACCTGCTCCTGACCATAGGCTTTGCAACGTCCTGCTAAGCGTTGGAGAGCTGGACAGTGACTAAGGATGATAGGAGGAGAGGTGATGCCTATGAGCTATGATGGTAGAGGAAAGTGAATATACCATGGACTGCTAGGAGAACAAACAGTTTTGTGCTGGAGAGGGTAAAACCGGGCTGTTCCTTGGAGGCAAGGATTCTGAAGCTTCGTCTGACTTACTTTGGGCATGTTGCAAGGAGGGACCAGTCCTTGGAGAGGGACATCATGTTTGGGTGAGTGGAGGAACAGCACAGGAGAGGAAGACCCTCAATTAGATGGATTGATTCAGTGATTGGGCTAATGGGAGTGGGAGTGGGTGTGGCAGAGACAGGTTGGCACAGGATAGAGCAGCGTTAAGGTCTCTTATACATAGAATCTCTATGAGTTGCAAGCGACTTGATGGCACATAACAACAACAACAATAACACTTATCACCTTTTAATAGACTGTTTTGGAAGCCGGAGTGGCATTCACTTCCTAAACAACATACCTCTGGAAACTCTATGAATTTAGATAAATGATGATAGTTATAGAGAGGCTGTAGGCCTTTTGTTCATAGGGTCAATATGAGTCATGCTTCACTCACTCACAGTCAACAACACAACAACAGCAACAACAAAAACAATGCACTATGTATTTCTTATGTTTATAGACTTTGTAGTTTATTAGATTCTATTTCTGCATGGGCAAGGATTTTTGCCTCCTTTTCTCGTCTTGAAAGCTTACTTGATAAATATAGATGCTTGATAGATAGACATACTTGACTCAATGTTGTTGTTGTTGTTAAGTGACGTCAAGTCATGACTCATAGCGACCCTATGAATGAAAGACCTGAACACTTTGTATAACTTTCATAATTTCTCCTCATTCATAGAGTTTTTGGAGGCAGTCTGTTTCGGATGTGGATGTCACTCCTGCTTCCAAGCTTGTTTTAATTGGGGAGCTCCACCAAACACTGTCCACCGTGGGTAACCATTATCACATTTGACACATCACAAACTGGATTCCAGCCCCATATGCAAACCAAATGAGTTTTTAAATTGGAGGCCAAATCACATCATCTCACACCCATTAGCAAATCAACATTCCACCCTGATCTTCACCAGTACCAGCAAACAAGCCTCTGTAGAATCCTGCTCTTGGAGATGACTTCCAAACTGGGTTCCCACTTTATTGAATAGATGCTTAAGAAATAGATGCTTCAGAAATATTTGCTGAATGAATGGATGAATGATAAGGCATGGAAAGATGTTCTCCTCTTCTCTACCTTCCCCTCCTTGCCCTGCCAGTTCTTAGCTAGTGTTTTGGGAGAAAAAGAAGGAAACCAAGTCTTTTGTTATTATAAAAGCCTTGTGCTAAATCTGTTTTTTTCATATAGACCAAAAGAATAGTTTTTACTTATTTTGCCACTGAGAATGTATGGTTTGTTTTCTTTCTCTGTTGATCTATAAAAATCCTTCAATGTTGTATATTCAATGGCCATTTTATATGTTTTAACATTACCAAAGCGTTCCTGGTATATTGCCTTCCAGTCCTCTGAGCCAGCATTGTTTATTTCCTAGAGATTTAGGCCCATTTACTAAAGAAGAATGTAATAGTATGTACACAGAACAAATGTATCACAATAGGATCTGCTGCTTAGAATTCATTGTGCTTGCAAAAGGCCCACCCATAGTTAGGGATACTTCTTCAGTAACTATAAGGCACCATAATTTTTACTCCCACTGTGCTTTTTGCACTATAGATTAAAAATGCCGAAAAGGAATTCTTTCAGGACAGCAAATTCCTTTTATAAACTTGTAGTGTGAATTGAATTTCTTAGAGGTCTTTGGAGTGTAAATGTCCACTAGTCCTCAAAGGTGAAATAGCCAGCAGGAGTTATCTGAGATTATTTATAGTTACTCAGTCAAAGAGACTATGTAAAAATTGCACTTGTATGAATTTCACAGAGACATCTCAAGCGGAACAGGTTTTAGAAGTTCGTCTGAGTTTTAGAGTATGTACTAAGTTCATTCTGAAAAACTGTCAAATAGCTGAATCCTATACCTTATATTCTGCCTCTTGATGGCTCATGTGAATCCTCACCAGAAGGGCCAGTCACATGATTTTAACATAATTACCAGTAAGTCATGAGGTTGCATGGGAATGCTATTCTGTACAGTTAAATAAGATTATGCAGAATTTTAAAGGAATTTGATATGTAGTGCAAAACTATAGAATGTGTATGTTATAATAATAATAATAATAATAATAATAGTAATAAAGTATACTGAACCACAGAAAAAAAAGACTGAACAACAAATAGTGTTAAATATTTGGAAATCTCTAGCTGTGGAAAATCAGTAAAACGTAATTCTGTCTAGTTGTATATTTAATTTTAAATATATATGAAGATCCAATGCTAAAATTCTTTGACTTTGTATTTCAATGTAATATATTTGGTATTTTCATGGAAGTAATACTTTGTAACTAAAATAGTCAAGTATTCTGTAGTAGCTGAAATAGTATTTTATGTTTATCTAAAATAGATTAATATTCATTTTTCTTAAACCTCATCAGCTTATATTCTGCCACTAAAAATATTCATGTTGCTTAAGACATGACTTGGACTTCCAAATGTATTAATTTTGATATAAAGTCTTTTCCTTAATGTTATTATAGAGGTTCCAGGAACTTTAGCAGTTGCAGTGCAGACGACTTTGAAAAATTGACTTTAAATAAAGGAGGGAACTGTCTTCTTAATATCCCAAAGCCTGATGAAGCCTATAGTGCTCCGTTCTGTGGTAATAAATTGGTGGATCCTGGGGAAGAGTGTGACTGTGGTTCTCCAAAGGTGAGTTTAATTTTCCCTTGGTGAATTTACCACTGAAATTTGCAACAAATAAAATAGCTTGCATTTGGCAACTCTGGTATAGAAGCTGGAGTAAAACTTAGTGGCCAAGTGAGGATTGGTGTGGAAGATGTTCTTCATACTGTTCATCTCCTTGTCCCCGGACGTAAGCAGTGGTGCTATGTGTTTTGAAGAGAGAGAAAGGGTCATGTTTAGTCTACCTTTTTGCTGCCTTTTGCTACTTTTTACCATTTCTCATTGGCTTGCTTACTTACTTTAAAGAATAACCAGGTTTTCATTGAACTCTTATAAACTTTTAATATTCCCATTGTGCCATTATTGTACTACTTATTCACTTGAACTCATTTTAATAAAAAATTGAATTTTACTCATCTTTCACAGCCCTTCAGTTCTACTAAAATTACTTTTCTTCCTTTAACTTTTAGTTTTTCTACCAATCTCTAGCTTTATTGACTTATTAACTTCACATGTTGCCATGTATTTTATGCCTAATACTTGGGCTACTATTGTGCTCCATCTTAGCCATGCTCTTCTCAAAATGGCCTACTCAAAGCACGTTCTTCCTCCAGACATAACATTAAATTGTGAAGAAATTTTTCCATTTGAATGTAAACTTCTTCCTTAACCTAAATCTGACTTTTTCCAACTTACTTCACTTTTCATAGAAAGGAATATGTGTTTTGTGATAAAAATGACGATGTCTTTATTGTACTTTGTTAAATACCAGAGAGTTCGGCTAAGTGCTTTATATGGTGCAGTTCTCAGAGTAATCCTAAAACATTTTTAGGTATTAATATTCTCATTTTCACATGAAGAATCTGTTTATGTGATATAAGTGAGCATTGGTGTATGTCTCTTTTTGAATTTCTGCTTTTGGATATATAATGAGGAGCAGAATTGCTGGGCCACAATGTATTTAGTCTAAGGACTGAGTGCTTCTTCAGTGTTACTTGGTCACCTTGTAGAACTGTAGTGAGCTCTGGTGGCTTAGTGTAAGAATCTGCGCTGCAATCCCGAAGGCATGAGGTTCACATCCACCAGCTGCTCCATGGGAGAAAGATGGGCAGTCTCCTCCTGTGTGATTAACTGCCTCTGCTGTGGGTCAGTTCTGACTTGATAGTACACAACAACTACCATGGTTTCTGAAATTTATATCTTACCCAAGCTTTTACTGTTCTTTGATATGTACATTAAAGTTTTAAATTGGCTTGTAATTATTCCATTAGCCATGTACAGCAAAGCAAATTTTATTGTCATTCAATTGAAATCTTTTTTGTTGTTCATTATTACTAGCATTTTGTTACATAAATTATCATCAAAATATATTTTTAAATTTCCAAACGTGTGAGGTTTTCTACCTTTAAAAATTATTTCTAGGGGTTTTTTTGGTTTCTGTTTTTATTAGTAAATAAACTGTCTTTTGAAAAAGAGCTTTAGTGACACAGTGGTCAAAGCACTTGTAAGCTAACCAAAATGTTGAAGCTCTGCACCTGTCAGCTGTTCTGCAGGTGAAAGATGTGGCAGTATGTTACTATAAAGATTTACAGGATTAGATGCTCTGTAGGCAGTTCTTAGCTGTCCTATAGGGTCACTATGAGTTGGAATTAGCTGATTGCAGTGGGTCTTTTTATGGGTCTTTTGAAATACAGTGGATTCTAAATAGTTGTAGCTAAGTCATTAAGAAATCCAGTGAGTTAGTTGATGATTTTATTTGGAGAGCATACTATGATCAGGTTAGAAAGAAATCACTATTAGGTCTCAAGTAAGAATGTTATTAGTTACTATTGATGTAAAAAAGGTGCATTGCTTTATTGACAGTCATTTTCTTATCTTAGGAATGTGAACTGGACCCTTGTTGTGAAGCAAGCACTTGTAAGCTTCGATCAGGTGCTCAATGTGCATATGGCGACTGTTGTCAAAAGTGTTTGGTGAGGAATTCCTTTAATTAGGAACATAAAAAAGGGGAAAAGTGATATAAGAATTTGTTTTCTGAGATCTCTAGCAGAGTATTTTTTATTATATTATTATGAGAAAAACTATGCCATGTATTTGCAAATTTATAACTTTTGTGAAAAAGATGTATTAAGATTTTTTTCTATGTGAAATTCTATTATTTATGATTTTAAGAACAATGCATGCTTAGCATAAATAAGTATAAACAGTATAAATATATTTACTTTCTACAAAAGCAGATACAGAAAACAGGAACTGAAAGATCCCCTATGTGAAAGAATGAGAAAGACTATGTGTTCTCGTACATGTGTGTATTTGTGACCACACACATATTTTCATTGTCTGTTTCTATTTATAGCATGAATTTTTTTCCATTCAATTGTATATGATTATATAATTGGTGATATATAAGTATGTGAATTATAGATGATTATATTGAATTCTTTTGTATGGTTATATCAATTTCTTTAGTCAATGACAGGCAATTAGAGTGCTTCAAGTTTTGTTTATCAATGGATTTTTAAACAGGGAACATGCATGTTAAAATTCTTCATATTAATATAACATTTCACAAATATGCCAATCTATATTTCTAATTTAACAAAATACTTATTTCTTAATGCTAGTATTTATTTCTTATATGCTTTATACTTCTGGTTAGTTTAATTAGTGTCTTTAAGTTTGTATTTTTTATTGAATTTACATGTCTGAGTTACTAATGAAATACTTTGTTTCTTTTAAAACCATTTTCTATTTTATGTCTTTTATTAATTACTTATTGGCTTTTATTAATTTTTTTCTATTGGGTTATTTAATTTTGTTTTTTAGAATGCTCTATAAATACTGTGACTTTAAAGTTGATTTATTTATTGAAATTATTATGTTATTCCTATTTAATTTGAAATGTACTACTCTAGTTCCTTCGAGGAGGTACTTTATGCCGAGGAAAAAACAATGAGTGTGACGTTCCAGAGTATTGCAATGGTTCTTCTCAGTTCTGTCAGCCAGATGTTTTTATTCAGAATGGATATCCTTGCCACAATAACAAAGCCTACTGTTACAATGGCATGTGCCAATATTATGATGCTCAATGTCAAGTCATCTTTGGATCAAGTAAGAGAAATTAGTATTTATAATTTATTTCATTTTCTTTTTTGCCTTAGTCATTTTAAATAAAGAAAAGAAAACCTTTTGAAAAAGTTGAAATACTTTTATTTAACCTATCACTTCTCCCTTCCTTCTGCAGAGGAGGCCATAATCACAAATTTGGTATATATTCTTCTAGTTGAGGTTTTGGCTATTACTGTCAATATCTTTCTATCATCTCTCTGTCCTTTGTATATAAATGCAATTGATAAAGTATCATTCTCTGTTATGTGTTATGTTAGGTACTATTGAGTTCAGTATGACACATGGTGACCCTACAGACAACAGATCTGAATTCTGTTCTCTCCTGTGCCATCCTCACAATCTCTGACACACTGGAGTCCATTGCTGGAGTTACATGCCAATCCACCTGGTAGAGAGTCTCGCTCTCTTTTGCTGTCCCTCCACTTTCCTAAGCATGATATCCCTTCCAATGAATAGCCGCTCTTAGCAATATGTCCAAAGTATATGGGATGAAGCTTCATCATCTTTGCCTTCAAGGAGTACTCTGGTTGCGCCTTCTCCAAGACATTTGTCTATTCTTTTGTCAATCCATGTGTTATTCAATATTCTTCTCCACTACCACAGTTCAATGGCAACAATTCTCCTTCTATCATCCTTATTCAGTGTCGAGCTCTCTAGCAACATAGTAAGTGATTGAAAGACCATGACCTGAGTAAAGCATACCTTAGTCCTCGAGCTCAAAAAGTTGCTCCTCAATAATTTTGAGAGTTCTTTGGCTGCAGACTTTTGCAGTGCAATAGGTCTTCTGATCTCCTGATTTCTGGTACCAAGTGTATTGGTTGTGGATCCAAGTAAGATGAAGTTTTTGACAGTATCAGTCTTTTCTCTATCTATCATGATGTTGCCTATTGGTCCAGTAGTGACAATTTTTGTTTTCTTGACATTGAGATGCATTCGTATTGAGGACTATAGTCTTAAATCCTCTGCAACAAGTGCTTCAGGTCCTCCTCAGTTTCAGTCTTTTAACAAATTCACAGAAATGGTAAGACTGTACAAGAGTCTGCTATCTGAATTTTTTAAACAAAATTATTTCAAGTTTTATCTATATAATTTATTTGAGTATTCCTTTAGAGAAATGGATTATGCATCTTCAAATCCTGTTTTACTCTCTTTAGAGAATAAACTTAAGTCTTTAATAGTTGCTGAAATGGAGGAATCAAGAAGTAACTTTAAAAACCAAAACCAACCTCAAAAAAAATCCACACACAACCATTGCCATGGAGTAGATTCTGACTCATGGCTTCCCTATAGAACAGAGTAGAACTACCTTAAAGAGTTTCTAATTCTATAAATATTTATGGAAGTAAATAGATTTCATCTTTCTTCCATGAAGCCTCAGGTGTCTTCCAACCATCACGGTTCTGGTTAGTAGCCGAATGCCTTAACTTAGATACTTTTCCCTTATTGCTATTTTAGAGAATATTTCCCCCCAGATTAAAGATATTTACCATATTTTTTTCATATTTCTTATATTACACAGTTGTTTCCCATTTCATCTTTTAGTTTTGGCTATGTAATTTTTTTTACCGATTTTTTTTTCTCATTTGATTTGATGGTTTCATCTTTTTATATCATGCTTAAAAATTCCTTACCCTTGCATTACATGTATAGTTTTCTAGTATTCTAATAATTAAATTTTCCATATTTAAGTCTTTAATTATTCTGGGATTTATTGAACAATTCTGTTTTCCACCAATTTAAAGTAACACTTTAGTCAACATACATACTTCTATACAAATATTTATACTAAAACATCATACATACTTGTGTCTATTTCTGGAATTTTTCTTGAAATTTTCTGAAAGAAAATGACATAGATTCTTTTTGTTAAATTGTCTGATGGTAAATTCTGTTTTTTGCTGTTCATTAGACTACACTCCCATGAACTGTGTAACTCTAGCTCTACCCTTCAGGGACTGAGAAGATGTCAGACTAGACATTATTTCAGAAATTTGGACTATATATTTTAGGTTGTTAAACTTAACATTTTTAGTTGTAGATTTCAAATTAAGATTTCATTGTTTTTGTAATAGAATACATTAAATAGTTTTATTTAAGTAGTTAGATTTTTTGTTTGGTGTAGGGGGACAGATTTTTTCTGACACCACTTTAAAGAAAATTTTTGAGGGACTAGAAAAGTATCAGCTAATTACTTTGTACTAGTCAGTCTTGGGAGTATACACCAGAGAATGTAAGGGCCTTTAGGCAGCTTTACTTTGATTACATAAGGTGCTAGCAGTGTTCCAGCAGTGATAGTTTACATTTGTGTTCCTTGGCTATATTTCCTTTCTTCAGATGGCTGAGGCTGCTGATTACTTATGCCCAGAATTATTGGAATTCATTATTCTCACTTTGTTTTCTTTTTGTCTTGAGTCAGTAGAAACAGTATCGGTGTTTTCAACGGATTTAAATATGTGATTGGTATATGCATAGTGAGACTTTAATTAATAAGAAAACTTAGAGAACAGTAGCTTTTCTGCTTCCCTTTAAATGGCTCCTAGAAATTACATTTGCTGTTTGGGTATGGAACCCTTAGTTGTTGCTGATGTGTGCTGTTGAGTTGCCTGCAACCCATAGTGACCCTATGTACAGCAGCTCTGAATCCTGCCCTGTTCTGAGCCAGACTTACTGATTCTGACACACTGACCTCCATTGCCCCAGTTACTGTATCAATCCATCTCATCTAGGCTCTTTTTCTCCTGTGCTGTCCCTCCACCTTTCCAAGCATGACGGCCTTCTCTAAGGAATTGTCTCTCTTGGCCATGTGCCCAAAGTATGTGAGACGGAGCTTCAAAATCCTAGCCTTCAAGGAGAAAGTTGGTTTCATCCTTTCCAAGACAGACCTATTTGCTTTCCTGGCAGTCTATGGTTATCTTCAAGACTCTTCTCCAGCCCCAAAATTCAAAGGCATCGATTCTTTTTCTGTCATCCTTAGTCATTGTCCAGCTCTCTGACACATATCAAGTAATTGCAAAGACCATAGCCTGGATTAGGCACACCTTAGTCTCTAGACAGACATCATTCCTTTTCAGCACTCTGGAGAGGCCCCTGACAGCAGATTTTTCCAATGCAATTGTCTTTTGATTTCCTGACTGCTAGTATTAAGATTGTTGATTGTGGATCTGAGCTAGCTGCACCTGTTAACAACCACAATGTGTTTTCCATCATCATGGTGCTGCCAATTGGCCCGGTGGTTAGAATCTTTGTCTTCTTGATGTTGAGCCTCAATCCATATTTAAGACTACAGTTTTGACCTTCTGCAGCAAGCACTTCAGGTCTTCTTCAGTTAGGTGACTAATATTTAATTAAAGGAAGAAAACCCAATTCTTCACTTTTTTCAGTTTATTTTCCTTTTCTTTCTATTTTAGTTAATAAGACCAGTGACTGGCATATTGCTGGATTTCTCTGAAGGCAGATTTATTATTTTGACTAGACTTCTGCTAGACCTAAATTCTGTTGTACTTCTCATCTTAAAAGGATAGACGCTGAGGAGGAAAGACCCAAACATCAGTAGGAAATTTTGTTGGGATAGAATGGCGAATTTCTATCAACTTCTCATATGTTTTACAGGATAGGCAAGTTATTCCATAACTAAAAAGTGGTTGCATATTTTTAATGAAGTAAATACTATTATTTGGTAAAAATATTACTGTCATAGGATATTGTAAACAAGTCTAAGGCTGAGGGAACAGAATATATCTCTTTTTTCTTTCTACACTATCTCAACCTTCCCCATATTACCACTGCTCCTTTTGCAGTAGTAGATCTGAGAGAAATGAAGATGGATATCCTAAAAATTCTACTCTACTTGTATGGTTTTAAATTTATGTGTAATATTTTCTACTTAGTGACATTTATGTTAGCATCTGAACGAGTCTTGTTTTGTGCCATTGATTTGAACCGATCCATAGTTGACCTTCAGATAGGTTTTCAGAGGCAGTAACTTGCATGGGAGGAGACTGCCATCCTTCTCCCACAAAAGCAGCTGGTGAATTTGAGCCACATGTCTTTGGGATTGCAGAGCAACTTCTTAGTCCTGGGATACCAGAGCTTCTCTGAATGAATCTAGCCTAACTTTTAAGTCCAGTGTGTTGTTAGAGGGAACGATGGTGACACCTCATCTCACATACTTTAGACATGTTGTCAAAAGGGATCAGTCCTTGGATAAAGACATCTGGCTGTAAAATCTAAAGGGTCAGAGGAAGAGAGGAAGACCCTCAACAAGATGAACTGACAGAGTGACTATAACAAAGGTCTCAAACATATCAGAGATGGTGATGATGGCACAGAATAGGGCAAGATTCACATGTACTGTTCATAGGCTTACTACGAGTCTTAGTTGACTGGACAACACCTAACAACAAGAAGAAGCTTTATTTTTGAATATGAAATGAAGATGTGTTTTAAGGTTTTTTTCCCTCCTGGAAGGCCTAAACTTTATGAGAGGTGTGGCAGTAGTTTATCCAGGTGTATGGACAATATGCAAGCCACCCAACAGCACATAACAACAACAACAATGGATAATACAATTAATTATTGCCATAATTAATTTTTTTGAATTTATTTTAATATTACAGAAGCCAAGGCTGCCCCAAGAGATTGTTTCATTGATGTGAATTCTAAAGGTGACCGATTTGGCAATTGTGGTTTCTCTGGAAATGAATATAAGAAATGTGCCACTGGGTAAGTGGAAGTGGAATTAGAAGAACTGGGAAGAGTATAAGACCAGTCAAGTCTAGAATACTCTATAATTCTTTGTAAATGCTAACTTTCTCCATCTTAAATACCCAACTTTTCAAACCTCCACTTTGCTAACACTGGATATCAGAGAGATTCTAGATATATTAGGAACAGTACTAGTGAAATAATTTATCCCTTTTCTAAAGCTAGCTGTGACTTAACTAGTTATTAAAAAAATCCCTTTCTTATATTTTATTTGCAATAAGAATTCCAACCAAACACCCTTTACTTCTTTTAAAAACTTTTAAAATTTACTTCAAAATTAATTCTGGACTTCATTTTTTTCTTCTAGTTCCATTTAATTTTAAAATGAATAAAAATTTTTTATTTATATAACTAGCATTTGACTATAATAGAAAATTTATAATATTTTTTTTTTTTAATGGAAAGCCCATATAATCTCAGTTCCTATATATTCACTATTCTGGTGTGTTTTCGCACTTTTTTGCCTTTGTGCAGGATATGGTGACATTTTGCATGATTGGGTTTGTTCTGAAGTAGCGTGCTACTATTCCCTCTGCCTCTTTTTGTACTCTTACTAGTTAGGCTAAAGCAGCTGTCATCAAACTGTGCTTGCTAAGAAGAAATAGCAACAGTGACCTCCCTGTTACTGAACCCAATAAATATTTTTAGGTCTTCATTTTACTTGACCAGTTAGTAGCATTTAACTATGTAGGTTTTTATTTTTTTCCCCCTTAAGACATGTCTTGTTTAGGATTGTGTAATCTTGCAATATTTGTTCTATGTTTTGGATTCTTATTTAATGTGTTTTGCAGTAGGCTTACTTTTCTCTAACCTGCCATTAAATGCTAGAGTTTTTCAAGGCTCTGGTGTTGTTTCTTCTTTCTTTTCATTCCATCTTGTGTTTCCATGCAATTTTATTCACTTCAATTTTATTAATGTCAATTGCCATTTCTATGAGCTGTTATCAGCCATGCTTGTCTGCATGTGGCCTTCTTCTCCTTGCGCCCCATGTGTTCTTTTCCCCCCTCTTAGCCTAGTTAATTCCTAATGATCCTCCACATCTCAATTTGAGTGTAACATCTCTGAGAAGCTTTCATCAGCTTCCCTGGAAAGGTCAAATACCCCTCATGTGAGTGTTGTTAATGTTGTATACTATATTTTTTGGAGTCTTTGATGTCATGTCTTGCTTTTTTGTTATTCACCACTTGTCTGTCCATTGTATTGTTATGCATTGGCTTTTCAAATATTAGCAGGGTCATCCATGATGTATAGTTTTCAGTGGAGCATCCAGATTTAAAGTAGACTTGGAAGAAAAATAAAATAAAAATATTAGCCAGTGGAAAACATACAAATAGCAGCAGAACATTATACGCTAGTTGTGCTGGAAGATGAGCCTCTCAAGTTGGATAAAGCTGAAGATATAACAGAGAAAGAGCTGCCTTGGCAAAGTAGAATCAACCTTGATGATGTGGATAGGATAAGGCTTTCAAGATTTTACTTTGTTAATGTGGCATGATGTAAAATGGGAAGACAGTTACAAACATCCATTAGTAATTAGATATATAGACTATATTAATACTAATATAGGAAAATTGCAAGTTGTCAGAGATAAGAGAGAACAATTGAAGATGATATTCTCAGCATTAGTGAGTTGAAATATATTAGTACTGGTCATTTGGAATCAGATAAGCTTATGGGCTACTATACTGAGAATGACAAATTGAAGAGAGATGGTGTGATGATTGAGGTTAAGTGTCAGTTTGGCTAGCCGGTGTTTCACAGTGGTTTTTCAGATATTAGGTAATCATCCTTCATTTGTGATCTGATATCCACCGTTGAAAGGAGAGTTTCCTTGAAAATGTGGGCTGCATTCCAACATATATCGATATTTTGGTAGAGCTCATTCTTATCTCCATCATCCATCTGACTCTGAACTTCAGATTTATGGGATGTAAACTAGCAGCCTGCTGTCCAACCTGTAGAGTTTGGGATACTCCCCTTCTGCAGCCCTGTGAACCATCAGCCTGCTTGCTGTCTGACCTGTCTGGTTTGTCAGCCTCAGCAACCACATGAATTGGGAGAAGCTTTCAGTCTGATCCCTGATTCAAGTATTTGGGACTTGTTAGCCACTTGGTAAGCCATTCACTCTGTGTGTGTGTGTGTGATGCGCGCACACACACACACAACACACGCAGAGAGCGAGCGAGAGCGAGTGAGCGAGCTCTGGTGGCTTTCTGGTAAGGAGTTGAGCTGGCAACCCAAAGGCATGTGGTTCATATCTACCTGCTACTCGATGGGCAACCTCCTTCCACTTGATTTACTGCTTCTGAAAATTCAGTGGAGGGTCAGCTGTGAGTTGGTTCTGATTTGAAGGCACGTAAAAACAACATAGGTATTTGATTAATTTTGCTCCTCTAGAGAACTCGGCTTAAGACAAATTATGTAACATTCATTGTGAAAAATAGTAATTTCTGACTTGAAGAACAACACTATCAGTGATAGTGGACATGAATAAGATCCATAGTTTTTTTTCTATGATAACTTGGAATTGGAATAACAAGTTTATACAACTGTTATCAATTTATGACTAACCACTAATACCCGCAATGAAGAAATTTAACATTTTTACCATTTTTTTTTCAGTCTGGAATTGATTTTAAAAAATGTAGTCAAGATACATTGATAGTTAATGATTGAAAACAAAGAAAAAAGATTGATAATTAGAAAATATGGTATTGGTGAGGGAAATAATATTATGTGATAGCATTGTACAAGACCAATAACTTATTTTTAAGAAAGGCTTTTTTTTTAGCAACATAATTAATGGTTATATAGGTGAACTCTTGACACCAGCAGCCAGGAAATAAAAAAAAGTATTGCAATGGTAAAGTCTGCTGTTAGGGATCTCTCTAAAGTATTCAAGAGCAACGGTGTCTCTCTGGAGACTAAGGTACACCTGATACAGGTCGTGGTCTTTGCAATCACTTGTTATGCATTAGACAGTTGGACAATGACTAGGGAGGATAGAAAGAGAATTGATGCCTTTGAGCTGTGGTGCTGGAGAAGAGTATTGAGGGTACCATGGACTGCCAAGAAAACAAACAGATTCAACCTTGAGAGGGTTAAACCAGACTACTCCTTGAAGGCAAGGATTCTGGGGCTTCGTCTGACAGGTCCTTGAAGAGGGACATCATGCTTGGGAGGGTAGAGGGACAGCACCGAAGGGGAAGACCTTCTATGAAGTGGATTGATTCAGTGAGTGGGGTAATTGGGATGGGTGTGTCAGAGGCAGTGCGATTGGCACAGGATAGAACAGGGTTTAGGGCTGTTGTACATAGGGTCGCTATGAGTCACAAATGACTTGACGGCACATAACAACAACATGATGGATGGAGTACACCGGAATTAAATTGACTACATCTAGAAAAGGAAATTCTGGTGGCCTGGTGGTGAGAAGCTGTGCTGCAGTCCTGAAGATGATGTTGTTAGGTACCATCAAGTCATCTATGACCCAAACGACTCTTTAACAACAGATCTGCACCTTGCCCTAACCTGTATCATCTTTACAGTCTTTGTTGTACTTGAACCATTATGGTAATCACTGTGTCCGTCCGTCTTGTTCAAGCTTTTTCTCATCCTCTGCATTTCCCAACATGAAGTCTCTTTCCAAGGACTTATCTATTGCTTACTCTGTTTCTCTTTTTTGTATTTATTTATTTTCTTGTTGTGTACCACCGAATCGAATCTGACTAGCACAGGAAGAGATTGCCACTCCTTCTCCAGTGGAGCATCTGGTGGATTTGAATCGCGTGCCTTCGGGATTGCAGTGTAGATTCTTGCCACTAGGCCACCAGAGCTCCCTTCTATTGCTTACTCTGAAGTGGTTTTCACTTTAAGATTCAGGGAAAAAAGATGAAAAAATAGGGGTCAAAAAGATTAAGAGCCATGCTGGGGAAAAATTTATTTTGGTTTTTGTTGTTAAGTATTACTTTATCACCTGCTTTTGTGTTGTTTTTCTGACCTATACTGCTTCCTACCCAAAAGAGAAACACGAGCCCTGGTGGTTTAGTGGTAAAGAGTTTCACTGCCAACCTAAAGGTACACATTTCAAATCCTCAAGCTGCTCTGAGGGATAAAGATGGGTAGTCTACCTCTGTGCAGTTTACTGCCTCTGAAAACCTGCTAGAGGGACAGCTAATGGGTCGATTCCAACTCAACAGTACACAACAACAACAACCCAAAATATGAGTTAAATGTAGTTGGTAAGGAATTGCATGACTGATCAAAAGACTGTACCTCACTTGTGGTTCAAATCCACCAGCAACTCAATGGGAGGAAGAAGGGCAGTCTCCTTCTAGGTGATTTATAGCCTTAGAAACCCAGTGGAGGGACAGGTATGAGTTGGTTCTGACTTGATGACAATGAATGAGGTTTGAGTTTTATGTTCTTACAGCCCTCTGCCTTGTGTCCATTGCATTCATTTTGTATTTTGTTTCTAGTTAAGTTGGGCTTTGTTTTAGATAGATTTTAGGCCCTCTGTTCATAATCTTGCTCTGAATTGGAGACCAAAACCCACAAGTGTACAGTTTTCTTTCTGCATAATAAAGTGTGCAGATCTACAAAAACGTGTAGAATAAATGCCTCATTTAAAATTTAACTATCAATACTTTTAAATTCATTGAGTAAACTGTTTCATTTTCTAGCTCTCTCCAAATTCCCACTAAAATACGTATTTTGAAGTCAATGTTTTTCATTTTAAGTATTTTTAAAACCATTAAACATCTTGTAAACTCTGGGCAAATTACATACACACTTCATTTTTTTTCTCTATAAAGAAGATAATAATGATACCTCTTTATAAGTGTAAGGAGTCTGTTTGATAGTGTATCATGTGTTCTGTTGTTAACCGAAATGAAGGTGGTTCAAATCCACCAGCTGCTTAGTGGAAAAAGGGTCATTTCCTGGAAAGATTTGCCGTCTTGGAAACTCTGTACAGGGTTTCCAGGGATTGATGCCATGGGGTTTCCATTTGGATTATTTTAAAGTGGTGTTTTCTTAAAAAACATGATGCCTTAGTGCATGATAAATGTGGGGCTACCAACTGAAAGGTCAGTGGTTTGAATCTACCAGTGGCTACCTGGGAGAAAGATGGGAAGTCTTCTCCTTTAAAGATTTACAGTCTCAGTGGAGCGTTGTAATTGACTCCATGGCAGTGGGTTTAGTGGAATAATTATTATGCAGACTGTGGTTTACTGTAGCCCTTTCATTATTAGTGATATCTTTATTATTTTAAAAAAAGGCAAAGGCCACTATCTGCCTGTATCTGACCTTCATTAACTCTACAAAGAGGAACTGCTCCCATCATTATCATATACAGCACAAAACAAATTCCTATGAGGTTGGATGTACCGTCCCCACACCCAATCTTACACTTTGTTGGCCTAATTCTAACTACAGTCTTACTGTTTTCCTGGCTCCAAAATCCACTGCAACAGCCCACAGAGCACACAAAAGCATATTCACTACTTTAGGGTTTATTAAGGAAGTTAACAGATTGCAATTTCAATTAACAACAGGATACAATTTCTCAGGACCGTTTCTGAACCATGCTCACAGGATCTTCAGCTTTCAGCTTCATGACTTTAGGCCACTGTTACAAAATTCTTAGTCCTCCCAATTATGGCATCTCTGCTTCCAGTCCTCCAATAAACTTTGGCAAACGCTCCTAGTTCTGGTTCCATGGGGTGCTCTGTCTCATATCGGGTCTCTGGTTTTCTACTGCATTTGCTGCTACTCTGTAGGTTTGGCTGGAGGAAGAATCTCTTGTTCCGAAGGGGGTGTGAGGATGTTTCTTTGCTGGTGGTATGATTCTCAAATTCTGCTGCTGAATATGCTCAATTTAGTGGCAAGACTAGCCAATCCCCTTGTTGATAGGCTAACACAACCTATTTGCATTTTCCTGTCCATTCACATGGCAAAGTCAAAGTTAATGTTTAGTTAGGAAGGCCATTTTGAACAATAAACCCTTAACACCACAATTACCTTTCTCCTTGCAAAAATAAGTAAAATGTAGAAACAGCTAACGAAAGTAATCCCATGTGGTCCTACAATCCAGATAATATGTACTTCTTTATCACGCATATGTACATATACAAGTTCTGTGTGAGAAAGATGAGCAGTCTTCACCCGTGTGATTTATAGCTTATGAAAACCCACTAGAGGATCATCTATGAATCAGCTCTGACTTGATAACACATAAAAACAACAACTTATTCATGTGTATGATTAAGTATACCAGCATATCCATATAAGTATACATATATATGTGCCTATCCATAAAATATGTGTATGGTCTTAAAAGTTGATGCACACTTTCATTATATTAATATTTTGGAGTTTTACCACTCTTCATTTAATGATTTCTTTTTATATTAATTTAGGTAGTTTCTATTAGTTTTATACTTGAAATAAGGCAACGATAAATGAGGTTTCCATAGATGTGTCCTTAACACATTGCTGCATACCTTTAAATTGACGACCGTGCTTAGAAACACATTTTTTTCCAATTGTTTATGACTGCTGTATGAAATTGAGCATCAGTCGTTGATGTCAAATGACATTCCTTTTTTTAAAATAAAAATATGCAGAATGGCAATAGCTGTCATTTGCTGCAACGTGTTAATGGATGTATCTGGGTTCCAGAGATATGGGTAGTTTTAAGGCTTTTCTAACAGTTTCAAATTGACTTTCAAAATATTGAGTAGATTTGTGCTCCTGTTAGACCCTATCCAACAAAAGATAGTATCTTATCTACATCTATTTTTACCCCTATTTAAAAATTTTCCAATGGGTTAAAGAGAAAATGTGATTTCCATTCTGCCTTTCTTTTCCTCTGTTCTTACCCTAACACTCAGATAATTACTGTGTTTAGCTTGTGCATCCCTTCTTTATGCAAATATATAAGCTTTCTCCCACCTATTCTTACCTTCTTTTTGTACAGGTTGCATCAAGAGGCATAGAAAAAAAAAGAGTATGATGAATATTCACTTACTTTATTGTGAAATATATATTAAAAAAATTTATTTCAATGGAAGTTTACAGAGACTTTGGATTTCTATTCATTCACTGTTGCACACTTTCCTCCCTCCCTACCCCTCCCCCTAGTTTGCTTTTTTCTTTGAAAAGTAAAAAAAAAAAAAAAAATTTCATTGCTATACAATCTCCTCCCTCCCCCACCTCCCCAGTCCACTCCACTACGCAGCTTTCATTCTGGACTCTTTGTCATGACAATAATACCTAATCATATATTCCTCCTAAACAGTTCTCTCCCTCATCTGTTTCAATGCAGTATACATTATTTATCCCCGCTTTTTTTCCCCCAACTCTGATGTCAGTCCTCCCACTTTCCAATAGTGGCACTATACAGTATTTGTCCTTTTGTGACTGAGATATTTCACTCAGCATAATGTCCTCCAGGCTCACACATTTTGTATAAAATTTCATGAGTTCCTTGTTTTTTAATGCAGTATAGTATTCCATTGTGTGAATATGCCAAAGCTTCTCTACCATTTGCTTGTTGATGGGCACTTGGGTTGTTTCCAGCTCTTTGCTATTGTGAACAAAGCTGCAGTAAACATGAGTGAGCATATATCTGCTTGTGTGGCAGTTCTGGTTTCTTTATATTGGGTATATTCCCAGTAGTGGAATTGCTGGGTCAAATGGTATTTCTATTTCCAAATTTTTGAGAAAGTTGGAAAGGGGGGTGGGTATGTGCTTGGGGACCTGAGTGGAAAACCAGAAAGCCTTGGTTTTCCCTTCAATAACTGGGTCTGCCACCCCAGACGGGCTCCAGCTGTCTCACCCCCTCCTGCTTAAAGTGAAGGGGTCCCACTTGGTCCAGCAATCAACTGTGATTCGCCCCCCTCCCCAGTACCTCATTCAAATTCCCATTGTCCTGCTTGCTTCTGGCAGGTGGGTCCCACTGTGGCTTGCTGGTCCTTGCCAAGGTGTGCTGCTCCAAGCTGAGGCTCACTTTTAAGTCGTTCTGCTTCCTACAGAAACACTACTGCTCCCCAAGGCTCACTGTTCTGCACTGAGGCTGCTCCCCATGAGGCTCATGGCTCCCCCCTCCCCAAGTCTTGCTGCTTCCTGCTCCCCAGGGAGGCTTGCTAATCCCTGCCTTCTTAGGCATACCACTCCCTGCCTCCCTGCAGAGGCTCCCAGTCTAATTATTTTAATAATAGTTTTCACTGAAATTCCATCTGTCCTGCTTGCTCTGGTGTGGTGTTGCTCTTGTGAAGTATTATTAATATTTTATCATATTTGTTTTCTTACCCTTGAGCCATTTTAAAGTAACTCGTAAGTATTCAGATATTCTTAAATTCTTATTTTTTAAATTAACTTATTTTTTATTTGAAGGAAAGTTTGCCAGTTTGTATAGGTTTTTCATACAGTCATTCGCATTTTGTTTTACAACATTAATGACCATAGGTGTCCTAGTGACAAGAACCTGTGCTGCAATCCTGAAGGCACATGGTTAAAGGCCACCAGCTGCTCTGCCAGCGGAGGGGCAGTCTCCCCTGTGCAATTAATTGCCTCTGAAAACTCTCCGGGAGGTCAGCTATGAGTTGGTTTCAACTCTGTGGTACACTACAAATCAATTCTTTATTATGTGTTTCCTTTAGCTTCATCCAATTTATTTATTTTTACTCTTTCCTTTTCTTCCCATCCCTGTTTTCCTACATGATAGATTCTGCATGTGTAAACTTTCCTTAGCTTTTTGTAATTGTAATCTTACACTTTAATTTTTATTTATTTATTTATTCATTCATTCATTTATTTCTTTATTGTAACTTGCTTAATTCACAGCATCATTTTTTATACTAGGCTCTGATTGCCTAGTGGTGAGAAGTTATACTGTG
Organism: Elephantulus edwardii; assembly: GCF_000299155.1. Taxonomy (NCBI): domain Eukaryota; kingdom Metazoa; phylum Chordata; class Mammalia; order Macroscelidea; family Macroscelididae; genus Elephantulus; species Elephantulus edwardii. The sequence continues at coordinate 1,581,675 of NW_006400029.1, read as the reverse complement.
ATTTCAAAGGCACGTGGTTCGAATCCACCAACAGCTCTGAGGGAGAAGGATGGGCCTTCTCCTATGCAATTTGCTGTCTCTGAAAACCCACTGGAAGGCCAGCTATGGGTCTATTGCAGCTTGACAAAACATAACAACAACCTACCAAAATTTCTTTTTGTGACTAGTTTAGATCCCTTAGCATAATTTGTTATCAATTCATCCATGTTATGCAGTATTTCACAAATTATTTTTCAGTGTTGCATTGTACTACAGTGTGCATCTGTACTGTCATTTCTTTAGCCATTTGTCTATTGATGAACAGTTGAGTTGTTTTCATTTCTTTAGTATAGTAGATAATGCTACAGTGAACATGGCATGCATGTATTTACTTGTATCACAACTCTTATTTCTTTGGAATATATACCTTGTAGTGGGATTTCTGGATCTAATATTTCTATTACCAACTTTCTAAGAACTTGCCAAACTGCTTTTTATTGTGGATACGCTAACCTTACATTCCCTCCAGCAGTCTATGAGAGTTGCAATCTCTTCACACCCTCTGTTGTACTGATTGTTTGATGTTTTGGAGTACTTTGCTGTTGTTGCTGTAATAAGAAGAGACAGTGAGGAAAACAGGAAATTATTTAGAAGGGAACTTCCTTGTTGCATGAAGAATGATTATAAGTGGCTGTCTTTTTTTTTCAATTTTATTTCTGTGTGAGTGTACCGTCAAATCTGTCTTTTTGAAGTGTTCAGAGCCACGTAATAATTGTCTTAAAAGAATTGTCTTGTGGAAGAAGGAAAAAACATTGGGTAAAGTGGTTTCATGTGAATGATTTAGGACCAATGAGGGAAAGTTTTAAGGAAATAGATTTTAACTTAGTGAGTAAAAGAATGCAGGGCCTGTTAGAGTGGGAGGTTTCAGGAAGTGGTAAGTCAGAAATATTGCCAAAAATTTTAATTCAGTGATGACTAAGGAATGATATAATAAATTATATTCATATATGAGCAGCCTCTTAAATCAGAAGATTTCTGGGATTCTTTACAGCTGAGTGATTCCTTAATAAATCACTTTGCTTGCATACTATGCTTCCTGCTTTTCTGACATAATTTCACATATAAAATATTTAAGTGACTGGTTAATTTAACTGTATGTACATTTTGTGCTCAAGATACGGTGATAAGTATGTACTAGCCCATCTGTTCTAGGAGCTTAAAGTAAAAGGCAGTTTATTAAATAGGGAAGTTCAATATAGCATTAGTTTCTATTAAGAATGCTTAGGATGCTGAGAAAGAATAAAAGTTGTGAAAGAATAAAGCTTTGGTGATATCAATTGTAGTGAATTCACAGGGTTCCAATACTGAATTATTCTATTGAATTAAGGAATTAATGAATTAATTTTTGAGTCTTTAAGTTAAGAGCTGGCCTGACAAAAAGTTGTTGTGTGCTGTCAGGTAGGAATCAACTCATAAGTGACACTTCAGCTGGTTTTCAGAGGCAGTAAACTAGAGGAGATTGCCCATCCTTCTCCCAAGGAGCATCTGGTGAGTTTGAACCATGTGTTTTTGGGATTGCAGTGCAGCTTCTTTACCACTAGGCCACCACACTTCCCTAGGTGAAGAGTTGTTGTTGCTGTTAGGTGCCTTTGAGTTGAGTATGACCCCTAACATATTAGAGCCTTTTATTAGATATTATACATGACAGCATAGCAAATCATTCTCTCCCTATCATTAACTCTCACAAAATGAGATGGAATTTTGGTATTGCTATATTATTTTCTCTGTAATAGGATTTAGAAAGTGATACTATATTTAGAAAAAGACTTTCTTAGTTAAACTTTTTTTAGCCCTGGATAGATCATTGAAGAGGAGTTGTTGTTTGGTACCATTAAGTTGATTTCAATTCACTATAAAACCCTGTGTATAATAAAAAAATGTTGTCTGGTCCTGGACCATCTCTGCAGTAATTTCTATGTTTAAGTCGGTGTTGCAACCACAATGTCAGTCAGTCTCACTGAAGCATTGAAGATCTTCCTCTTATATTGCTGATCCTCTATTGTACCAGTATGATATCCTTCTCTAGGGACTGGCTCCTCCGGAAAGTGTACCCAAAGTATTTGAGACAGACTCTTGCTATCTTCATTTCCAGGAGCGTTCTAGCTGTTCCACCTCCATGACAAAACTCAATGTTTTTCTGATGGATTATGACATATTCCGTATTCTCTGCTAACCCTATAATTCACATGCATCCATCTCTTCCTTCGTTATTCATTGTCCAACTTTTGCATGCATAGGAATAAATTGAAGATACCATGTTTTGAGTCAAGTGTACATAAGTTCTCAAAGTGTTGCCTTTTATTTAACACTTTAAAGAGACCTTTTGCAGCATGTTTGCTCAATGCAACATGTCTTCCCCACAACTCCCTGCCTTGGATCCTCATACTTATTCTTTAATAATGATCCTATATAGTATTTGTCTTTATAAGACTGGGTTAGTTCACTTAACATAATGCAGCCCTGCCAAAGTTAGGTAGTAATTGAAAAAAAAATCATTGCTCTTGTGTGCTGCATAGTATTCCATTTTGTGAATGTACCATAATTTCTCAATCCATTCCATGTGGTTGGACATTTGGGCTGCTTTCATGTTCTTGCTATGGGCAACATTTATTTTGATTCTTTTTTAAACATTTTTAAATTTTTTTATTGTTATGAGTTTAATTTCTTTATTTTCACTTGTTATAACCTTATTTTTTAAATCTTATACTGATTTCTTTTGATTTGTTGATCTTACTGTAGGCATTGATCGTAGATTTATGTAAAATTAAATTCTTTTTCAAATTATGGTACATTTATACATTGGAATACTATGCAGCACAAAGAGCAGTGATTTTGTAAATTATTACTTAACCTGAGAGGGACTGGAGAATATTATGCTGGGTGAAATAACACTCAGTCCCACAAGGACAAATACTGTATAAAACTATTATTGTAGGATGAGTATGAAACTCCAAGGGGAGAGGGGGAAATTTGTACAATTTGATGGGTGAGGGAAGTTGGAAGAATCTGGTCTGAAAAACAATGTATTCCAATTCTGTAAATAAACTAGTTTAAATTAAAAAAAAATTTTAAAAAACCCACAAAATTAAAAATAAAAAAGACCTTGACAGTATTTGTCTTTTCTCTGTATATCATGATATTGTTCATTTGTCCAGCTGTGAGGATTTTTGTGTTATGGTTGTGTATAATCCCTATTGAGGGCTACAGCCTTTGACCTTCATTAAGTCCTTAGTCCTTTTTACATTTAGGAATGATAATAGTTAATATTATGTGTCTGTGTGGTTATGATCTTCAGTACAATGAAACTGTTTTAGATATTGTAGATCCTGACCTCTCATATTAATATGGATGATTCGGAGGAGCCCTGGTGGTGGTGTAGTGTGTAGTGTACTGGGCTGCTAATCAAAAGGCTGGCAAAATAAAGAATACTACAAAACTCTACTGCAAGAAACAATAAGAGACCTAACTAAATGGAAAAATATTCTCTGTTCATGGAGAGCAAGACTCAACATAGTGAAAATGACAATCCTATCAAAAATAACCTACATATTTAACAAAAACCCAACACAGATACCAAACTTATTTTTCAAAGAGAGAAAAAAAAGGCAATTGGCAAGGTTATATGGAAAAGAAGTAGTATGGAAGATCACTGTGATTATATATATGGACTCTGCCAAAAGATGAGACCTTTTTGTCCATTTCTGCATATGGCATCCTGGTTCATGACCTCTGGACTTGACTTTGGCTTTCTCAGCCTCCAAAGCTGGCAGTTTCTGAAGTCCACAGTTTGTGACCCCGCGTGCCAATGACTTGGCCTTGTTAGCCTCCCCAGATGCCTCTCTTCTGAGATCTGAGTCACAGATCTAGAACTTGCTAGCCTCCATAAGCACATGAACCATTCCTTTGAAATACATCTCTTACTCTTTCTCTAGAAGCTTCCCTGGTTTTACTTCTTTAGAGAATCCGGCCTAAGCCAGCAAGCGAGGATGTGTGTTCTTCTTATCACAGGCTGTTAATGAGCCTTCCTCCAATCTTGATGCTGCAGCATTCTTCCTATAATCCAGTTTCTCACATTAATTACACAGCATGCAGATTCAGTAAATATGGAGAAAATATACAACACCTCTGGTTTTAATAAAAAAATTATTAATTTTATAATTATGCAACAATGAATGCATTTTTTTTAAAATGTGAACTGGGGTTGGTAAAAATGTGCAAGAATGAATGAATGAATGAATGAAAAAATATCCAACTTTTTCTGTAAACTTTCATTAAAATTACAATTTAAGCTCCCTGCCCCCATTCAGTATCCGTTTGTGTAGGCCATGTAACTGTTTCTTGGACTATATACAGATTCCTTATGACTACAATTGTTGTTGTTGTTGTTGTTATGTGCCGTCGAGTTGTTTGCGACTCATAGTGACCCTATGCACAATAGCCCTAAACCCTGCTCTATCCTGCGCCAACCGCACTGCCTCTGACACACCCATCCCGATTACCCCAGTCACCGAATCAATCCATCTCATAGAGGGTCTTCCCCTCCTGCGCTGTCCCTCCACCCTCCCAAGCATGATGTCCCTCTCCAAGGACCCATCCCTCCTGGCAACATGTCCAAAGTATGTCAGACGAAGCCCCAATGCTCTAATTTCCATTCTTTACAATGTTATTCATAATTTGTTGTGATCCACACAATCAAATGCAAATAAAACACAAGTAAACACCTTTCTGCTGTTCTTTATTTTCCATGAAGCTCCATCTGTTATCAGCAGTGATACTCTCCATTCTATGTTCTTTTCAGAATTTGGCTTGAATTTCTATTCTATTCCTTTGATGTACTACTGTAAACTCTTTAAAAATTATTTTCAGAATTTTACTTCAATGTGATATTCATGATATTGCTCAGTAATTTCCACATTTTTTTTGTCTGTTTTAAAATTTTAAGAGTGGGCACAAATAAGATCTTTTCTATTCATTTGGCTACCTTGATGTCACCTTGTAGCTTTCCTTTTCTGCCATATTTAAAGCACTCCATCTTTTTATTAATTTTGCTCTTATATACATTCTGTACAGGGATTCTCTTAATCTAAATAAAGTTGGACTTTCAATTTGTGTTGTGCACACACATGCATATATATATGCATGTGTGTCTATACACATATCATAAAGAGTTCTAGTGACAGAATACATAACTTGCTGCATGGCTAATCAAGACTGTACATCTTTGTCAGTTCAGATCCACCACAGCCTCAAAGGGGACCAGATGGGCAATCTATCTCTGTTTATATATATAGTTATGTATTGTTGAGTTGGAACTGTCTCATACATAGCTCACCGTCCAGTGAGTTTTCAGACAGGAAACCACACAGAAGGAGCTTGCCTGTCTTTATCCAGTGGAGCGGCTGAATTTGTGGATGTGATCCATATACTTTTGGGTTGGCAGCACAACTCCTTAGCTCTAAGCCACAGGTTTCCATGTGTTGTTGTTAGGTGCTATTCATCCAACCACAACTCATAGCAACTCTGTTGAATCATGCTCTATCCTGTGCATCCTTATCCTTTCTGATATACTTGAGTCAGATATATATTGCTACAGCTATAGTATCAATCTGAGGGTTTTCCACTTTTTCACTGACCTTCACCTTTCCAAGCATGGTATCTTTTTCCAAGGACAGACCTCTTGTAATAGTATGCCCAAAATATGTGAGATGAAGTTTCATCATCCTTGTCACTAAGTAATACTCTGGCTACACTTTCTGTAAGACATATTTATTCTTTTTGCAGTCCATGTGATATTTACTATTCTTCTGCAACACCACAATCAAATTTATTTTTTTTTCTTTCACACTTAGTCATTTTTTCAGCTATCAAATGCATAGTAGGTAATTGAACAGAACATGGTTTGAATCACACCCAGCTTAGTCTTTAAACTGATGTCTGCCCCTCAGTGCCTTGGAGAGGTCCTTGACAGCAGACTTCCCCACTGCAACATGTTTTTGATTTCTTGATGACTCTTTCCAAGGATGTTGATTGTGGATCTAAGCAATATGAAATTGTTAACCACGTCAATCTTTCCTCCATTTATCATGATACTACCTGTTGGTTCAGTGGTGAGGAGTTGTGTGTGTGTGTGTGTATGTGTGTGTGTGTGTTTTAATGTGGAAATATAATGCATATTGAAAGCTATAGTCTTTGATCTTCTGCAATAAGCACCTCAGGCCTCCCTCACTTTCAGCAAGCAAAATTGTGTTGCTTGTATAACTCAGTTTGTTGATTAGTCTTCCTCAGATTCTGTTGCCACATTCTTTTTCATAAAGTCCAGTTTCTTGAATGATTTTCTTAGCATACAGTAAGAAAAGGGATAGAGAAAGGATACAGCTTTATATACCTTTCTTGATTTTAAACCATGCTGCCTCGTGGTCTAGTATAGATTAGCACAAATATCTCATATACATGACCTCTGTATCTGTCATACACACATATACATACATATACTTGGTCCATTTTCTGCAACGTGATTAAGACTCATAATGACCTTGCAGGACAGAGTAGAACTGCCCCATGAGATTTCCAAGGCTGTCAATCTTTACAGAAGTTTACTGACACATCTTTCTTGTTTGGAGAAACTCTTGGGTCTGAACTGTTTACCTTTAGTTGGCATCTTAACTGTTGTGCCAGGGATATATATATGTATATGTGGTCTTTTACACATACTTATTATTGTTTGTGTAAATTATACAATGGATATATTTTATGTTTTCATTGTCTTTCCATCTTTATAGGAATGCTTTGTGTGGAAAGCTTCAATGTGAGAATGTACAAGGCATGTCTGTATTTGGAGTTGTGCCTGCTATTATTCAGACCCACCAGAGAGGCACTACATGTTGGGGTGTGGATTTTCAGCTAGGATCTGATGTTCCAGATCCTGGGATGGTGAACGAAGGCACAAAATGTGAATTTGGAAAGGTAACCAAAATGCTTTCTATTTACAAACATCCTAAATATGAGTTTTAAGAATTATGGAAACTTTATGACTTCTCTTTCTTATTATAAAATAAATGCATATTGTTGTAGAGATACAATTAGAATTCTCCCATCCAAACTTTTCCATTGAGCATCTTTTACCAGTGTTTTATGTTTTTCAATATAATGCATGTATGTTTTTCCACTATTAATGTCCTACAACATCTTAAACATCTTCTGGTTAATTGGGTTACTTAGATGATTTCCAGGATTTTGTGTGTATACATATATATGTATGTAATCAGAAATGGCACACTGCTTTTCCTACTCCCCTGGCTCCCTTTGCCATAGTTGTATATATCACATTTGCCAATTCATGACTTAGTTTTGGTAGTTTTATATAAGATAAGCGGCACAAGATTCTTTTTTCAAAAATATAAAACTTCCTAGGTCAGTAAGAGAAAATATTAAAACAGAAGTAATAAAAATTCTATATATCAAAACTTGAGAAATATAATTTCTTATAGCACTTAGATGAAACTAAAGAGTAGCATCCACTTCCTAAAACACATGCCTATGGAAACTCTATGAACTTGGAGTAGCGACGATATAGTTATAGGAAGGCATTAGGTCTTTTATTCGTAGTGTCTCTATGAGTTGTGCTCTACTCGATGGCAATCAACAACAACAGCAGATGAAACTTACAACTAGAACTATAAGTTAGTCTAAGTTGAAAATAAAGCTTGGGAAGAGTACAAGAGGAGTTGGGGGAGGGGTAGAGGTATTATGAAAGAGCAAAATTGTTGAGGAAGTAGAAGAAAAAAGCTCAGAGAAATAGAGGAAGGAAGGTAGAACACAATTAATGTGGCCTTTGAAAAAGGCATGTGAACTTTCAAATTATGTCTGTTTCCAGCATGGTTCCTTTTTTCCAAACAGAAACACTTTTATTCTTTTTTTTTTTTAATTTTTAAAAAATTTTTTTAAACATTTTTATTCTTTTTTTTAAAACACTTTTATTCTTATACCACATTTTACAACAAAAAAACTTGACCACTACAGTTTTTATAAGCAATGCTAGCAAACATAGCAAAGCTATTTTAATACAAATTTTAGAACATTTTTAGATTGTTTTCCAAAGGTATATTTTTAGAGTGGCGTGTCTACTTTTAAAGGTGAATGTTTGCCAAATGGCACTTAAGGTATTTTTACTTTTTTGTCTTTTACCAATTGTACATAAGTGTTTTCACTTCTTTATACTGTTGCCAGAATTAGCTGTATATGTAAAGCCTTTTTTTGTAATTTCCTTTCTTACATTTTAAATTTTATTGTTAGTGATAGATTAGTTTTGTCTCTGTGTATGTATTTTGTGATTTTCTTGTTGATATTCTTTGTCTATTTTAAGAGTAAGATGATTTTCTTAAGGATTTTAATTTACTTTAAGAACTTTACTTATGTTGTATATAACATGTATAATATTTTTGACTGCTTTTTAATTAAGCTTTTAGTATATCTTGGCATGTAAGGTGTTTGTATTTTTATGTACTTATAAGCTAGTATTTACTTTATTTTTAAATTTTATTTCATATTTTGAAAGATTTTTGAGCATAATTATCAAGTATTAGGGATCTGTGGTGGTCATTTCCTTGTTTTCAGTATATTTTTTGTTACTCATTTTACCTGTCTTTGAAATCCATTAGGAATACTTGGACTATGACGTTGGAATGTATTCTTTTTAAAATTATTTATTTACTAAATATGATCATTATATACCAACTTCTATTTTTTTAGAATGACTTATTTTTTAATAATCTGTTATAAACTTCCAATTTTAAGTTTCATCTAAATTCTTTATTCTAATTTTTATGTGTACTTGGACTTAAGTTGTTTTTTTTCTTAAATGCTTATTAATCTGTTTAGAAATCATGTGTTAGTATTTCTTTAATTTTGATGAGTTTATATATTTAATATCTATTAGTAAAATCCTCCTTTATTATTCTTTAATAGTTTCTTGGGTTATTTTTATTCATTTACCATTATAGATGAATTTGAGATCATTTTGTAAAGGTACAAAACTTTAAAAAAATGAAAAATGTCTTTTGGAATTGTGATTGGGATAGCAATAAACTTTCAAATATATAATGAGGAAAATGAACATCCTTATTAAAGTCTTCCTGTAGAAGAACATAGTATGTCTCTTTATATATATGTAAAGTTGTTGTTGTTATGTACAAAAGAGTTGGAACCGATCCATAGCTGACAATCCAGCGGGTTTTTCAGAGGCAGTTAATCACAGGGGAAGAGATTATTCATCCTTCTCCCAAGGAGCAGCTGGTGGCCTCGAACCGTGTGCCTTTGTGATTGCAGCGTAGCTTCTTGCCACTTGGCCACCAGAACTCCATATATATATATATATACACACATATTTCTCTTTAAATAGGGCTCATAATTTAAAGATCTAGTCTTAGAGATAATTTCTGTTCTTTGTTACATTTATTTCTAAGTATTTTATATTTTTATTGCTTTTATTATATTTTTAAAATGGGTGCTTCAGGTGAAAAAGTATTAAGTGTATATTACATTTTTTACTGGTTTTTATTGGCATTCATAAAAATACTAATTTGCATACTTGATTAGCTACTGAAAGAATACTTTTTTCTTTTGAATTATTGATATATTAATAAATTTCCTAACATCAAACCATCTTTACATTTCTGGAGCAGATGCTGGCAAAATTACATTATTTCTTAGCTGTTTTCTTAAATTCTGCTTACTGATACATTTCTATATATCTGACGCTGCATTCTTAAACTTTCTGGAGTTTATGATATTTTACTTTGTAGATTGTAGTTGTTACTTGGAGAAAAACATCATACTTGAAAGAATGGAGGGTCAGTGCAGGAGAGGAAGACCCTGGATGAGCCACAGTGACAGTGGCAAAGTGTGTCAAAGATAGTGAGGTTGGCTCAGGATCGGGCACAGTTCAGAGCCATTGTTCCTAGGATCAGTATGAGTCATAGTCGACACAAGGGCATGTAATAACAAGAAATTGTTGGTCTTAAGTTTCACAAAAATGGAACTAAGAATGAAAGAAAATTTGATATTTTAAACCATGGCAGCAGAAAGCTTTGGGAGTCACAATCTCAGATGATGATTCTGTGCTATTTAATTTTTTCCTTTACTGTCTCTTTCACTTTTGTTTCTGTCTTTGTGGCTGTGGTCCCTTCAGCACATGGACTTTTAGGCTAGAAGAACCCATCTCACATTTTCCAGCACCCTTGAGGTAGAAAAGTTTGTTTTCCTATAGCTAGGAATCAGGATATTTGGAAAAGGACTATGAGACAAAGCTTGAAGAGCCAATGAAAACGTTCAGGGAATTAAGGCATATGATTGGTAGCACCTGATTTGCTTGTTCTACCACATGCTTCGCTATGCTTACGCCAAAGCTGTGAGGGGAGGTGATGGGCTAGGGGAATTTACTGGAAAGAAGGGAGTAGAGAAAGCACTGGGTGGAAGCCCACCTAACAGGCACACCAAAACAAATAAACAGAAATAATATGGAGGTCACACAGACCTTCTATCGTCAGGTCTTCTTGTAGCCTCTCTTAATTTTCTTCAGTTTCATAGATCTAAGGTTAGGCATTAGTGATACTGGACTTTTGTCAGCAACATAGTACTTGCTTGTTCCTCATTCCCATGTACCTTTTACTTTTGTGTTTGAGCTTCCAACTAGTGTTGGTTTTGGCAGTTCCCTCCCCCTTATATATATATTTTACTTTTGTTTTCTCCTTTTTTTATATCAGCATAAGTGAGAAATATTGGTCAGTTACTACATATCAAAGAAACGTGGAGTGAAAATCTGAGTGGGTAAAAAAAGAGTTTAGCAAAGATAGGAGATTACAATATGCATGTATTTTCTTTCACTTTTCAAACCTCAAATATAAAGAAAACATTTCAGAATAAAAATGAAAGTACAAAATATAGGAGATTTCATCTGTAGATAAAAATGTCAACAAATTTTAAAAATTTGAGAGAATGAGCAGTTTGACCATGTAGTAGAATTGGCAAGGTAGGGGTGTTAAGGAGACTTGTTTGGCAGAGCCGTCGGCAGACTCCTGATATGGAAGTACTGTACAGCTGAGGGATGACATATGAGCCTAAAAATGGATTCATCTTGGTCTACAAGTGGAGAGGGTAGCCTGCTTCTCCTGTCATGTTCATAATACACCAGTGATGCTGCCTATTCCTCTAGGTATGAGATGGAAGACATATTTTGTGATAGTATTTTTTTTTAGCATCTCTATTATTTTTTTCTTTCCACGACTTGAGTGAAAATTTACAAAGCATGTTGTTTTTCCAGTCAATTTTCCACATATATTATGTTCTATAACATCACCTATAATACTTACAGTGTCTGATCATCTATTCACTCCATATTGTTTTCCCCTTAGCCCATATTAATTTTTTGTTATCTATTAATTAATTTTCTGTTTTTAGTGGTCATTGGTTGTATGAGATGCCTACATCTTTATCCATTTACCCTATTCATTTATACAGTTCTTCTTCATGCATACATAACTGAAATATAAACTGTTATATATATTTGGACAGTTCTCTAACTAAATTGATCAGAAAGATAGAGACAGAAAAATAGGAAAGAAAAGACAAAAAATTGAAAGGATCAGTTAAGGAGTTCTAAAAGTATGCTAATTGGAGTTTAGAGAAAGAAAAGAGAAAATTTTTATATTTTTGAAATACCAGTAAAGAAAAATCCTATAAATATACATACCAAACACAAATCAGAACAAAAATAAATTACATTAGTGGAGTGAGATTCAGCACTGAATTCTGAAAAACAAGGAATTATTTTCACATTTCTGAAGAACTCGGAAATCCTCTTGATTTCTTCTTATAACTGAAGAATCAAGTGAGAGGGCACAATTTCAGACATTCAAAGAGTCAGAAATTTTATCTTTTCTTTTTTTGTTAGGAAATCACATAGTGTTCCAGCAAACAAGGATGTAAAACAGAAAGAGAAGGAACTTTAAGCCAGGAAACAGGAGAATGTTAGAGAGCAGTTAAAATAGAACAGCTGTGTACCAGGCAGGAGGGCAGTCAGTGCAGGCTGGAGCAAGAGGACCCTGCAGAGAGAATGCTAGAGAAAAGTGGAATTTAAAAGAGGAAATGACATGATAGCCCTTTTCGAGGGCAGAGGCACAACATTGAGGATATAGTCAAGGCTAACTGTGCAAGAAGAAAGGCAAGTATTAACTGTAGTAAAAATGAAAGATTACATGAGAAAGAAAATAAAACTTCATATTGTTGAGAGCTACAGTATTTCTTTCATAAGTTTTGGTGGAGAATACCTACTCCTTACTTCTCATGCTTTCTTGTGGAGGAACTTTGGTTAGAATGACGCCCTCCAGCCTCAAACTGACAGTCCTTCACCTCTTTCCCAAGGGAGGACAGGTAACTAATCCAGCAGGTGAATTTGGGAGAAGACACTGGGCATGGGTTGCTCAGTCCCTTCTGTCTTCTCTTTTCAGATCTACCTGCCTGCAGAGAGGGTGCATTCTGGTCTGCTCTCTCAGCCATGCAGGAAACTTAGCAGGGCAGGCTCTGCTTCTGTGGGGGGAGGACTGTGGCTGTCCAGGTCAGCCTGTCACTGGGCAGGTAAGTTTGTTTCTGGGGTGCAGAGTTAGGAAGTCTATAGTTGTTGTGTACCTAAAGCATGTTAATAAATTTTATTAGTAACTGCAGTAATTTGGCCTCCAGTTGTTAGCCGTCTGTGTGTTCTCTCATTGGTTCTGAACTTGCTCAAAGAATAGATGTTAGGTCAATACCTGATAATGCCCCAATAGTAGTGATGTAAATATTAAGTAGTATTTACTTCGAGAAAGGGGAGGAGGGTTAATGTAGTTTATATAAGAAAGCTCAATTCTTATCTGCCTCAAAGAATATTGGTAGATATGTTTAAAACAGAAAAAAAAAATACAACAGTGTAAACATACAGTTTTAAAATAAGGAGTTAATTAGATAGCTAGGCTGGGAAATTAGGGATGAGTGAGTTTCCATCATATAACCTCAACATTTTTAACCATTACATATTTCTTTGAATTTTAAAAATTTAAAGGAAAAACAAAAAGAAAGTGGGAACCGATTCTTTAGAAGTCATATTTGAGCTGTTCTGTTAGCTTGATTGAGAATAGAATAGTGTTGATATTCTGAGATTTTGATTGACAGTAGTGGGCTAAGTGAATCCACAGTGGTAGAACTCAAGACAGTAATGATAATTCACTATTAGATAAGAGATTTTCTGTGGCACTTGATAAAAGAAAACATGCTGCTTGGCTTGTTTAAAAGTAATACCAGGATGTATGTCTTTTTCTATCTACAAAGTGTACCATACACAAGCACTCGTCTTTTTCCCAAGGAACAGCTGGTAGATTCTAACTATGTGCTTTTGGGTTGGCAGTGCAGCTCCATACCCAGTAGGTTCCCAGAACTCCCGAAGAAGGGGAATTTTTAAAATAAAGACTATGACTGACTATGCAAAGGAAATCAGGCATGCCCTGATAGCCTTAGAAATAGGCTTTACTTCAGGTTTGGTGCTAGTTTTAATATCTTTGGTCAGTTTTAGGAATGAAGCATTCATGTTAAATGAACTGTCTGTGCCAGTTTTTAAATAACTATCTGAGAGCATTTGGAAAGGGTATAATAGGATGTCTGATTTTTATAAATTTACATATTAAAATATAATTCATTGTTTCTGATATGTTAAACATTTAGAGAAAGGAATTTGAAGTCTGATAAGTTGTGTATTTGAGTTGGGGCCTTCACTATTCATTTTCCTTTTTCCCTTTTAGTACTAAACTTTTTTTCTACTAAGAATACTGTGTTTTCAACAGTTTCTTGACTATTCTTTGTAGATTATATCTCTTATCAAGTCAGAATACCTTTTCGCTAAATGTTAGTTTGACTTTAATTGATATTAATGTTATTGTTGTTGTTGATTTCCATCTAGTCAGGCATGACTCACAGCGACCCTGTGAACAAAAGGCCTCAAGCCTTTCTATGACTATCAACATTTATCAAATTTCATTGAGTTTCCAGAGGCATGTTGTTTAGGAAATGGATTTCCACCTTTTAAATCTTTATTTTCCTGACAGATATATGCCCAATTATTTTCAATGCCATTTTGTTTTAAATGTTTGTCTTAGGAATAGCATATAGACAGATTTAGTTTTGTGACATGTCTAGGGTTTTTTCCCCCCTTTAGAAAAATGCTTTCTGAAAAATTTTTAAAAAAGAAAGTCAAGAAAAATGGATTTGGGATGTTTTTTCTTACATTATGAGAATATCATACTTTCATTAAATATATTCAAATAGATTGTATAAAAGTAAAGATTGTCTGATAATATTTTATTCATTTCCCCTCTTTTCAAACTCATGTGCTCATGGTAACAAAAACAGTAGCATTTTTATGTGTCAGTCCATCCTATTTCTGGGCTTCTCCATGTGTGTATGCACAAGCACATCATTTACATTCCCACAGTGACAAAAACCCTCAATATCATTTTAGTTTACATTTCCCTGCTTTAGCATCTCATCAGATCTGTATTAATTCTATGCATTGTTTTCTATATTAAGAATAGTAACTGTTGAGGGAGCTCTGGTAGCCTAGTGGCAAGAAGCTGCACTGCAATCCCAGAGGTGCACAGTTCAAATCTACCAGATGCTCTGCTGGGGAAGGAGGGACAATTTCCTCCCGTACCAGTCAGATCTGCTTTGACGGTGCACACACACAAAATAATAATAATAATAAGAAGAAGAATAGTAACTGTCAGCCACTTAATATCTTTTGTAAATATTTTGTAGTGTTTATTTTCCTTTCTTACTTACCTGTCTTGTTGTGGTGTTACACCATGCTAGGAAAGGGAAGCTTTTGTATCCTAGTAAAATAGAAATATTTTTCTCTTGTACTTTTATAAGTTGTTGGGGCCCTTTGACCATTTTTAAAATGTAAATTCAGTCACATGAATTATTTGCTATCTTTGCATCAACTTAAATGAGAATTCGGTCTATGTTAAGTAAGAAATCCCCCTTTTCAGCCCTCTAGCTCCTGGTAACCACTAATACATTTTTTTTAAAAAATTAATTTGAATGAAAATTTATAGAAACTTTGGATTTTGGAATGCTTTTGATCATTCTTTGTGTATCTTATTTGGAGAAATATCCATTTGGATTCTTTGCCTAGTTTGTAATTTTACTGTTTTTTTTGTTGAGTTGTAAGAGTTCTTAATGTATTCTTAATATTAAACCTTCAGAGGATAGATGATTCCCACATATATTTTCCCTTTCTCTATGTTTTATCTTACTTTGTTAATAAAGTCCTTTGATGCACAGAAGTTTTAAATTCTGATTAAATTCAGTTTAAATATTTTATCTTATGTGCATTTTTGGTGACGTATCTGGGAATGCATTATAAAACAAACACTAACTCTTGATGAGAGCGCATGTGTCTAGGCACCAGCATTGCGAGGAATTCAGATATTTACTGCACATCTGACTGCAGGCTCTAGCAGACATCACTTGTCTAGGTTTTATCAAAAGTGTTAGGAAAAGTAAAGGCACAGCCAGATTGATAGACTTTTGTGGCTTTAAAAATCCCAAAACTTTACTCCTCTGATAGAATTGGGAAAATTTCCCCCCCCTCTTTTTTCAT
>NW_006400029.1:1557629-1565321 GCF_000299155.1 Elephantulus edwardii | reverse complement strand
TGTGGGGCTTTAAAAATTCCTGAGTTTAACTTAGCTGAGAACTATAGAAACTTGAGTTTAATTCAGCTGAGAACTATAGGGACTATTTTAATTTCAATCTTTTCAATGCAGACCGTGCAAGTGTGTTCCATCCCTGAAAGTTCAGTGAGTTGTACACGTCTATGCATTTCTCTGTATGCGTGTTATAATTGAATAAAACATTTTTAAATAAAAAACATAAATGAAACACTAACTCCTAAAGCTATTGCCTCTGTTTTCTGCTAAGAATTTTATTGTTTCTGGTGTTTTTTTTTACATTTAGTTAGTTGAATTTTTTTTTTTTTAGTTGACTTATTTTAAATTCATTTTCATTTAAGGTATGGAGTATACTTGTAACTTCATTCTTCTGTGTGTACAGATTCAGTTTTTTCAGGATCATATGTTGAAGACTATTCTTTCCCCATTTGATAGACTTACCCACCCTTGTCGGAAATCAGTTGATTACAGACATATGGGTTTGTTTTAGACTTTAAATTTTAATTGATCTTTATAAGTCTATTCTTGTACCTGTACTACAGAGTTTTTATTGCTGTAGCTTTATATTATATTTTGAAGTTAGAAAGTCTGAATCCTCTTTGTTCTTTTTTGAAAGTTTTGTTTCCTTGTAATTTTTAATGAATTTAATGATTAGCTTTTCCATTTCTGTGGAAAAGGCTGTTGGAATTTTGGTAGGGATTATGTTATATCTATATATTACTTTGGATGATACGGTTATTTTTAGTCTATCAATCTATGGCCAGGGAGATTTTTATTTTAATTGGCACAGGCTAATTTATTAACATTTCATCTTATATCTGTGAACTTTTTTGGTATTTTTTTTTAAATGTTTCTCTCTTATTTCCTGTCTTATCTGTCTTGCTGATGTTGAACAAATTGAGTGTGCCTGAGAGATTGTGCATGTAAGGGGGAGGAAGAAGATAGCTATTTGGCAATTATAGACTATTTCCCCCCCTCTACTGCTTGAATTCTTAATAACTAACATTCTTTCAGGTTTGATCTATGGGGAAATAATAGTCTCTTTAATTAATATTCTTAATGCACATTAACATATATACATATACAGTTTATTTTTAAAAATATAGTGTACTGTTTTTTCCCTGTGTAAGATGCAACATTATTACTGTTATTTCCAAAACCCCAGACCTGGGCTTTTTGGTTGTAAAAATACTGGTTTTAGACTCTAAACTATTATTATTTAGATAGCTAGCTTTTTAAAAGTCATTGCATTTTCTGTATTTTAAGTTTTCTAAGTTTGGGGGCTCATGTGTGAAGCAGTTGGATTCTGGAGGGCAGATTCTCTTGTTTTAGTTGAAAGTTGGGTGCACACTGTTTGGTTATTTTATTTCATTCAAAATCGTCTGTGAGCTGATTGGTCACCTAGATTTACTGGATTTAGGTAACAATTATCTGTGGGCTGGAAGCCTGTTGTTTAAGTCTATCAGGACCTGGTGGATGGGCCTTTGCAATTAAAAGTCCGTTGGCACCACAACAAGATAAAGGTAGACAACCCAATTGAGAAATGGGCATAGGATATGAACAGACACTTAACCAAAGAAGACATTTAGATGGCAAACAAAAACATGAAGACATGGTCAAAATCCCTAGCTCTAAGAGAGATGCAATTCAAAACAACTATGAGATACGATCTCACTCCAGTAAGAATAGCAAAATTTAACAGAACAGCAAACAACAAATGCTGGTGAGATTGTGGAGGAAATGGAACCCTTATTCACTTCTGGTGAAAGTGTAAAATGGTAGAACCACTGTGGAAGGTGGTGTGATGCTTTCTCAAAAAGTTGCAAATAGAAATACCATATGACCCAGCAATTCCACTACTGGGAATATACCCCAAAGAGACCATAACTGACATCCAAGCAGATATATGCACACCCATGTTTGTCACGGCTTTGTTCACAATAACAAAGAGTTGGAAACAACCTAAATACCCATCAACAAACGAATGGATAGTGAAGCTGTGATATATTCACACAATGGAATACTACGCTGCATTGAAAAAAAAGGAACTCATGAAATATCATTCAAAATGGGTAACCCTGGAGGACATTATGCTGAGTGAAATAGCTCAGTCACAAAAGGACAAATACTGCATAGTGCCACTGTTGTAATACAGGACTGACATCAGGGTTGGGGGAAGACTGAGAACGATGGGAGAGAATTGTTTAAAAGGGATATGTGATTAGTTATTATTGTCATGATCTGAGTCCAGAACAAAGGTTGCATAGTGGAGTGGTCTTGGGGGGAGGGACTGGATAACAATGAAAGAATTTTTCTTTTACTTTTCAAAGAGAAGAGCGAACTAGGGGTGAGGGATGGGAAGGGAGAAAAGTGCAACAGTGAATAAATGGAAATTCGAAGTCTCTGTAAATTTCATTAAAATTAATAATAATAGTCAGCTGGGCCCTGACTAAGTCTCCAGTTTGGAGCTCATCTGTGAAGCATTTAGATTCTAGAGGGTAGGTTCTCTTGTTTTAGTTGAAAGTTGGGTGTAAACTCTTTGGTCATTTTATTTCATTCACAATTGTGTGTGAGCTGATTGGTTGCCTGAATTTGCTAGCTTTAGCTAACAATGAGCTGTGGTTTGGAAGCTGCTTGTTTAGTTAATCAGGGCCTAGTGGGCAAGTCTTTGTATGTAAAAGTCAGTTGGTTCCTTAGGCTTGGTGTTAATTGTGTTTGGGAAGAGCATTCTTCTAAGTGGTACAGCATGAGTCTGTCAGTTCACTGTACTGAGAAAATTTGGGGTTCCTGTGATAATGCTATAGCCACAGGTGTGTCAAATGCCATAATGATTACTGATGATGGACAGTGTTTAGAAGAGCTCCCAGATAAAGACAGGCTTGGAAGCAGGATTGACATCTACTTTCTAAACAGCTTGCCTTTGGAAACTCTATGAAAACTAGAGAAATTATGATAGTTGTAATACAGGGTTCAGATCTTTTGTTCATAGGGTCTCTAAGAGTCGTTCTCACTCGACTGCACTTAGCAACAACAGCAATTATGCCAGCAGTGCGTATGCAAAATTAGGTTAACAAATAGTTGGTATATATTCCTATACCAACACACCTTGACAAAATTGACAATTCATGAAATGAAGCATGACACAGTTTGTAAAACCATAACCTTGTAACTGTTGGTATAGTCCAGAAGTCTAACAACTGAGTTTTTTTATAAGATGGGTTGAGTCTTTTCTTGCAATCCTTCCGTCAGAGTGAGACTATAGATATTTTGAGCAGGTCAACACTTTGGTAGGTTCAGATTGATATTTTTTTATATATTGGTTCAACATTTATTTAGAGAAGAAGCCACATATTGGGTGAAGACAATAGAGAAAAGAAGAACTCTTAAAATGTTTTGTTTACTATCTGAGGCAGTTTAACTTTGACTCCAAACTTGCATCCTAAAGTCATAAATCCTACTTCTGCTCTTCTTTCATGATTGCTAGCATTTAGTGTTGATGGTGGAGCCTGGGTTGTCTTTTAGAAGATGGTCTTAACTCCTCCAGCCCTGGCAGTTTATTGGCATCTTCCTTCCAGTTGGATTGTACTCATCTCCTCAACAAGACAGGTTGACACAGTAGCTACAACAATGGGTTTGCTCAGGGCAGAGCTTGTGAAGCTGGCACAGGGTAGGGTAAAGTTCCAACTTCTTGTTTATGGGTTCCAGATGAGTTTTAGTCCACTCAACAACACAATTACAACAGTTAAAGCAACAACAACTATTTCTGCTTCCTTAGGCACATATGCCAGAGATGCACACATTTCATTTCTGTAATTTTATTTAGTGGTGTATAAGTATTCACTGAATGTCTGTTATTAAATCAAACATCTTTTAGTTGAATAGGAGGAAGCTTGGTAAATAAATCACCTATAAACTATTTTTGAAAAATATTTTGCATACTATATTCAGAAGAACTGGCTGAAGGACAGGTAAAGAGTGACTTTTTACTGGAGAATCTTAATTGCTTTTGCAAATTAATAAGTACATTAATACATTTCTTATTTGCAAATTTAAATTATTGGCGGATAAAGAATTTGAGAATTCTCAAAATACAATTCTGGCCAAACTTATGCACTTTTAGAATAGTAAAGATATCTTTTAATTATCTAATTTTAGGTGTTTTTTTTTATGTCATGGTAGCATTTAAATATTCTGATTTTTTTATATTTTATTACCTAAGGAAATGTAAATATTGTTTTCAGTATTTTTAGAAGGGTCATTTTTTTCTAAGTTATCCCAGGAGAACAGTTTTCCCAAGCATGTCTATTTTCCAGAAAGCTGGAAAAACTTCCAAGTCTTAGTTGATTTGTTTCAGTAATTCAGGAGCCCTGATAGTACATTATGTTCTGTTTTGTGCTTCAGACTAGAAGATCAGCAGTTAATTATTACCCACTGCTCTGTGGGAGAGATATAAGGTGGTTTCCTCCCGGAAATATTTAAAGTCTGGGAAACCTGATAGGAAGTCACATGAATCAGAATGTCAAGATGACCATGGGTTTGGTTTTTTTTTAGTTTAATATAATTCTCAGTAATTATACCTTGATTTTCCTCTTGTAATACTTAACTTTCATTTGTTTCATAAACTAACTTCATGGACTAAAATTCCAAGAAGATGTAATAATTAAAAAAAAGATATAAGAATTTAATAGAAATGCTTCTTTTGTTATCATCATTAATCATGACACTGGAAGATCAATTTCATCTCAACAAAATTTCTTTTTAATTTGAAATAATTTTAAAATTAAAATAAGTTGCACAGTTAACAAAAGTGCATTGATGTATGTTGTAATAGTAACAAAATTTTAATATTTGACCAGTATATGAAAGGCAGTATAGCAGTAGATTTCCTTCAGTTGAGCTTTCCTTGCAGTCTAGATCAACTCTATCTGATCACTTTTTATTTTAAAAAATGTTTGTGAGGGTTTGACTTAGGATCTTCACATTTATATTCATAAAAAGAAATGGGTTGCAATTTTAGATTTGTTTTTAAACTGTGTATTATGTTATCTTTTTTATAATCAGTTCCATGTCAGTTAATTTTCTTTTTCTACATTTTAAAAAAATGTGACAATTAGCCATTCCTTGAAAGAACTTCCCATTAAAATAATAATGTTAGGTTAATCTTTTCTGGATATATCTTAATTAATGTGTTCAAATTTCCCTTAATCATTAGTTCTCTTTTTTTTCTAGATCTGTAGAAACTTTCAATGTGTAAATGCTTCTGTTCTGAATTATGACTGTGATATCCAAAAAAAATGTCATGGACATGGGGTAGGTAACAGTTGTCTTTAATTTGGTCATGAAAGTACTGCTAAATAATCTTAATTTCAGAAACCTGTGATTTTTGGATGTTGGAGAATATGTATAAATACTATATAAATATATACTAACTTTTTTTATTCTTAAAAAAATATCCATGAGTTTATAAGAGTATCCTTTCTCTTGGTTTCTTGTCTTGAATTGATTATACAGAGCAGCATTCTCACTTAACAGAAATGATGTTTTCATTGTTTTCAAGGTATGTAATAGCAACAAGAATTGTCACTGTGAAAATGGCTGGGCTCCTCCAGATTGTGAAAATAAGGGATACGGAGGAAGTGTGGACAGTGGACCTACATATGATGGCAAGTAATATAGAAGAAAATAAATGTGATCCCTCAGTAGGTCACATTTTGATATGTTGTTGTAAAGAAATAAGGTTGTTTTTTTTTAAAAAAAGTTGGTCTGAAATCTTGGAATTTTTGTAATGGTTGAAGTTTTTTAACTATGAAGTCTCTGGAGCTCATCTGAGGATTTATGCTAGGAGCTGATTCTTGGATGAATTTTAGGTAGGCCAGAAAGACCGTGTTATCAGCCCAGCCTCAGGGGAGGGAAACTGCAAAATAGTTATGCTTTTATTTCAGTTCAAGATATTTCCTGACTTTATTTATTTGTTATTTAAATCCATGAGTTATTTAGAAGTATGTTATTTTAGCTCCAATTATTTGGGTATTCCACAGAAATTTTTAAGTTACTGATTTCCAATTATTCTATTACAGTCAGAGAATATAGTTTGTATGGTGTGAATATTGTTAGATTTTTTTGACCCTTGTCTTCTGACCTGTACAAACTATATTCCCTTGATAAATGCTCACAATGAAATATACAAGGACCTGGAGTCAGAAAATCAAAGGGGCCGAACTCGCTCAGCATTTCTTTATCTCAAGGAGCTGAAGAACAAATTCAAACCTCAAGTTACTAAAGGATGCTTTAGGCAGAATATTAAATGATCCAGGAAGTATTAGAAGAAGATGGAAACAGTATACAGAGTCATTGTACTGAAAGGAATTGGCAGACACAGAAGAATTTCATGAAACAACATATCAGCAAGAGCCTATTGTGATAAAGGAAGAAATTCAAGCTGCTTTGAAAGAGATGAAAAAAAAAAAAGATAAGGCCCCAGGAATTGATGGTATACCAATTGACATATTTCAGCCAACAGATGCTGTTCCTAGAAGTGCTTACCACGTTGTTTCAAGAAATCTGGAGGACAACCAC
This sequence comes from Elephantulus edwardii, assembly GCF_000299155.1. Lineage (NCBI taxonomy): Eukaryota > Metazoa > Chordata > Mammalia > Macroscelidea > Macroscelididae > Elephantulus > Elephantulus edwardii. The sequence continues at coordinate 1,558,730 of NW_006400029.1, read as the reverse complement.
TTGGCCAACTGACTGGAAGAGATCTGTATTTGTTCCCATTCCAAAGAAAGGTGATCCGACAGAGTGCGGAAATTATCAAACAATATCATTAAGATCACATGCAAGCAAGATTCTGCTGAAAATGATCCAAAAACAACTGGATCAGCACATCAAGAGAGAACTGCCAGAATTGCAGGCTGGGATTAGAAGGGGTCGTGGTACTGGGGATATTGTAGCTAATGTTAGATGAATCTTGGCTGATAGGAGGGAGTACCAGAGGAATGTCTATCTGTGTTTCATTGATTATGTAAAGGTGTTTGACTGTGTGGATCACAACAAACCGTGGCTAACTCTAAGAGGAAGGGGAATTCCAGATCACTTGATCATGCTAATGTGAAACCTATACTTGGACCAGGAGGCAAGCATCAGAACAGAGCAGGGAAACACTGCATAGTTCAAAATTGGGAAGGGTACAAGCCAGGGATATGTCCTGTCTCCATACCTTTTTAATCTATATGTAGAACAGATTATCCGGGAAGCTGGGCTGTATGGGGAGAAATGTGGCATTAAGATCAGAGGAAGGTTCATCAACCATCTGCATTATGCAGATGATACAACCTTGCTTGCTGAAACTGAGGAGGACCTGCAGTGCTTGCTGCAGAAATGAGACTGTTCACATACTGTTCACATATTATCAGGAGGGACCAATCATTCCCGAAGAAAGACATCTTGCTTGGGAAAGTGGAGGGTCAACAAAAGAGGGGGAAACCTATCGGGGATCCAGCCCCAATATATCGAGAGTTCCGTGAGAGAAGGTGCTAGGATTGAATGAAGATGCGGAGAGGCTAAATGCTGATGACAAATAGCAAACTTTATTATTCTGGTAAGGGCACACACACACACACACACACACACACACACACACACACACACACACGTGTCTTAGGAACATGCCTGCAGGGGTAATTGCATTATCTCTTATCTGTCAGAGATGTTGACTGGTAGATCAAACATTCCCAGACCTCAACGCAAAACAAAGACCTCTTCCGGGATATCCTATGATATCTATTGGAAAACAAGAAGGTATCACATTTCTAGAATTCTGAGGCCTTTGGCCCCTCC
>NW_006400029.1:1521500-1557529 GCF_000299155.1 Elephantulus edwardii | reverse complement strand
TTATCTCTTATCTGTCTGAGATGTTGACTGGTAGATCAAACATTCCCAGACCATAACACAAAACAAGGACATCTTCTGATTATATGTTTTGAAAAACAAAAAAGTATCACATTCCTAGAATTCTGAGATCTTTGGTCACTCCCTATTCATTAGCATACTGCTTCCTGGAGTTGTCAAAATGGGTAGTCCTGCTGTTTTTACAATGCATCCCTATCCTGCAAAGCAGTTAGCCAGGTCCTGACAGAAACCCGCAATGAGATGGGTTCACTTAGTGACTATCACAGTGGGTTTACCATAGCAGAGATTGTGAGGAGGGCACAGGATTGGGAAGTGTTTTGTTCTGTCATACATAGAGAGCCATTATGAATTGGAGCCTACTTGTCTGTCACTTTGTGAAAGGAGAATATGGAAAGCTCTGGCTATAACTTCAAAATATATATCTTTCTCTTTGTAATCATATTCGTTTTTGCCTCACATATTATTAAGCTCTCTTAATAGGTGGGGAGCCATGGTGCTGTAATTTGAGTTGCATTGCTAAAAAAGGGCAGCATATCCTTAGTAGTATGAATCTGCCAGCAACTCCGTTGGAGAAATAGGGGCAACTTCCTACTCTGCAATTTATAGTCTTTAGAAAATCCACTGGAGGGGTGAGCCAACTCGGTTCTGACTCAAGAGCAATGAGTGAATAAGTTAATAGGTACATTAACACTTAGGGTTGTTCTTGCCTCTTGATAAATTGATTCCTTTATCATTATGAAATTATATTCTTTATTTCATTGTGTAGATTCAGAGTTTCAACTGGTATAATCTTGTAAAAAAGAGCGTGAGCTGCACAGGGACCGCCATATCCAACCTTTACCAACTCTACAGTGGGGAACTGTTCCTCATCAACATCATCAGTGACACAAAATCAATTCTCATGAAGTCAGACATATCCTTCATTCTCCCACACCTCTATATTCTCATCTCAGCATCAATCCTAGTGCTTTACTGGGTCCAAAATCTTTTGTGTTAGCTCACAGTCCACACAGAACATATCAGGGAAGTCAAAAGATTAGTATCAGAATACAGTTAATCAGAACAGCTTCTACAGTATGCTTACAGGTAACTTATTCTTCATTTCATGGCTTAAGGCTCTTTGTTGTTTTGTGTATTTAAATCAGAACCAAACCATAGCAAACACTTGAGTGGGTTTTCAGAGGCAGTTAATCACACTGGAGGCAATGTGATTTTACTTCTCCAGAGGAGTTAGTGGATTCACACCTTTTCACACAGATTCAAATCTTGTGCCTTCAAGATTGCAGTGTGGCTTTTTACCACTAGGCCACCAGAGCTCCCTACTCCTTCCAGTTATGGCTCTCCTCCACCCTCAAGTCCTCCAACAAACTTGAGCTAAAGGCTTTTAGCTCAGGTTCCATGGTATAGCAGTCCCAGGGTTGGCTTAGTCTCACGTCAGATCTTTGATTCTTTGCTGCTTCTGCTATGGCTGCTGCTGCCATGGGCCTTGATCTGACTGGTGCTAGAATCTCTGACTCTGAAGGATGCTGTGGAGTTTATCTTTCAATATGACTTTTCCTCACTATTGTTTGACTTTAATGTATAGATGTGTGGATCTATGCAATTAAGCATGTTGGCCAATCTTCAAGTGTGGATATCTAGCATTCCACAAGGGGATTGGCCAGTCTTGACATTTTACAAGGGGATTCGCTAGTCTTGCCATTAAATTGAGTACACCAATAGAAAGAGTCAGACAGAAGAAGCAGCAAGAGAATGTAGGACACCCTTCTTGCTCCAGCTACACCTACTGCAGCAAAAGCAATGGCCGAACTGGAGACCTGATGTGAGATGGGGCCTTGAGAAGGGGAGAGCCAATATTGGCAGGACTGAGAACTTGAAAACGCTGGCTTAAAGCCCCGAGACTCAAGGCTGAGGTACCTGCATGCACATTTCAGAAGCTGTCTTGTCTGTATTCTGTTACTGATCTGGATTACAACCTTTTGACTTCCCCACTATGGTCTGTGTGGTCTGTGAGTTATTGCATTGCATTTTGGACCCAGCAAAGCAGTAAGATTGGTGTTGGGATGAGTAGGAGGAGGTCCAGGAGTGTGTGGGGCATATCTGACCTCATGGATTTTGGTTTTGTGTTATTGATGCTGTGGATGAGGACAGTTTCCCTTTGTGAAGTTGGTAGAGGTCAGATATGGATGGCCTCACGTGGCATTTGCTCTTTTTATAGTCATGCTGCATTCTCTTATTTCTTTGCTGGTGGTGAAATTCCACCATTCTTCTCTTGGATCTGCTCAATTTAATGAGGAGAATAGCCAATTCCCTTGTGGATTAGTGAGTGTAGCCACCAATTGTTTTGTGAATAGGCTAATACACTCTATTCACATAGTCTCATCTGTCCACATGGAAAAATGAACCAATGGCTAAGGAAGCCTTTTTGAATAATAAAGTCTTAACACCACATATCTACTCAAAGGACTTTTTTTTTTTTAAAGTGAGATTTTAATGAAAGTTTCTAAAGAACTTGGATTTCCATTCATTCATGATTGTGCATTTTCCTTCCTGCCCCATCTCCCCCCTAGTTCACATCTTTTTTTCCTTCTTTCTTTTTTTTAAAAAAAAGTTGTTGTTACACAGTCCCCGTCTCCATAGACCACTTTACTATACAGCTTCTATTCTGGGCTCTTGTCATGCCAATAATACCTAATCATATATATATATATCTCCCTTGTCTGTTTCAATGAAAGGACTTCTTTTTATGTTTTATGTATTACAATGGTTCTTTGTTTCCCTTTGTTGCCTGATGGTCAGTGTCTTGAAAATTATTGTTTTATGTATTTTATCTGATCATCCAGTTCTTTTAATTGGTAAGACCAATCTTGTTACTCCATCTGGCTGAATATAGAGGTCAGAATTACAGATTTGAATGGATGTATGCTATCCTATCAGTGGATGTGCCTTAACTGGACTTAGATGTTTTCTAATTATTTGACACTTAGATTGTTTTCTAAGTTTTTTTTTAATATGTACTCCTGTACATATAGTAGACATCTTACTGCATATGTATTTCCCCCTTCAGTTGATTTCTATTAAAGGGTAAAAATGCTAGTGTGAGAAATTAGAAGGACTGGTAAGAACCAGCACTGCAATCCCAAAGGCATGCAATTCAAATCCATCAACTTCTTCTTGGGAGAAGGATGGGGACTGTTCTCTTGTCTCATTTACTGCCACTGAAAACCTGCTGGAGGGTCAGCTATGGGTCAGTACCAATTCTATGGCATACAGTAACAACTCCTTTTTTTAGTTCAAATAATTGATGCCTTTGGATAATGTCATTAACAATATAGATGAAACAGTTTCAACATAATCTTGCCAGTGTTGTTGTTGTGTATCATCGAGTCAGTACATAATTGAGACACAATTACATGAGAAGAGATTGCCTATCCTTCTCCTGCAGAACAGCTGGTGGATTTGAATCATGAGCTTTTGTGCTTGCAGCATAGTTTCTTACTACTAGACCACCTACTCACTGTTAGGAATAAAATTATATATGAAGCTTGAGCTCATCTTTCATATTTTAATTTGTTAATGGGGAACATTTTTTCTTTATATAATTTTATATAACTTTTAATCACTATTTCTAGTACTTTTACAAACAGATAAGAGAAAATTTTACAATTTATCACTCCTATTTATATTTACTGTGTTTTGTTTTTTCTCTTAACTTGTGGTTGCTGTGAAGCTGAACACTGTGACACTGATGTGTCAAATGTAATAATGGTTACCCATGATGGACAGTGTTTGGTGGAGCTCTCCAGGAAGCAGGAGTGGCATCTACTTCCAAAATAGCTTGCCTCCAGAAACCCTATGAACTTGGAGAAACAAAGAAAGTTATACAAGTGTTCTTGCCTTTCGTTCATAGGGTTGCTGTGAGTCATCTATGACTCAATGACACTTAACAACAACAACATAGAGCTCAGTGGGCCTAATGAGCAGAAAGTGATGCTACCAAGCCAAAGGCAGGTGATTTTAATCTGCGGCCCTCAAGCCTGGTTTTAATTGTTTTAGGTCAAATATTCTAATTGGTATAGCACTGGTCTGTCCATTTGCTATAGAGATGTTACCAGATTGCTGTGATGCTGAACAACACTGTGACCCTGATGTGTCAAATGCAATAATAGTTAACCAAGGTGACAGTGTTAGGTGGAGCTCCCAGATTAAAACAAGCTTGGAAGCAGTAGTGGCATCCACTTCCAAAATAGCTTGCCTCCAGAAACTCTTGTGAGCTTGGAGAAATGATGAAAGTTATACAAATGTTCAGGTCTTTCATTCATAATAGGGTCGCTATGAGTCGTCTATGGCTCATCGACACTTACCAAAAACAAAGAACACAAAACAAATGTTAGTTAATGAATCTTTTAAAATTATAATAAGAATTAAAATCCAGAATCCATAAAATAGTAAGATTGATATTTAAACTACTTAAAAATAAAAAAATACTAAATAAGAAATTAAAAACCACTTTGGCGTGAAGTCCCTGAAAGCAGACTTCCCCAGTGTAATTTGTTTTTTTTATTTCCTTACTGTTGGTGCCAAGATTGTTGGTTATGGAGCTGAGCAGGCTGAAATTGTTACCAACTTCAATCTCTTCTCCATCTGTTATGGTGCTACCAAGTGGCCCAGTGATGAAAAGAGTAATGATTTCAGTCTAGGGACTAAGGTGTGCCTGATCTAGGTCATGGTCTTTGCATGCATCTGAGAGCTAGACAATGACAGGAAAAGAATAAATACCTTTGTGTTGTGGTGCTGGAGAAGAGTGTATTGAACATACTATGGACCTCCAAGAAAACAAATATGTCTGTCTTGGAAGGGGTGAAACCAAGTTTCTCCTTGGAGGCAAGCATTTTGAAGTTCTGTCTCACATATATGGGTCACATAGCCAGGAGGGAACAGTCCTTGAGAAGGACATCAAGTTGGAAGGGTACAGGGACAGTGAAGGAGAAGAAGACCCCAGATGAGATGGCTTGACCCAGTTACTGGGCTAATGGGAAGAGACGTGTCAGAGTCAGTGAGACTGGCTCAGGATAGGGCAGGGTTTAGAGCTATTGTACATAGGATAGTTATGAGTTGCATATGACTCGATGACACATAACAACATTGGAATAGAGAAAAGAATTATATTACTAGACCCATTAATGAACTATAGAGAAAATGTTTTCAACTCGTAACAAATAAAAGCTAATCTCACAAAGACATAAAGAACTCCTGGAAACCAGAATAAAAATCAGTACTATTAAAAAATTAATCAATGCCCAAAGCATGTCAGATGAAGCCTCAGAATCCTTGCCTCCAAGGAGCAGCCTAGCTTCACCCTATCTAGGATGAATCTGTTTGTTCTCCTTTCAGTCCATGGTATATTCAACTCTCTTCTCCAGCACCATAGCTCAAAAGCATCATTTATTTCTAACATCCCTAGTCATTGTCCAGCTCTCTGATGCATAGCAAGCAATTGTGAAGACTGTGACCTGGATCAGGCACATCTTAATCTCCAGACTGACGCTGTTGCTCTTCAGTACCCTGGAGAGGTCCCTGACAACTGACTCTCCAATGCAATTCATCTCTTGATTTCCTGGCTGCTAGGACCAAGAGTGTTGATTGTGGAACCAAGTAAACGAAAACAGTTAACTATCTCAGTCTCTTCACCATCTATCATAATGCTTCCAATCAACCCAGTAATGAGAATTTTTGTTTTCTTGATGTTGAGTTTTAATCCATATTGGAGGCTGTAGTCCTTGATCTTCTGCAGCAAGCACTTCAAGTCCTCCTCAGTTTCAGCAAGCAAGGTTGTGTTATTTGCATAACACAGGTTGTTGATGAATCTTCCTCCAATCCTGTTGCCACATTTCTCCTCATATAGCCCAGCCTCCCAAATGATCTGTTCTGTGTACATATTGAAAAGGTATGGAGACAGAATACATCCCTGGCATACACCCTTCCTGATTTTAAACAATGCAATGTCTCCTTGCTCTGTGCTGACCACTGCCTCCTGGTTCAAGTATGTTTTTGTTTGCCATCGATTCGAGCATGTGTGATAGCAACTATATGAACAAAAGACCTGAAGCCTTTCGATACTATCATTTCTCAAAGTTCATTGAGTTTCCTAAGGCATGTTGTTTAGGAAGTGGATGCCACTCATGCTTCCAATATTGGTTTCACATAAGGACAGTTAAATGTTCTGGGATTCCCGTTCTCAGAGTCAGCCACAGTTTGTTGTGTTCCACACAGTCAAATACCTTTGCATAGTCAATGAAACACAGATAAACATTCCTCTGGTACTCCCTCCTTTAGGCCAAGATCCATCTGACATGAGCTATAATATCTCTAGTACCACAGCCTCTTCTAAACCCAGCCAGCACATCTGGCAGTTCTCTGTTGATGTGCTGTTTGAGTTGTTTTTGGATAATCTTCAGCAGAATCTTGCTTGCATGTGATATTAATGATATTGTTCTATAGTTTCCACACTCTGTCGGATCACCTTTCTTTGGAATGGGAACAAATATTTATCTTTTCCGGTCTGTTGGCCAAATGATTTTCCTCCACATTTCTTGGTGCAACTTAGTAAGCGCATCCAAGAGCAGCGTCTGTTTGTTGAAATATGCCATTTGTATGCTGTCAGTTCCTGGGGCTTTGTTTTTTGCCAATTCTTTCAGTATTCTTCCTTCATCACCACAGACTCTTACTCATACATAGTTTCATGAAATTCTTCTGTGTCAGCCAATTCCTTCTGGTACAGTGACTGTGTATACTCCTTCCATCTTCTTTTAATAATGCTGCTTGGATAATTTACTATTCTGCCCAAAGCATCCTTAAGTATTGCAACTCGTGCCTTGAATTTGTTTTTCCGTTTCTTCAGCTTAAGAAATGCTGAGCAAGTTCAGCCCTTTGATTTTCTGACCCCGCTCTTTGCCCATTTCATTATAATACTTTGCTTTGTCATCCCGAGCTGCCCTTTGAAATCTTCTGTTCAGGTCCTAATTTCTTGATTTTTTTTTTCCCTTTGCTTTGGTTTCTTGGTTCTCTGGTACAATATTCTTAGTCTCGTCTGACATCCCTCTTGGACTCTTCTTCCTCATCTGCCTTTATAATGAATGACCTTTTGGAACCTTCATGGATGATATTCTTTATATCCTCACACAGCTCATTTGGTCTTCACTCATTGGTGTCAAAGGCCTCAAACCTGTTCCTGAGATGGTTTTGAAATCTGAGTGGGATAAGTGGGATAAACATAAGGTCAAAGTTTTTTTTCCTATGGATTTGACTTAATTTTCTTCAGCTTCAGCTTGAACTTGCATATGAGAAGTTGGTGGTCTGTTCCACAATCAGCACCTGGCCTAATTTTCACAGCAGATATTGAGCTTCTCCAGTGATTCTTTCCACAGATGTAAAAGATTTTATTCCTATGCATAGCATCAGGTGAAATCCATGTGTAAAGTTTGCGTTTGTGTTTCTTATAAAAGGTATTTGCAATGAACAAATCATTCAGTGTACAGAATTCTATCATTCTATCTCCAGCTTCATTTCTGTTACCAAATCCATGTTTTCCAACAACTCATCTGATCTTTTGTATTCACTGGACCTTCTTTTATGTGTATGAATATTATCCTGTCACTCAGCACATTGTATTTCAGGATGGATCTAGAAATGACTTTTTTTTTTCATTATCAAACCCCATTTTTTTCTCCTCACCTTTTCATCTCTGGCATAGTAGATCATATGATCATCTGATTAAAAATGTCCCATGCCAAGCCATCTCATTTCACCAGTACCTAGTATGTCAGTATTTATGCATTTCATTTCTTCCTTAACAAGGTCCAATTTTCCTACATTCATGCTTCTCACATTCCACGTTCCAATCACTAGTGTCTGCTTACAGCTATTCCTCCTTCTTTGTGTTTCCATATTTGAGATCTCAGCTTGAGTTGCCATGTCTGCTAGTCTAAGAGTGCTTATTGCACATAGCATATATACGAAGTTATTAGTGACATTTGTGTTATGTTCCATTGAGCCATCAACAACTGAACCATGTCCTATCCTGCACCGTTTTCAAGATCTCAATTATGCTCAAGCACATTGTTACAGCTTCTGTCAATTATCTTCTTAAGGGTAATATGCCTTCTTTCCTTTTTTCTTTTTTTATGGTACAAAATTGGAGAAACACAAATATCCGTCAGTATGACACAGGTTAAATAAAACTAAAGACCATTTTAGCAATAGAGTTATGTATTGATGTATAGAAAATGAAGTTTCTCCCTTAATGTATGTTTTGAAAAGATATATGAATAGGTGGAACAAGTAAGGTGAAGAAAAATCCTTATACTTACGTAACAAATAAAAGCTAATCTCACAAAGACATAAAGGACTCCTGAAAACCAAAAGAAAAAAAAATCAGTATTATTATAAAAAAATTAATCCAAAAAACTGATACAAATGCAAATTTTTTCTTAAATATGCAAATTTTTAAAGTATGTTTATGTTCATAAATATACTAATTTTTTATACTACTATACTATATATTTCTATATATATACGATAGATTTCTATACTATACTGCTTTTTATGTAAGAAAAGGTTGACAAAATGTGTAAGGTTGCTTATGCTTGTATAATAAATTCTATAAAGTTATATAAGAAAAAAATAAGTGATTACTGTAAGGTTGGTAGAAGTTAAATGGACTGGGATAAAGATGTGAGTGAAATATTGCAAGGTAGTCAATTTATAGCAGTTTGATTTTTGAAACATGTGACTATTATTTCCCTATAAAATGCAAAACCATTTTTAGCAGCCTTGTATATTCTATGTAGTGTGAGTTTATATGAAACTTATTAACCTTTTATAAAATTTTTTTTCTTTAGAAAAGAATACTTCACTGAGGGATGGACTTCTGGTGTTCTTCCTCCTTATTCTTCCCCTTATTGTACTTGCTGTTTTTGTCTACATTAAGAGAGATCAGTTACAGAAAAGCTGCTTCAGAAAGAAGAGATCACAAGCACATGAGTACTTAATTTTTTCTTTTGAATTTGTATTCATTAACTTACAGTAATATCATAGAGTTTGGCAATCCTTTCCAAATATGATTCCAAGTTGTTTCTTTTGTCATGACTGGTAGGAAGTAAAAATGTAGTGAAGGTTTTTCCCATTAAAGAAACATTGCTGTGAAATCTATTACAGTGCTTAGTAAACCTATATGACAGGGTAGAAATGTTACATTGGATTGTTAAACTTTTGCAGATTCGAAGCTCTGCTAGTCCTATTGGGTAAGGAATTGTGCTGCCACCCCAAAGGCAGGTGGATATACCTGCAAATCTCAAGGAGAAAAATGGAGAGAATATCTTCTATGCATTTTACAGCCTATAAAAACCCACTGGAGGGTCAGTTATAAATCAGTTTTAGCTCAATGGCAATGATAGAGACAATTTTTAGAAAAAGAGCAGCCTAGTTGATAAAGCACCATATTTTTAATTTTAGAGTCTAGAGTTCAAGTGCCTGTTTAGGTGCTAGGAACACATTTAGAGTGCTGGTGGCATCATGCATTAAATGCTACTCTGCTAACTATAAGATCAGCAGTTTAAACCCACTAGCAGCTGCTCAGTGGCAGAAAGATGAGCACTCTTTCCTGCAAAGATTTGGAGTCTCAAATGCAGTGGTGAGTTGTCATGAATCAAAATTGACTTACAGCAGTGAGACTCTCTTCACATCTTTTCCTTGTAAAAAACAGATCTTACAGTTAGCAGTTGAGTCCATAACCACTGTGCCACAAGAGTCCCATAAGTGAAGGTCCATAGGTGGTACAAATGGTTTGCACTTGGCTATTAGTCTAAAGGTGGGGAGAGTGAATCTGCCCACATGTATGTGGGAAGAAAAATCCTGATGATCTGCCTCTGTAAAGATTACAGCCACGTAAACCTCGTGGAGAAGTTCTACTCTCTAATACATGGAATTCTTTGAGTTGGAATAAACAGTAATAGCAACACAATGTAATAGTAGTGACCAAGCCACCTATTCTGATGATGAGGCGACAAGATTATGGTGAACAGCCTCTATCTTCCTGTAAATGGCCCTTAGGGTTTATTTTGCTTGATAGCAGTTTCTGATTGTGGGCATTTGTTTCATGACTTCTGATTTGAGCTTCTTATTTAGAAATCAGTAAGCCCTGGTAGAGCAGTGATTAAATGCTCAGAAGCTAATGTAAAGGTAAATGGTTTAAGCATTCCTCAGGTGAAAGACATTGCCTTAAAACTCTGTAGGGCAGTTCTCCACTCTTTCATAATCACTGTGACTCAGACTCAACTTGATAGCAACAACTTTGAGGTGATTTTGTTGTTAGTGGTGCAGAGGTTAAACCCTTGTTCTCCCAGTGGCTTCTTGGAAGAAAGACATTGCAATCTAGTCTATACTGATCACAGCCTAGAAAGCCTGTGGGCCAGTTCTCCTCTGTCACGGGAGAGCACCATGAGCTAGAAATCAATTAGGTAATATCCAAGAGCAAAAATTAGATATTTAAATATGGGACAAACAAAAAGAAAGGCTTAAAAATATTTTCTTCTTTATCTCTAGTATCCATTCTCAAAGATGAATATCTTTAAAATTTCAGTTTTGACACAAAGCAGGTTTGTGAATTATCTACTTTTAAAGAAAAATTTTATTTTGAGTTTAGTGAAAGTTTACAAAAAATTGGCTTTCATTCATTCAAATACATTTTCTTCTCAACCTATCCCCTATTTCACTACAAGGATATGGATTTAAGGAATAGGTTTTGATTGCAGAAAGGATTGCCATAACTCAGAGACTTGACATTTCCATTCTGCATGTTGAACTCTCATATTTCTTATTCTCCAAGATTTAACTACCAGTTCTGATATGTTAATATTAGAATGCCCTATGGACTTTGTACTCAAATTGAATTCAATTTCTAATTAGTTATATAATAGAAATATGATCTGGCAAAAATAAATAAACCTCTCTGAGTATTGATTTTCTGTCTTTAAATTGGTAATAGTAATAGTTCCTGTCATAAAGGGTTGCTATGAGGATTAAATGAGAAAGTATGAACATATAAAATACATACTACATTACTGACATAATGTAACTACTTACTAATTAGCTTTTACCATTTAAAGAATGACTTTCAAATGTAGCTTGATTGTTCATCTTTGTATTATCAGCCTATTTTCGTATAATATATTCTTCTAAAATGTCATGATGCTAGCTTTAATTTTTAGTATGCCATAAAACACATTTTTCCTTTTATTCCTCCCTTACTACATGGCACCTTTCAGTCAGACTAGGTCAAACAGATAATTTATTTCTCTAAATCTCAAAAATTTTAGTTCTGTATCTATAACTATGACCCATATATCTTCACCTAAGTATCTGTTTTCACTGTGATGTCTAAAACTTATGTGATGTCTTTTCAGCCAATCTGTTCTTCTTGTATTTCCTAATTTTTCTAGTGACTGCTTCAAACTTTTGCATATGATCTGAAAGTAACCTCTTCTAATTTTAGGAGAAATGTTTGGAAATACTGATTAATTGACCAAATATCATAAGAAGTTGTAATTTCTTTAATTGTAAAATGATGTTAATTATACTTTCTGTTACTTCAAGATCTTAAAATAAGTGAAATCTATTAAAAATGCATTTAAACTTTAGTTACCAATATCCTATGATCATCACCACTATCAATATTATCTTTAAGTGTTTGAGAAATGCAAGGTGTGTGTAATATGTCATGTAGAAATGTTTTAATTAGCTGAGAAGTAATTTTATCTCTTAGGTCAAATGACAAAAATCAACCAAATGTTTCCAGACCACCTGTGAATGCCTCTCACTTTGTTTCTCCGGTGGTTCCTCCCAGAGAATCTGTAAGTTTAAAATGAAAATATTATTTTTCTTTACTGTATTAAACTGTTATGTGTTTCAGCTTTTTTGGTTTTTTCTTTTTAAAATTATTACTATTAATGTTAATGAATATTTACAGAGACTTTGGATTTCCATTCATTCATTGTTGCACTTTTCTCCCTGACCACCCCTCCCCACCCCAGTACACTCTTCTCTTTGACAAGTAAAAGAAAAATTTTTTCAGTGTTTTACAGTCCTTCCCCTGAGGTCCACTCCAGTATGCAGCCTTCATTCTGGACTCCTGTCATGACAATAATACCTAATCACATATCCCTTTTAAAGTTTTCTCCCTCATCTGTTTCAATGCAGTATATGTTATTTATCCCATCTCTCTGAGTCTCTCCCCAACCCTGATATCAGTCCTGTTTTACTACAGTGGCACTACACAGTTTTTGTCTTTTTGTGACTGAGTTATTTCAGTCAGCATAATGTCTTACAGGGTCATTCATTTTGAATAATATTGCATGAGTTCCTTATTTTTCAATTCAGTGTAGTATTCCATTGTGTGAATATACCACAGCTTTTCTGTCCATTCATTTGTTGATGGGCACTTAGGTTGTTTCCAGCTCCTTGCTGTTGTGAACAAAGCTGCGATAAACATGGGAGTGCATAAATCTGCTTGGGTAGCAGTTACGGTTTCTTTGGGGTATATTCCCAGTATTGGAATTGCTGGGTCAAATGGTATTTCTAGTTGCAACTTTTTGAGAAAGTGCCACACTGCCTTCAACAGAGGTTGTACCATTTTACACTTCCCCCAACAGTGAATAAGGGTTCGTTTCTCTACATCCTCGCCAGCATTTGTTGCTTGCTGTTCTGTTAAATTTTGCTATTCTTACAGGGGTGAGATGATATCTCATAGTTGTTTTGATTTGCATCTCTCTTAGAGCTAGGGATTTTGAACATTTTTTCATGTGCTTGTTGGCCATCTGAATGTTGTCTTTGGTGAAGTGTCTGTTCATATCCTGTGCCCATTTTTCAAATGGATTGTTTACCTTTATCTTGTTGTGGTGCTACTTTTTTTTTGTTTGTTTGTTTGTTGTTACAAAATGGTAATTGTTACATAGGTATACACTATAAATTTAGATACTTCTTAAGAATCAAGTATAACTCTGGGTAGTTCCTGAGTTAGTATAAAAAGAATAGGGAATAGTCAAGTCTTACTTCTATTAACTGGAGCTCTATTAACTTCATAAAGGGGAATAGTCCCTATCAACAACATCCATAATACAAAACCGATTTTTATATGTCAGAGATGATCTCCATGCTCCATCACCTACTTCTACTAATTCTAACATCAGCCATCCTAGTACTGGGTCTGAAATCATGAATCATTTGTACACCCCCTGTTTCTAGTTGGTGATGGCTAGAAAAACCATTTTGAACAGTAAACCCACTATACCACTGAATTGGCTTCTCTGGCCATTGTCCTTCATATTTAAGGAACAATGATGCCGGTTAAAAAACTATGGTATGCTAGATTTAGGCCAGGGCCTTTTCAATCATTTGCTAGGCATCTGAGAATTAGACTGCAAATAAGTATGACAGGAGAATCATTGATGCCTTTGAGCTGTAATGTTGGAGAAGAACATCAAATATCCCATAGATTGCCAAAAGATCAACCAGATATTTTTTTGTTTCTTGGTTGTTGTTATGTGCCATCGAGTCACTTGTGTACAAGAGCCCTAAACGCTGTTCTATCCTGTGCCAACCTAGCCATCTCAAACACACTCATTCCCACCACTCCATAACAGAATCGATCCATCTCATCGAAGGTCTTTCTCTCCTGCGCCGTCCCTCCACTCTCCCAAAAATGATGTCCCTTTCTAAGGAACAGTCCCTCCTTGCAACATGCCCCAAGTATGTCAGACGAAGCTTCAGAATCCTTGACTCCAAGGAGTACTCCAGCTTCACCCTCTCTAAGACAAACCTGTTTGTTCTCCTAGCAGTCCATGGTATATTCAACACTCTTCTCCAGCACCACAGCTTAAGGGCATTCGTTCTCTTTCTATCATCCCTATTCACTGTCCAACTCTTTTTTTCCTTGTGGAGGTCCTGTAGGATTTTTAATGTCAGTAATATAAGTAACTAATTTTATATAAGTATAAATATAAATAGAATTTGTATATAAGTAGTTTTAATTACATATAATTTATAGGTAAGTAGTTTTTTGTAAGTATAAATATAATATCAATATAAGTAAGTTTTTAAATGTCAGAAATGTAAGTAAGGGAGCTCTGGTGGCCTAGTGGCAAAGAAACTGCACTGTAGTCCTGAAGGCATGTGGTTCAAATCCACCTGATACTCTGCTGGAGAAGGAGGGGCAATCTCCTCCTGTGCCAGTTGGGTCCGATTTTATAGTACATGAAAAGAAAAAGAAAACCAAGAAATAAAAGTAAGTAGTCCATTCCATTGATTTTAAGTATATAGATTACTATCACTGGTAAAATAACACATTACGTGGAAAACATTTATGAGTACTTGTGGTAATAACCTTTAACTTTTTTCCCCCCCTCTTTAGCCTGTTTATGCGAACAGAGTTCCAGTACCAACATATGCACCCAAGCCACCTCAGCACTTCCCATCAAGGTCTGAAGTAAATTTATTAAGATTGCCTGATCTGAAAAAAAAACAATAACAAACAAACAAAAACAAAACCAAAAAAGCAAACCCACATAAAAAAAAAACCCAAAAAACTCTGAGGATTTTTAAATATATATTTTTTTTAAATTTTAGCCAAAGTATTTCTTTATTACCAACAGTTTAGAGATAACTATTTGCAGAGGGACTTTTGAGGAACTTTTATGTACATTTAGCCATATTAATACAGTGTCAAAGTGAAATATAAGGAAGCTTGAGCAAGATATACTGCTGCAGCCTTTGATTATTTGCAGGATTCTGGAACACAGATCTTGAAAACAACCAAAATTATAACACCAGATGGGTTGAGCAAGACTTCCAATTGAAAATTGATGGGAAGGCTCTACACTATATGAAATTGTGTTGTTGAAGGTTCTGGAGTGTGAGTCTAAGGTCCTGAATAAGAAAGAATGACAGAGATGCACTAGCCCTTGGGGTCACTTTTATGTCCTTGATGTATCTTTCTGATGTGAATATGACAGCTGAGAGGCTGAGTAGCTGAACAGAGCTTTCAATAAACAGGTTCTGGGCACAACTTAGAATTGTGTGAAGGAGAAGATGCCCTGAAAAACATATCAGACTTTTGGGAAACTCTTAATTTATTTGTACAATTTTTTCATTTGGCTCTGAATCTATAGAGCCAGATATGTAAGGAAAAAAAAATTGAACTGAACTCCAGGGAACAGCGGATCATAGAAGCAGACTTAGTGGGTGGGTAGTTAATAGAGTTATCAGACATGGACTTTACAATACCTATGGTTATTTTGTCTATGGAATTAAAGTTGAGATTGAGAATTTCGGCAGCAGTCTAGAAATTATAAAAAATTAAATGGAAATCCAAAATTGAAAAAATAAAATCTCATGAATCCTGAAATTAATTACTCATTGGATGGATTTTAAATTAGCAAGAGAGTGGAAGATGTACACTACATTTCACATCACAGAAAATGCAGCTCTCAAAAAAAAGGGGGCTGGGGGGAGACTCTCCAGTGTGTTTGAAATGCTGTAAATTGCACAGAAGAGATTACCTATTTTTCTACCACAGGACAGCTGGTGGATTTGAAACACCTGCCTTTTGGTAAGCAGTGCAACTCCTTACCCACAAGACCACCTGAGTAGAAGTATACTATTGTTAAGACTTGAAGCACCTACTACAGAAGATCAGAGACTGCATACAGCCTTTAATATTGGTTATATCTCAACCTCAAGAAAAATGAAAGTCCTTGAAAAAGAAAAAGATCATGGACCAATAGTCAATATCATGATAGGTAGAGAAAAGGCTGAAGTTGTCAATGATTTAATTATGCTTGGATCCACAATCAACACCCATGGTAACAGCAATCAGAAAATCAAAAGAGAGGGGAAAAATCCAATTATACAGCTAATACATTTTTATCACTTCTATAAAGGTCACTGAGTTTTATATTTTTAAAGTAGAAGAGCCTTCTCTTTAGTGAACTGCTACTTGATTAAAAAACTAACAGTAGTTCTATAGTTATTGCAGTAAAGGAATTTCACCCTCCCATCTTTCTGTATGGTACCTTACTTGTGGGATCTTGGAAAATTTGGTTGATAGTCTCTGATACAGATGATAATTAGTGCACTTTGATGTAGTTTTTGTTTCAGAGTTTTCAAAATTATATGCTCTCTCAGAGAGTGGTTCTGTATTACTAATAAAGTCTTCAATGTATTCTTTTTATAAAAAAAAAAGAAATCAGAAGAAATGCTACATTTGGAAAATCTGCTGTCATGGACCTCTCCAGAATTCTGAAGAATGTCAGTTTAAAGATTAGAGTGTGCCACATTCCAGACCATGGTATTTTCAATTGCTTCCTGTGTGTCTGAATGTTGGACAGTGAATAAGGATGACAGAATAAGAATCAATGCTTTGAATTTTGGTGTTGCAGAGTATTGAATATCCTATGGACTGCCAAAAGAAGAAACACATCTGTCTTAAAGTATAACCAGAATGCTCCTTAGAGGCAAGGATGGTAAAACTTCACCTCACTTTGGGCATATTTTCAGCAGGAAACAGTCCTTGGAAAGAGTCATCATTCTGGGAAAGGGAAAGGGCCAGTGAAGGAGAAGAAGACCCTTAATTAGATGGGTTAACACCGTAACTACCACAGCGGGCTTGAGCAGGACAGAGATCAGGAGGGCAGGGCAAGGTTCGGATCTGTTGTTCATAGAGTTGTGATTTGTGGTTTACTTGATGACACCTTACAACAATGGCACTATTGTTATACTCATTATACTATACTATGTAGAACAACATAAAATAGAATATGTATTTTAATATTATAGTATATTATGTAGGGAGCTCTGATAGCCTAGTGGCAAGATTGCAATCCTGAAGGCATGGAGTTCAAATCTACCAGCTGCTCCGTGGAAGAAGGATGGACAGTCTCCTCCAATGCAATTAACTGCCTCTAAAAACCCACCAGAGGGTCAGCTTTGGGTTAGCTCTGACTCGACGGTACATAACAACAACAACGACAGTATATTACATATATTATAAAATATACACCAAATATGTAGTATATGATATACTATTGGTATACTATACTACCATTATGCTCTTGGTGAAACAGTGTACTAAAATTGAATGACAAGGTTAATGAAGATATCTACAGGTTAAAGTATGATGATTAAGATGGACAGCTATAGAAGTAACACATTTGATTTTTAGACTATACATTATATAGGCCTTTGCACCACTAACCCAAAGGTGGTGCCTCTTGCGATTTGAATCTACTAGTTGCTCTGGAGTTGGAAAGCGGACAGTTTTCTCCTCTGTGACTTACAGCCTCTGAAAACCCACTGGATGGTCAGCCTTAAGGGTTTCAACTCAATGACAGTGGTGATATTATACTTGAAGTTAGTCAAAAGTTCAATTCTGTGTCTGTAAACACAGTATTATTAAAATGGGAGTTAGTTATTTCCTTATGATTATTCAGTGTAGTGGGTATTGTTTTGCTTTTTATTATAAAAATTTTAGAAAGAGCATGGTAATAGTAATCTTGGAATAAAAAAAGGAGCCTCTACTGTTGGCAGGGATGCTGTGGAAGATGTTTTGTTGAGCTTGTACTGAATATGATGTTACTGCATTCAATACAGACAGACTTCTGACTCCTTTTTTTCACCCTTCACAGGCCACCACCACCACAACCGAAAGTATCATCTCAGGGAAATTTAATTCCTGCTCGCCGTGCTCCTGCACCTCCTTTATATAGTTCTCTCACGTGAATCCTCTCTCCCCTTCCTCTTGCTGATATCTTCAGGGAACTGAGCTAATACGAAATTTTTTTTCCTGATATTTCCTTGATAAGCCTTTCTTCCTGCTGCAACTATGAATGAAAATAAAATACTATGAAACATACTTTACTAACACAGGAAAAAACAGGAACTAAGTAGTGGGAACTGGGAAATGTAAGGAAATGCAGTAAAGCCAGGGAATTTGGAATAAGGTTTCCATTTCCATCACTGAATAGTCTTTATTAGGTCATCTATGAGGCTAATACTCTTAACAAGAATTATATTATTTTGAGTATGTGATTGTAATGACTCTCAAATTAACTGTATTAGCTTAGATTTTGTCATTATGTGCTTAAATGTTATTCTGATTTTTTTTTTTTTACTTCAGTTATTGTAGATTCTGGTCGAACAGGTGATAATCTAATACCTGTGAAAACTAACTGTTTAGCTGCCAATAATTATTTTTCATCTTGCACGGACTAACAATCATCATTGTTGTCTTCAGGAGATTGCACAAGAACCACAATTATGGTGTCTTAATATTATTTTAAAAGAATAAAATACTCTAAAAGCATGTGTGTGTGCATTTGTACACACTTACTGCTCCCTTTTGATGATTTTCAGCTATAGACAAAGATTATTAGAAAAGTTAATTTAATATTAGAATTTCTATTATGAATCATGTTAAATTAAAGCATGGTGTCCTTTTGAAATAGCAATTATTTTAAATAAATTATGAGATTTAAGGTACGAGGTATTTAATAGATCTAATCTGATACTTTGTTGATTCATGGCTATAATGAAGCAGGCAAAATGATAATATTATAATCAGTTGATCTATTGTTATAAAAACCACTGAAGAATTTCATGAGCACTTTAAAATTAAAAAATCTGAAATTTCTGAGTTTGCTATATCATATAGAATGTTTACATTTACTAAGGTGTGCTGAATTTTGTCTTCGTTGTTACTAATGATTTCAAAGGATCTAGGCTGGAGATAGGAAAGAAGAAAATATTTTCTGAAATAAATACAAAAAAGTCAGTGTGGTATCTGTGAATAATCTTCCCAGTTGTATTAAAAAAGAACTGTTACTATGGAAGAAATGATGTGGACAGTACAATTTTAAACACAAAACTTTTTCATAACCTTTCATAATAAAGTTTATTAATAGGTTTATTAATGGAATTTCATTAGTTTTTTTAAAAAATTGGTTTGTGTATATATGCATATGCAAATAGAACATTTACAAGGAATAAAATACTTGAAATTCTGTTTTGTGTCTCAATGACTTATTAGATTCAAGAATTTGTTAATGAAAAAGGGAAGGCTTCGTGTTCCCTTCAGCAGCACATATACTAAAACTGGAATGATACAGAGAAGATTAGCATGGCCCCTGCACAAGGATGACACGCAAATTCGTGAAGCATTCCATATTTTTTTAAATTAATAATAATAATAATAATAAAAAGAGGGACGTTTTCTCTACAGATAGAAACAATTGCAGAAGTCTTACAGGAAGGGATAGAATGGTTGACAGGCATGGATGGGCCAGATAGGAGATAGAGTTGTTGTTGTTGTTGTTATGTGCTATCGAGTGGCCTGTGGCTCATAGCGACCCTATGTACCATCAGCCCTAAACCCTGATCTATCCTGTGCCAGTATTACTGTCTCTGACACATCTACCCCTATTGCCCCAGTTACTGAGTCAATCCATCTCATCAGAGGTCTTCCTCTCTTGTGCTGCCCCTCCAACCTCCCTAGCATGACATCCCTCTCCAAGGACTGATCCTGTCTTGTTTGGACTTTGGGAGAAAGAGTAGAGATTAGCAAATAGATGGGTAGAGAGAGGGGTAGGAGAGAGTACAGTAAATTTTCTTATAGGCGATTGCAAATAATGACATTATACAGTTATAAAATGAAATGTATATGAGTGACTGAACAAAAACCAATTCAAACAAACAAAAACCCCAAACCCACTAGAGAGGTTGTGAGGAGTGTCTGATAAATGCCATTCTAACTTTATGAGGAGGAATGTAGCATCAGGATTGGAGGAAGATTCATCAACAACCTATGCTATTCAGATGACATGATCTTATGCACTGAAACTGAGGAGGTCCTGAAGTGTTTGTTGCCCAAGATCAAGGACTGCAGTCTTCAATATGGATTGAAGCTCAATATCAAGAAAACAAAGATTCTCACCACTGGGCCAAAAGGCAGCACCATGATAAGTGGAGAAGAGATTGAGGTGAGATTTCAGCTTGCTTTGCTTGGCTCCACAATCAGCACTCTTGGCACCAGCAGTCAGGAAATCAAAGGACTAAGTGCTCTGAACCCTGCTGTCAGTGACCTCTCAAAAGTGCTGAAGAGCAAAAATGCCATTCTGGAGACTAAGGCATGACTTATTGAGGCCATGGTCTTTGCAATTCCATGCTATGCGTCAGAGAGCTGGACATTGACCAAAACTGAAAAAGAATTAATGCTTTGAGTTGTGCTGGAGAAGAATATTGAACATATACTAGGGACTGCCAAGAGAACAAACAGGTCTGTATTGGAGAGGATGAAACCAAGTTTCTCCTTGGAGGCAAGGATTTTGAAGCAGTTTCACCTATTCTGGGAATGTGGCCAGGAGGGACCATTCCCTGGAAAAGGATGTTGTGTGTGAAAGGATGGAGGGACAGCACAGTAGAGGAAGACCCTGGATGAGATGGATTGACAGAATAACTGAAGTAATGGAGGTAAGTGTGTTGGAGACAGTGAGACTAGCCCAGGATAGAGCAGAGTTCAGAGCTATTGTACATAGGCTCGCTATGAGTTGGCAGGTGACTCGATGGCACATAACAACAACAGCAACGATATAACACATTTGGAAGTAAGATATTTTAAAAGTATATTTTTATTGTGTCTATGCAGTTTATAATTCAGAGAGTAGTATGCATTTTCCTTCTAAAATACTCTGGAAGTGTCAGAAGCTCCCTGGATGGAGCAAATTATTTTCTCTGTTTCTTGTTTACTATCTTGTCAAGATGACTCACAGATGACCTTCCAGCAGGTTTTCAGAAGCTATATATAGCAAGGGAGTTGATTGCTCAGCTTTCTCTCTTGGAGAACCTAATGAGATTCCTTACCACTTGGCCATAGCTGGTAAAAAAAAAAAAAAAAGTTCTTTCAATCTTCTAAGAAAAGCCATTAAGTCTGCTTTCACAGCCAAGAAAACCTCACACAGTTCTATTTTCACACATAGGGTGAAATGGATCTGAATCCCTTTTATTTTTTCAAGATAATATCAGGAAATATTCCATACGAAACCTAGCATAAGAGGTGTGTTGTTACATGGCATGGAGTCGTGTGCCTTAGTCACTTGTGACTCATAGGAACCCTAACTGTACAGTAGTGCTGTAAGCTATCTTTTCCCAATCTCATCATCTCCTATAGAGCTAATCCTATTTTTTCAGTCACTGAATCAATCCATCTCATCTTGGGTCTTTCTCTCCTGCACCCTTCAAGCATGATGTTGTTCTCCAAGTACTTCAAAATCCTTACATCCAGGAAGCAGCCTGGTTTCACCCTCTGCAATACAGCCCTGTTTGTTCTCTTGGAAGTCCATATTCAACATTCTTCTCCAGCACCACAACTCAAAGGCATGGATCTTCTAATGTTCTTAGTTACTGTACTGCTCTCACATGCATAGCAGGTAATTGCGAAGACCACGGCCTGGATCTGGAACACCTTAGTCTCCAGACTGACATCGTTGCTCTTCAGTACTCTAGGGAGTCCGAGACCTAATTTTCTCAATGCAATTCATCTTTTGATTTCCTGATTGCTGGTGCCAAGAGTGGAACCAAGCAAGCTGAAGCAGTGGGCCTTTAAATCCACCAAGAGAGAACCAAAAGTTTGTGGGAAACAATCGGGACAGAAGGAACTAGAGTGGATGGAGAGTTTTTGAAGAGCAGGAATGCTCTTCGGTAAGGCTCTCTCGCGCGGAGGGAGCTGTGTTTTTAAGGCCGCGGGGTGCGGAGACTACAGTATGCCAAGTCCCAGCTGGGCGCAGAGCCTGAATGCACGCCAGGAGCCCGCAGGGCAGGGAGCCGGCTTGCACGCCGGGAACTCGCGAGGCCGCGGCGGCAGCTGCGCGTCTTCCGGCTGACGGGCGGCGGCGCCCCACCCGGGCCTCCAACGGCCACCCGCTCAGTCTGCACTCAGAGCCGAGAAGCCACGCCATGTTCTGCTTAATGATTCTGCTTGCCGGGCCTGGTGGCTTACTTGCGGCAACACCCGGTAAACCTTTAAAACCCACCCATTCATTCCCGTGGAGTCGAAAGTGACCCCCTTTCCTAGCTGACCCTCTTTCTCCTCCAAGAACTGCTGCTGGATTCAAACTGCATGTCTTTTGGATGGCTGCGGAACTACCCACATACTATGCTAATCCCTGCTATTCTGGTGATGCTGCAAAAATGTTCTATTTTCCTTCCTTCAGCTGGTTCTGATTTTCAGTATGACTTTCTCTACCCAGACCCCAGTGTTGAGGCCTACTTTGACCTATGCTTGTCCTGTCACCTTGGAAGTGGGTCTTATATGAATGCTCTCTTGAGGTTGAAGCTTCGTTTGACATACTTTGGGCAGGTTGCAAGGAGGAACTGGTCTTTGGAGAGGGACATCATGTTTGGCAGAGTAGAGGGGCGGCGCAAGAGAGGAAGACCCTCGATGAGATGGATCGATTCTGTGACTGGAGTGGTGGGAGTAAGTGCTTTTGAGACAGCGAGGTTGGCACAGGATAGAACGGCGTTTAGAGCTCTGTACATAGGGTCGCTATGAGTCGCAAGCGACTCGATGGCACATAACAACACCGCCACAACTGAGGTTGAGAAGAGATAGTATTAATAATAACACTTATGATTATTTTAATAAAGCACAGGACACATTTCTTATCATCTGAATCCGGAGCACATTCATTATATGGTAGACCTGTTACCGACCTCTCAAAACTTTCTTTACAAAAAACCCCAACAACAAAAACCAAAAAACTTGGACTCAAATTCTTAGCAGAAACATCTTAAACGCTGATTACAGTTCTTGTTTGTTATAAATTGACCTATAATACAAAAAAAAGAAAGGAAAAAATCTGCCTTTAGTCTGCAAAAGAACATAGGAAGAACAATAGTAGAACTGTGAGTTGAGTCATTTTTTTTAATACAGAAGAAGCGATTTAGATAAAAGTGAAAATTTTCATTTATCTTTATTTCCCTCCCTTTTGATCCGCGTTGAACTCCGTATAGAATTGCATTGCTAAAGCCTGAAAGTTGCTAGTGATTGGAATTAAAAAATAGCTCCCTGGGATAAAGTTGGCAATCTCTCCCCCATGTCTCTTGAGACTCATAGCGACCATGTCCTTGCCTACTCGTGCTATCCTCGTGTTTGTGCCTATTGTTAAAGTCTGTCAGTCCATCTTGTTGAGGATCTTCCTGTCCTTCAGTGATCCTGTATTATTCCCAGCATCATGTCTTTTTCCAAGGACTGGCCCCTTCTGACACCATGCTTAAAGTATGTGAGATGAAATTTCACCAGCTTTGCCTCCAGGCAGTACCCTGCTTGAGCTTCTTCCAAGGCACATTTGTTTATTTTTTAAAGCAGTTCTTGGGATATTCAGTACTCTTCTCCAGCACCACAATTCAAAAGCATTGATTCTTCATCTGTCATCCTTATTCATTGTCCAATTTGCAGAATCATAAAAGACCATGGCTGGAATTAGGCACACTTTACTTTAAACTGACATTATAGCTCTTGCGTGCTTTCTTTTGATTTTTTTACTTGTTACCATGGGTGTTCTTTGTGGATCCCAGTAAAAAGAAATCATTGCCAACTTCAGTCTTCATCTATCATGATGTTGGTCCAAAACTGAGTAGTTTTATTTTCTTGATGTTGAGATGTAAACCTTATTGAACATTGTAGTTTTTTATTTTGTACTCCAACTCCTAGCCGTCTACACTCTCTGATGCTGGGCCATCATTCCATTTGCTGTTATAATATTTGAATCCATCAGTATAGTCATGGTTTCAGTTCATCTTGTTGAGAATATTCCTCTTTTTCATTCATCTTATACTTTTCCAAGCATGTTAACCTTCTACAGAGTCATCTCTCTTAACATGTCCCAAGAATGTGAGGCAAAGTCTTGCCATCTTCGTTTCCAAAAAACCTGCTGGATATTATTATGGATAACATTATTATTATATTATTATTATTATGGATGACTTTATGAAGGAAAATTTGACAATTGTTGTTGTTGTTAAGTGCCATGGAGTCGTTTGCGACTCATAGCGACCTTATGTACAAGAGCCCTAAATGCCGTTCTATCCTGTGCCAACCTCACTGTCTCAAACACATTCATTCCCACCACTCCACTCAGAGAATCGATCCATCTCATCGAGGGTCTTCCTCTCCTGCGCCGTCCCTCCACTCTCCCAAACATGATGTCCCTCTCCAAAGACCAGTCCCTCCTTGCAAAATGCCAAAAGTATGTCAGACGTAGCTTCAGAATCCTTGACTCCAGGGAACATTCTGGCTTCACCCTCTCTAGGACAAACCTGTTTGTTCTCCTAGCAGTCCATGTTATATTCATCACTCTTCTCCAGCACCACAACTCAAAGGCATCAATTCCTTTTCTATCACTGTCCAACTCTCTGATGCATACCGTGTAATTGCAAAGACTATAGCCTGGATCAGATGCACCTTAGTCTCCAGCCTGACGTCGTTGCTCTTTAGTACTCTTGAGAGGTCCCTCACAGCTGACTTTCCCAATGTAATTCATCTTCTGATTTCCTGACTGCTGTTACCAAGAGTGCTGACAGTGGAGCCAAGCAAATAAAAACTGTTAACTATCTCAGACTCTTCACATCCATACTGATGCTGCCAATTGGCTGCCAATCTTTTTTTTCTTGATATTGAGCTTCAATCCATATTGAAGACTGCAGTCCTTGATCTTCTGCAGCAAGCGCTTCAGGTCCTCCTCAGTTTCAGTGAGCAAGATTGTGTCATCTGCATAACGCAGGTTGTTGACGATTCTTCCACCAATCCTGATGCCACTTTCCTCCTCATACATCCCAGCGTCTCAGATGATCTGTTCTGCATACAGATTGAAAAGGTATGGAGACAAAATATATCCTTAATGGACCCTTTTCTTGATTTTGAGCCATCCAGTGTCTCCCTGCTCTGTTCTGATGACTGCCTCTTGGTCCAACTATTGGTTTCGCATTAGCACTATCAAATGATCTGGGATTCCCATTCTTCTCAGAGTCAGCCACAGCTTGTTGTAATCCACACAGTCAAAGCCTTTGCATAGTCAGCAATTAATTATCCTCAATTGTGACAATGGTACAGGATCCAGCAAGGTTTTGATATGTTGTACACCAAGGTCACTATGAGTTAGCATTTAGACTCATGTGAAATATGTGCATAGACCAAAAGACAATTTGAAAAAAAACCCAAACCAAGTGGTATACTGCATGGTTTAAAATCAGGGAAGGTATGTGCTAAGGTTGCATCCTTATAGCTATTAAATCTTGTATATTGAACAAACAATCTGGGAATCTGGACCAGAAGAGGAATGTGGTATCAGAATTGGGAGAAGATTCATGAACAGCCTTAGATTTATAGATGACTTAATCATGTTTGCTGAAAAAGAAGAGTACTTGAAGTATTTACTGACAGTTAAAAACCAAAGCTTTCAGCTGGATTGTATCTGTCAACATAAGAAAAAAAAATCATATAACAATGTCAATAAATAACTTCCTGATAAATGGGAAAGATGCAATATGCCAAATATTCCCTTTTGCTTGTATCAACGATCACTGTTAGGAGTACCTTTGTCCTAGAAGTGACATTTTGCTTAACAAAGCACTTTGTTTAACATCGAATTAACTCTTTTGCAGATTTTCCCAATGCAGTTCAGCATTTCATTTCTTGATTGCTTCTTTTTTTTTCTTTTCTTTTTTTTTGTTGCAGCTTGATACTTCTTTATTATGGTAATGGTGCTTTTTCGATTGCTTCTTTTTACAGTGACCATTGATCCAAGTTATAGGAAATCTTTGGCATTATACATCTTTCTTATTTATCAGGATAATTTAGTACTCTTCTCCAACATTGCAGTTCAAAGACATCTGTCATTCTAAATCATTGTCCAGCTCTGAGATGCATAGCAGTTATTGAAAAGACCATGGCCTGAATCAGATGCATCTTATTCCTCAAACTGACATCATTGCTTCTTAATAATTTGAAGAAGTTTCTGACTACAGAATTTCCCTATTTTTACTGATCTCCTGATTCCTGACACCAAGAGTGTTGATTGTGGATGTAAAATGAAGATGCGAACAGTTTCAATCTTTTCTCCAACTGTTATGATGTTGTGTATTGGTCCGGTGTTGGGAATATTTATTTCCTTGATGTTGAGATACAATCCATATTGACATTGTAATTCTTTTCTATCTTCTACGACAAGTGCTTCAAGTCCTCACTTTCAGCAAATACGGTTGTGTCATCTAAATAACGTAGATTATTGATGAGTTTTCTTTGATCCTGATCCCACATTCTTCTTCATGGAATCCAGTTTCTCTAATAATTTGCTCAGCATACAGCTTGAGAGAGGATAAAATCACATGGTATATTAAGCTGGGAATGAAAAACAAGAAAAATGGTGTTGATGCAATGGAAAAGACAATTTCAAGTTCTCTCCTGAAGTACAATGTTGTGAGTGACATATTATTCTTGTGCAAACAAGGAAGACCTATTGACTATTCAAATATACACATCAACAGCTAAAGACAAAGGGAAAGAAATTGAAGATTTTTACCAAATTTTGCAGTCCAAATTTGATCAAATGAGAAATCAAGATGTGTTAATGATGCTTTCTGACTGGAATGCAAAAGTTGGAAACAAGGAAGGAAGGAATAGTAGTTAGAAAATAATGGACTTGTAAACAGAAATGACGTCAGAAATAGAATGATCAAATTTTGAATGTTCAGTGATTTATTCTTCACAAATACATATTTACAAAAACACAAATGGTGACTTTACACATGGACCTCACCTGATGAACTCCATAGGTATCAGATTGATTGCATCTGTGGAAGGAATCTTTGGAGAAGTTCAATATCAGCAATCAAAACCTTGCCAGTTACTGACTGAGGAATAGACCATTAATTATTCATGTGTAAGTACAAATCGAGTCTGAGGAAAATTAAAACAAGTCCACAAAACCCAAAATATGATCTTGAGTCTATACTACCTGAATTTAAAAATCATCTTAAGAATAGGTTTGAAGCATTGAACACCAATGATCAAAGTTATGGAATGACATCAAGGATATCATCCATGAAGATAGCAAAAGGTAAAGACAGAGGAGAAAGAAAAAAACAAAATGGATATCAGAAGTGACTGAACATTGCACTAGAGCATTGAGAAGCCAAAACAAAGGGAAGGATGCTGAAAATGAAAGGGTAGCTTGAGAAGACAAAGCAAAATAATGGAATGTGCAGAGAGCTGACAAAGTAGAAGATTGAAAAAAAAAAGAGAAAATCTTCAGCTAAATGGATTGATACAGTGGCTTCAACAATGAACTCAAGCCTGGTGACACTTGCGAAGTTTCAGAAGCCTGAGGGTAATGTTTTGTTGCATATAGTGTCACTATAAATTGCTTTTATCCAAGATCCAGGTGTTATCATTACATTTTAATATCAGGTGATATCACTACTCTTCTGAATGTGCCTTCAATTTCTGGCATATCTTTTTGCATCTGAGATCACTATTGAATTATCGTCAGTGTATTTTACATGCATGTGCTGTTATGATACTGTTTGATAATTTCATCATCGTTCTAGATCACATTTCTTTGGAATGCACTCTTGATTTATTTTAGTAGGTTGAATCAGTAGCTATTTTCCAAATTTCTTGGCAAATACAAGCGAGTACTTTCAACATTGCATCAGGTTACTGATGTTTTGTATGTAATTCTCTTATCAATTCCTCAAACCTTACCTTGTGCTAATGCCCTCAGTGCATCATAAGCTGCTTTAGAGACCATTAGTTCTTGCCCATATGCTACCTTCTGAAATAATTGAACATTGAAATAATATTTTTTTTTCCATTGTTGAACATCTTCTTACCCCCATTCTTCTCCCTCTCCCACCCCAACCCACAATGCACACTTTATTCCAGAGATTGTGGTAATGCATATAAAGAATCATACATTCCTTTTGGACAGTTCTTCCCCTCATCTGTTTTAGTGTAATGTTCATTATCTATCCACTCTTTGCCCATTATCTCCCCAATACCTCCATGTCTGTCCTATTTTCTAACAGAGCTGTTATGCAGTTTTTGTCCTTTTGTGACTGAGATACTTCACTCAGCACAGTGTCTCCAGGCTCCCCCATATTGTATGAAGTTTTATGAGTTCATTGTTTTTCAGTGCTGCATTATATATTGTGTGAATGTACCATTGTTTTTTCTATCCATTTGTTTATTGATGGGTACTTGGCTTGCTTCCATCTCTTTGCTATTGTGAATAACACGCAACAAACATAGGTTTGCGTATATCTGTTTGAGTCATGGCTCTCACTTACTCTTTGTCTCTTAATTGGTGAATTTAAGCCATTCACATTAAGTGTGATTATTGACAGGCCAGGCTTTATTAATACCATTTTGCTGAGTTTCTTTTTGTTTTGTTTCTGGTTATTGTTATCCATCTACCTTCCTTTGGTGTCTCTGTGTGAAGGACTTTCTTTAAAATTTCTTGTAGAGTTGATCTTGTTTTCACAAATTCTGCAGATGGCCTCATTTCTCCTTCAGCTTTGCTGAGTACAGGATCCATGGTTGGTGATTTTTTTCCTTTCAGCCTTCTGTATATGCCATCTATTGTCTTCTTGTTTGCCTGGTTTCTGCTGAGATAAGAGCACTTAATCCAGTTGGTTCTCCTTCATAGATGACTGTTTCTCCCAGCACCCCCCCCCCCGCTTTTGATATTCTATCCTTATCTTTTATTTTGGAGAATTTGACTATGTCTTTATGTTTTCTTTTGGAGTCAAATCTGTTTGCAGTTCACTGAGCTTCCTGATTGTGGATTTATTTGTTCTTCATACCTGGGAAGTAACCTCTTCCACAGTCCCTCAGTGCTTTCCCTACTCCCCCTTCTGGAATTCTGATCATATGTATGTGCTTCCTTTTGATGTTATCCCATATGACTTTATTACCCACTATTTCCCTTCCATTTCCTCTCTGTACCCCTCCCCTAAATATGCTCCTGTTACTGAACGCAAGGGGTTCTTCCGTAGTCAGTCGCCAATAAGACAAACAACTGCAATATCCGTAAATGCACTTTATTACACAGATCTGGGAGACAGTGAGTCACCTCTAAGACTGCCTCCCCGTCTGGGAGTGATCATGGCCTTATATACTACGGTGAAACTCCAGCTCATTTAACAATGCACTTTTGTTAGTAAAAAAAGGTAATTTCTACATCTGAAAAGGACAGTTCCCATCTGTGTATCAATAATTCAGGAAGGCCCCAGTTCTCTTCCTGGTAAACAGGCGGATTAAGACACAGTTTACATGTGACTGGAGAACCAGCTTCACCAGCATCTAGGATAGATGCATTTCCTCTTCTGGTAAACAGACTGATTAAACTACTCTACATGACTAAAGACAGGAAACAGAATTCGGAGGCTAAGCAATGAGTTTTGCAGGCTGAAGAAAAGCAACTTTAGTTTTATAACTGATACCTATATAGAGACTTCTGAACTTATTAATACCACCCTATCACTTCCATTGAGGTTCTTGTTTTCTAGCTCACTTATTCTATCTCTTCTGCTTTTTTTGTCCCTCCATCATGTTCGAAACTTGTGCCATTTCAATCTTGATATTCAGGATTGCACTTTCATGCATTTCTGTTATTTCCAGGACTGTGTAGACGGTACCCTGTCTTGTGATGATTTTTCAATTTTTATCTACTTTTTAATCTGTAGTTTCAGTTCTTTCTTCCATCTTTTGCAGGGCCTTCAGTAGTTGTTCATGTTCCTCATTGATAAAGTTCTTCTGGCTCCTCTCTTTATTCACTTTATATATGGCTTCAATTCATTCTTCACCATTTGTAACTTCTTCAGTACTGGTCATAGAACTTCACATAGACATATTTCTTCTGCCTCCTTGTCTCTGGGGTATCCATCAGGGGTGCAATATGTTTTGCTTCTTTAGGAGAAGTCTTGTTTTGGTTTTTCACAATGTTTGAGGCTGCTTGCTACTTTCTTGATATTATGTAAAGTTTTTCTTGGTATGTGTTAGGTTGTTTCTGTTTTGTATACATAGATTGGTGATAGCTCTTTAACTTTATGAAGCTATTGATTAGTTGTAGGCTTAAAGCTTTCTGTTTATGTGGGTGGGCAACTCTTTCTGCTAGAAATCCTTTCAGGGCCTGTGTAGCGGGAAAGTTTTTGTTTCCTAAAATCCTTCCAGTTCTCTCTGATCTGCAGTACAGCCCTGTGGGAATCTCGCCTGGGTGTGACCTGCCTATCCTAAAGTGTATTGTTGACCTAGGTGGTCTATGGTCCAGCCAAGAGACCAGATTTCTCAAATGAAGTTGTTTGTCATCAAGTGAGCTGCAAGCAGCTCCCTCCTCCACACCTCACCACCTGATTGCCACTCCCTTTCTGGAAGTCCGAAGTCTATTGTCTACTCTCTCAAGTCTCAGCCTGGTGAGGATCTCTTCTTTGTGTGAGCCACCTCTCCTAACGTTTGAAATGATCCCTGGTGGTCTCAGTGTGGTCAATCACATTAAGTATCTTAAAAGATCAAAAGTGTTTTTGTCTTATAGTTCACATATTGTCTGTCAGAAATCCAAATTGATTTTTTAGCAATATTTATTTCTCCTAAGGGAATAATTCCCGATTAAAACAAGTTTGGAAGTAGGAGTGTCATCCACTTCCATAATAGCTTGCCTCCGGAAATCCTATGAACCTGGAGAGAGGATGAAAGGCACACAAGTGTTGAGGACTTTCCTTCATAGGGTCACTATGAGTTGCCTGCGACTGGATGGCACTTGACAACAACAACAACAACAAGGGAATAATTAATTTCTTTTTCTGAGAGAGCAACTAAATCATGCCTCTCTTTTAGTTTCTGGTTACTTCTACCGTTTTTTTTTTTAATGCTCCTTGGGTTGTAGCTACATCTGCCTCTGTAATTCTTCCTCCTCCATCTATTCTCTGCTTTTCCACTTAAAGGGGATTAGGATCTACCTTATTCTAGTAAAACTTTATGTCAGCCTTACAGATGGTATCTACAGAGAAGGAGCTTTTTCTAAACACAGTTTCTTTCTTTATGTACACGCCCACTGTTAGATATAAAAAAGAGTGTGAGAGAGTGAGGAAGAGAAACAAAGAAAGAAATTGGTCCCAAGAAACGAACAGGCCTTTCATGAGCAGTTTGAGAGGGAGGCCAAGTGACCCAGCCACATGGCATGCAGTTTGGGAGTTTCCTTTTTATAAGGGTCCTGGGGAGGACTAAGATGGTATTTTTCAGAATTTGACATGCTAATTGAGTTAGGTTTTAGCACCGTTTTTTCCAAGCTCAGACTCTTTATCAGGATCGATTGTCTGGTCTGGTCTTCGATATGACCAGCTTAGATGTCATTAAGTTTCTCAAGAAGTGATCAAGCTTGGGGTTGGTGGGGCAACTGCCATATTCTTCCTTCACCCACCCACACATTTTTTTTAGGGGAGAGGAGGGAAAACAAAATCAATCCCTTAGTAAACATACTGAAATTTTAAAATGAATACACAGCTATAAATCTACCATACTTATATAACTCTCTCAATCTCATTGTTGTCCAGTTGGAACAGACTCATAGCTAATCCCTCCATTGGGTTTCCAAAGTTGTAAATCAAAGGGAAGGGAAGAGTGCCTATATTTTACCTCAGAGCTACTGATGCTTTTGAACCACCACAGAAAGGCTACTTTGGGGTAGTAGCACAGCTCCCTGTAGATGCTGCTGTCAGAGCTCTCTACACTTACATAAGCAAAACTTATTGAAAGCCTATGGAGATATTCTTGAAAGAGTTTTAAAAGTCACTTGGGATACACTCAAGGTCCTCTTTTGATTCTTGTGAACTTGTTTTTATTTCCTTCACCTTCAGTTTTAACTTGTAAACAAGTACAAGTCATTGATCTTGCTTTGACTGCTGATACTGAGCTTCTCCAAAGTTTCTTTACATGGATACAATCAATCTGATTCCTTTGTAGTTCACTAGGTGAAGTCTATGAATATAATTCCTTTGTATTTGTTAAAAGTTACTTGCAATGAGCTGTGCAAAATTCTGCCATGTGATCTCCAGCTTCATTTCTGTCACAAAGGTCATATTTTCCAACTACCAGTCTTCTTTGTTTCCAACTTTTGCATTCCAGTCACCAAATTATTAATGCATCATGTTGCATGTTTGATCAATTTCAGACTAAAAAAGTTCTTAGAAACGCTCAATTTCTTCATCTTTGACTTTAGTGGTCAGAGCATATATGTAAATAATAGCTGTATTAACAGGTCTTTTTTGTGTGTGGATAGTATCCTGTTCCTCACAGCTTTGTATTTAAGGCTAGACCTTGAAATGCCCTTTTTCACAATGAGTGTAGGGACCAGTACCAGTCATCTAGACTCACTAATGCCTAGGATGTCAATCTTTATGTATTCTCTTTAATTTTTGGATCGTTAAAATTTCACAGATTTATGATGTTGTTGTTATTGTTAAGTGCCATCAAGTTGTAGAGGACTCATAGTGACCCTATGAACGAAAGACCTGAACACTGGTATAATTTTCGTCATTTCTCCAAGTTCATATGGCTTCCAGAGGCAAGTTATTTCAGAAGTGGATGCCACTCCTGCTTCCAAGCTTGTTTTAATTGGGTAGCTCCCCCAAACACTGTCCGCCATGGATAACCATTATCACATTTGACACATCAGTGTCACAGTGTTCAGCATCACAGCCACCACATAGATTGAAATTTTGTACACTCTATGCCCCAATTATTAATGGGTATTTGTAGATACTTCCCACTTTTTTTGAGTACACTTCAACCTGAGGGAGTCCTCTTGCAGCACTATGTCCAATAATACTCCTCTGTTATTCACTGGGTTTCCAAAGGATTATTATTTCAGAAGTGGGTGGTCAGTCTTGCTTTTTAGTATTAGTCTAGAAACTCCACTGAAACCTGCCCATCATGAATGATCTTGCTGGTATTTGATGTACCTGTAGTGTATCTCCCAGCATCATATTATATCTCAAGACATCACAGTACAGCATGTGCTGTATGTTAAGCAGCTGACACAACCTTGCTTGCAGAAAGTGAAGAAGACTTGAAACATTTGCTACAGAATAACAGAATAAAGCCTTCAATATGGATTATAGCTCAACATCAAGAAAACAAATATCCTAACTGTTGAACCAAAAAGCAGTGTCATGATAGATGGAGAGAAGATTGAGGTTGTACAGATTAATTTTATTTTGGATTCACAGTCAACATTCACAGTAGCAGCAGCCAAAAAATCAGAAGATGTATTGTATTGGGAAAATCTGCTTTCAAGGTCTTCTTTAGAGTGCTAAAGATCAAGTAAAGACTATGATGTCCTGACCTAAGATACATTATTTTTAATTGCTTCTATGCATCTGAATGTTGGACAGTGAATAAAGGTGACCAAAGAAAAAGCAGTGCCTTTGGACTGTGTTGTATACAAGTTATATTGAATATACCATAGACTGCCAAAAGAACAAACAAGTATGTTGGAGGAAGTGTAGTCAGGGTACTCCTTAAGGCAATGACAGTGAAACATCATCTCACATACTTCAGGATTATCAGGAGGGGCCAGTCTTTGGAAAAAGGCGTGTTGGAGAAGTAGAAAGTCAGAGAAAGAGAAGAAGACCCTCAGTGAGTTGACTTTGCACACCGACTGCAACAATTGGCTTTCGCATGGTAGAAATTGTGAGGGTAGCCCAGAATGGGAAGGTTTCAATCCGTTGTTTGTAGGATCTCTATGAGTGATAGTCAACTCAAAGTTTTCATTCGGGTTTAAGAAAATATTACTGTTTTTTATTCCTTCTTCAGGTTTTCAAGATTCATTTCTGCAAATTATATTTCCAGAGAAAATTCAAGCAAATACAAGTGGTAATTCAGAACTAGAAAAGGTAAGATAATTTTTTAAAAAATTTTATTATTTTACCTACTTTTAACTTCCTGACTATCTGGCATTTTATGTTTATGGCAGTAGTAAAATAATCTGTTATCAAACTCTCTAGCATATTAGCAGTATATACTTGGCATAAGGGAAATGGAAGTTCATTGTGATAAGAATGCTGTCTTTGATGATGTAATGTGGTGTCAACATTGCTGGACCATGATTCTCAGTGGCTTGGCAGTTATGTGATAATGTAATTTGACATCTGTACATAATCATTGTCCACTTTGTGAACTGATGTTGTCATCCTTTCAATTTTTTTGGACAATAACTTGGCTTTTAAACCTAACCATATCAATAATGGAGACGTTATCATATATGAAAACTTTTATTATAAATAATAAATACAGTAAAATCATTATAGTCATATAGCAATTCCATTAAATTATATACTGGTAAGGAATTTATAGTTGTGATTTAAACATAAAATACATATTCAGAATGTTTTTCTAGTATGTCTTATTTCCTCCTGATAAAATTATTTTTTAAATCCAAATACAGAAAGTAATTTACATGAATCAAGGGTGTAATATGGATTATAAGTAATTCAGATAAAGAGAATGAT
Organism: Elephantulus edwardii; assembly: GCF_000299155.1. Classification (NCBI taxonomy): domain Eukaryota; kingdom Metazoa; phylum Chordata; class Mammalia; order Macroscelidea; family Macroscelididae; genus Elephantulus; species Elephantulus edwardii. The sequence continues at coordinate 1,522,849 of NW_006400029.1, read as the reverse complement.
TTTTCTCAACAGTTATTAAATATCTCAATTATCTCTATCCTCCCTCAATTTTCCCCAATGCATCCAGTATGTCTCAGGGAAGAGAAAATCCTTTATCTTATTAATTTAGGTGGGGATAATTTACTTTCTTTTCTCTACTTATTTATTCCACATATATTTCTGTGGGCTTCTTATGTGCATAACTATATTAAAAGTATCTTAGAATGTAAAAATTCCAGAAAGCAAGCTTTGCTTATTAAGTGCTCAATAAGTTAATAATCTAGTATTTAGTAGTCTTATTGGGGTAAAACTTACACACTATTGAATTCACCCATTGTAAATGTACTGTTCAGTAATTCTTCAGTACATAAATAACACATAAATGAATTGCAGGAATAAAAACCCCACAACCCAGTTTTAGAGTCCTAAAAAATTCTCTTATGCCTGTTCAGTACATTTCTCGCAGCTACCATTCTGTCTCTGCTACTGTTGTTGTTATTGTTATGTGCCATTGAGTCGCCTGCGACCCCTAGTGACCCTATGTACAACAGCTCTGAAGCCTGCCCTGTCCTGAGCTTCTGCCCTCACTGATTCTGACACACCAACCCCCCACTCCCACAGTCACTGTATCAATCCATCTCATCCAGTGTCTTCCTCTCCTGCTCTGTCCCTCCATCCTACTGCACATGATGTCCTTCTCCAAGGACCCGTCTCTCCTGGCCACATGCCCAAAGTATGTGAAACAGAGATTCAAAATCTTAGACTCCAAGGAAAAACTCGATTTAACCTCCTCCAAGGCAGAGCTATTTGTTTTCTTTTTTCCCCCAATAAGATCTTTTTTCATTATTATTAACGATTTTTTTAATGCTACATGTATATTTTTTACAACATATACCTTCCATTTATTGTTTTCCCCATTCATTCATTGTTGCACATTTTCCTCCCTGCCCACCACTACCCCCACAGTTCGTTTTTCTCTTTGAAAAGAAAAAAAAATCTTTCATTGTTATACAATCCCCCCAAGTCCACAGTCCACTTTACTATGCATTTCTTTTTCTGTAATCTTTTCATGAAAATAATACCTAATCCTATATTCCTTTTAAAGAGTTCTTTCCCTCATCTGTTTCATTATTTATCTCCTTTTTTCTATGTTGCCTCCAAACCTGATGTCAGTCCCATTTTGCAAGTGGCACTATGCAATATTTGTCCTTTTGTGACTGAGATATTTCACTCAGTATAATGTCCTCTAGGGTCACCCATTTTGTTTAATATTTCATGAGTTCTTTGTTTTTCAATGCAGCATAGTATTCCATTGTGTGAATATACCAGAGCTTCTCTATCCATTCATTTGTTGATGGGCACTTGGGTTG
>NW_006400029.1:1518623-1521400 GCF_000299155.1 Elephantulus edwardii | reverse complement strand
TGTTTCCAACTCTTTGCTGTTGTGAACAAAGCAGCAATAAACATGTGTGTGCATCTGTTTGTTTTCTTGGAAGTTCATGGTATGTTCAAGACTTTTCTCCAGCACCACAACTCAAAGACAGTGATTCTTCTTTCATTCTTAGTCATTGTTCAGCTCTCTGATGTATAGCAAGTAATTGTGAAGACCATGGCCTGGATCAGGCACACCTTAGTCTCTATACTAATCTACCTTTTTATTATTTTAGAAAAATATTCACCTATATTTTATAGCCTTTTGCATTGTCTTCTTTAATTTAGGTTTATCCATTTTGTGTCATTTATCAGAAATTAATTCTTATGGTTTAATAAATGTAGATAAACTTTTTTTTAAACTTTTATTGTATTGTTTTTACGTGTACTGTCAAATCAGAACTGACTGGTACAGGAGGAGATTGCCCCCTCCTTCTCCAGCAGAGCATCTGGTGAAACATTTTGTTTTTTTTACATTCTCCAGTGGATGTCCATTTTCATTGCTTTTGGATATTGACTATGTATACTATTGTTATGAATACTTGAGTGAATATATATTTTTCTTGGATAGATTGGAGTGAAAGTGCTAGTGTCATATAATAAATCTATGTTTAAAAGTTTAAAGAACTACCAAACTCTTTTTCATAGTGTCCGTACTATTTTATACTTCCAACCAGCAATATATGAAGGTTGCAATTTTCCCATATCCTTTTTAAAACTTAATGCTGTCTTGTTGAATTAAAGTTGTTCTAGCAAATGTGTAGCTTTGATTTTATTTCTCCAATAATATATCATGATGTGATATTAAGCATATTTCATGAGCCTGTCACTCATATTCAAATAATTTACCTACTTTTAAATTAGACTCTTCTTCTTGTTTTTATATTGTAATAATTCATGTTATATTCTTTTAAAACAGTATTTTTTTCTTGTGATTTAGGTGAAAGTTTACAACACAAATTAATTTTTCATTTAATCAATCAAACATATTTTGTTCTATAAAATTAATTTTAATACCCACAATGTAATCATATTTTCTCCACTTCCTTCCTGTAATTCTGATTTCCATGAAACTTTCTGTACCTCTCTCTGTTTTCACTTTCTGTAGTGATATTGTACTAATGATTATCTTAATGGGTAGTGTCTTACTTAACCCTTATTGTTTGTTGTTGCTATGTGCCCTCAAGTTGCTTGCAGCTCATAGCACCTTATCCATCTTAGTATATGTCTGTTGTTATTGTTATGTGCCTGCAACTCATAGCAACCCTACGTACAACAGCCCTAAACTCTGCTTTATCTCTTGCCTATCATCTCCGACACGCCTGTCCCCATTATCCCAGTGACTGAATCAATCCATCTCATCAAGGATTTTCCTCTCCTGTGCTTTCCCACCATCTTCACAAGCATGATGTCCCTCTCCAAAGACTGATCCCTTCTTGCAACATGTCCAAAGTATGTCAGATGGAGCTTCAGAATCCTTGCCTCCAAAGAGCAGCCTGGCTTCACCCTCTCCAGGTTGAACATATTTGTTCTCCTAGCAATTCATGGCATATTCAACACTCTTCTCCAGCACAGAGCTCAAAGGCATCAACTCTCCTTTTATCATCCCTAGTCACTGTCCACTCTCTGATGCATAGCAAGTAATTCCAAAGACCATGGCCTGTAGCAAGCGCACCTTAGTCTCCAGACTGACATTGTTGCTCTTCAGTATCTCTAGTAACTACCAATTTTTATTCTCTCTTATTCCTGTGTGCTTTTATTTAGATTTTGATAAAATTATTGTTACATTCTGTTGAGTCACCTGTGACTCATAACGACACTATGTACAAGCAGCTCTGAAATCTGCCCTTCCTGAGCCAGTCTCACTGAATCTGGCACACCTACCTCCATTGCCCCAATTGTTGTATCAATCCATCTTATCTGAGTGAGGTCTTCCTTTTCTGTGCTGTCCCTCCACTCCTCTGAGCATGATGTCCTTCTTCAAGGGCCAGTCCCTCCTGAACATGTGCCCAAAGTGTCTAAGACAGAGCTTCAAAATCCTAGCCTCCAAGGAGAAACTTGGTTTCACCCTCTCCAAGACAGGGTGGTCCATGGAATGTTTAAGACTTTTCTCCAGCAACACAGCTCAAAAACATCAATTCTTCTGTCATTCTTAGTCATTGTCCAGCTCTCTGATGCATAGCAAGTAATTGTGAAGACCATGGCCTGGATTAGGCACACCTTAGTCTCTAGACTGGCATCATTGTTTTTAAATACTCTGGAAAGGTCCCTGACTGCACTCTTGAATAATATTTATACTTTTGTGACTATTTATTTCACAAAGCTTCACGTAATGCCTTCTACATGCATCCAAGTTATGCAATATTTCATGAATTCTTTATCACTTTCAGTGTTGCACAGTATTCCAATGTAAAAATGTACTATATATTTTTATTCATTCACCCATTGATGAACCACTTGGGTTGTTTCAATTTCTTTGCTTTGTAAATATCAGTTCTTATTTCTGTGAGTAATAATAAGCAGTGGGATTGCTGGAACAAATGATAGTTTTATTCTCAATGATATAAACGAGCAGTTTTTTCCGTATTAGTTGCACCATTTTACATTTTCATCAGCAGTACATGATAATTCCAGTATTTCTACGTTTGTTGATTTTGTTGATCTATGTCTTATTGGATGATCTTCAGTAGAATCTTGCTTGCATGTGAAATCAATGACACTGTTCTGTAGTTTCCACACTCAGTTGGGTCACCTTTCTTTGGAATGGGA
>NW_006400029.1:1492087-1515948 GCF_000299155.1 Elephantulus edwardii | reverse complement strand
CGCAGGATAGAGCAGGGTTTAGAGCTGTTGTGCATAGGGTCGCTATGAGTCGGAAACGACTCGACGGCACATAACAACAACATGTCTTATTGAGCTTTGCTGTTGTCACTGAGGTGAGAGAATATCTCATTGTTTTGTGTCTATTTAATAACTTGTGTTATGATGATAGTAGCAGTGAGGAAATTAAAGGATGTGTTACATTGGGTAAATCTGCTCTCAATGACCTTTCCAAAGTCAAAGTGCTAAAGAGCAATGATGTCAGTTTACAGACTGAAATATGCCTGATGCGAGTTAAGATATTTTAAGTTACTTCATATGCATCTGAAAGTTGAACCATGAGCAGCAAAGATCGAAAAAGAATGTTGCCTTTGAAGTGTGGTGTTGGACTGCCAAAAGAATAAACAAGTCTATCTTGGAGAGGGTGCAGCCAGAGTGCTCTTTGGAGGCAAGAATGATGAGGCTTCATCTCTCATACTTGGGCATGTTGCTCTTCCTTGGAGAAGGAGTGATGCTGGGAAGGGTGGAAGTTCGGCAAAGGAGAGGAAGACCTTCAACTGGGTGGATTGACATGGTGACTGCTGCAATGGGCTCTTGTGTGTCAGAAAGTGTGCCAGACAGAACAGGATTCAGATCTTTTGTTCATAGGGTCGCTATGAATTGTACTCACCTTGACAACACCTAACAACAGCAATCTTGGATGAAGTGCACCCAGGGTGCTCCTTGAAGACAATGATGATGAAATTTTATCTCACAAATTTTAGTCATATTGTCATGAGGGCTAGTTTTGGAAAAAGATATGCCGGGAAAGGTAGAGGGTCAGTGAGAGAAAGGAAGATTCTCAGTGAGATTGATTCACACAATGGACTTGAGTATGACAGAGATTGTGATGATGGCACAGGATAGGGCAAGGTTTTGCTTTTTTGTTCACAAGTTTACTATGAGTCATAATCAACTAGATGGCACTTGAAACCAACAACAGTAGTAGAGCTCTGCTGGCCTAGTGGCAAGAAGCTGTACTGCAATCCCATAGGTACGTGGTGTCAAGCCACCAGCTGCTCTGTGGGAAAAGAATGGGCATTTTCCTCCCAAGCAATTAATTGCCTCTAAAAACCTGCTTGCCAATACCTTGTATGGTAATATATATATATATATATATATATATATATGTTTTCTATTTCTTTCTTAACAATGTCTAATTTTCCTACATTCATGGTTCTCACATTCCACGTTCCAATCCCTAATGTCTCCTTACAACTGTTCTTCCTCCTTTGTGTTTTCATACTTGAGGGCTGAGCCTCAGTTGTCATATCTGCTAGACTTGTACAACCCTACTTGCTGAAACTGAGGAGGACCTAAAGCGCTTGCTGCAGAGGGTCTAGGACTGCAGTCTTCAACATGGATTGAAGCTCAATATCAAGAAAACAAAGATTCTCACCACTGGGCCTATTGGCAGCATAATGATACATGGTAAAATGATTGAGATTGTAAACAGCTTCGGTTTGCTTGGCTCCACAATCAATACTCTTGGTGCCAGAAGCCAGGAAATGAAAAGACAAATAGCATTAGAAAAGTCTGCTGTCAGAGACCACTCCAAAGTACTGAGGAGCAAGGATGTCAGTCTGGAGACTAAGATGCACCTGATCCAGTCCATGTTGTTGTTGTTGTTGATTGTCTTTGAGTCAAGCGTGACTCATGGTGACTCTATGAAGAAAAAGCCTGAAGCCCCTCTACAACCATTGACATTTATCAAAGTTCATAGAGTTTCCAGAGGCATTTTATTGAGGAAGGGGATGCCACTCCTCATTCCAGGCCATACTCTTTGCAATTACTTGCTATGCATTAGCAAGCTGGACAATGACTAGGAATGATAGAAGGAGAATTGATTTCTTTCAGCTGTGGTGTTGGAGAAGAGTATTGAATATACCATGGACTACTAGGAGAACAAACAGGTTCATCCTAAAGAGGGTTAAACCAGGCTGCTCCTTGGAGGCAAGGATTCTGATGCTTTGTCTGACATACTTTGGACATGTTGCAAGGAGGGACCAGTCCTTGGAGAGGGATGCCATGCTTGGGAGAATGGAGGGGCAGCTTAGGAGAGGAAGACCCTTGATGAAATGGATTGATTCAGTGACTGGGGTAATGGGGTTAGGTGTGTCTGAGACAATAGGATTGGCACAGGATAGAGCAGGGTTTAGGGCTGTTGTACATAGGGTCACTACGAGTTGCAGTCGACTCGATTGCACATAACAACAAAAAACCCGCTGGAGGGTCAGCTGTGGGTTGGTTCTGACTCTACAGTACACATCAACAGCAATGATACGTAGCAACCCTATGAACAACAGATTTGAACTTTGTCCTATTTTGTGCCATGCTTATCATCTTCAACACATTTGAGTTCATTGCCACAGACACGATAGCAGTCCTTCTTGTTGAATGTCTTCCTCCCCAGGCTGACATTTTACCTTTCCAAGCATGATGTCCCTTTCTGAGGAATAGCCTCTTCTGACAAAGAGATGGGATAAAGTTTTAACGTTTTTGCCTCCAAGGAACACTCTGGCTGCACTTTCTTCAAGACATATCTCTTTGTTGTTTTGACAGTCCTTGGAATATTTAGTACTCTTCTTTAACATGTGACTCATAATAACCCAATAAACAATAGATCTGAACATTTCCTTGTCCTGTACCATCTTCACAATCTTTGTTAAGCTTCATCCAGTTGTTAAAGTCAATGTGTCAATCCATATTGCTATGCTAAGTTTCACTATCCTTGTCTCTAAGTTATATTTCCTTTAAAAAATGATAATTTTGATCTTTTGGGAGTTTATGGGATATTCATTACTCTTCTCCAGCACCACAATTTAAAGGCAATGGTTTTTCTTCAGTCTTCCTTGTTTTACAACTTTTAGATGCATAGTAAGTAATTGAAAATATGATGACTTGCATCAGCTGCACCTTACTCTTTAAACAGACATTTTTGTTTTTTAGTGGTTTCATTTTTTGGAGGTACCAATGATCTATTTTATTCTATGCTTATTCTACTTTTTTGTTTTACACACACACACACATATATTAGTCTATTTATGTCATACCTTAGAGCTGCTAAGTTTGACCCCACAAATATGTCTTGGAGAGGGTGCAACTAGAGTGCTCTTTGGAGGCAAAGATGATCAATCTTCACCTTACAAATTTCAGGAATATTGCTAGGAGAGGCTTTTCCTTGAAGAGTGATATCATGCTTGGAAAGGTAGAGGGCTACAAAGGAGAAGAAGACACTTGACTCAGTGGCTTGACACAGTGACTGTCAATATACTCTAGTGTGCCAGGAAGTGTGAGGATGGCACAGGGTAGGACAAGGTTCATATCTGTTGTTTATGAGGTTGCTGTGCGTCATACTCGACTCGACGGTACCTAAAAACAATAACAACATAACCATTCATATGTATTTGTGTTAATTTTTCACCTCATTTCAGCACATTCCAAGACTGTTACATCTAAATTGAGTATTAAGTCTATGTTTGTTAGGTGTTGCTTTGAGTTGCCCACAGCTCATAGTGATCCTGTGAACAACACTTAAGGATCTTGCCCTATCCTGAGCCATCCTCACAGTCTCTGCTGTGCTCAAACCCGTGGTTGTAATTACCGTGTCAATCCATCTCATTGAGGTGTTCCCCTTTCTCTCTGGCCCTCCACCTTTCCCAGAGTGTCTTTTTCCAAGGACTGGCATCTCCTCAAAACATGCCTAAAGTATGTAAGATGAAGTTTCAACCATCTTTACCTCTGAGGAATACCCTGACTACGCTTTCTCCAAGACAGATTTGTTAGTATTTTTTTGGCAGTCCATGGGATATTTAGTACTCATTGCCAATGACACAATTCAAAAGCATTAGTTCTTCTTCAGTTATATTTACAAAGAAATGTTATAGCTTTTCTTTTTATAGTTTAAATTACATATAGTTTGCAATTTTAATCTTGTTGATAAAGCTATTTCAGGCATTATTTGGAGAGATTAATTAATAAAATTGCTTTGCATATTATATAAAAGTTGTGTTCACTCTGAGTTTTTGTGGATTCTTTAGGAGCAAGTATCCTATATTATCCCAATAAAGGAAAAATTACATATTGTGCACCTTCAACAAAGGTAATTTATTTATTTGTTTAGTTTGGGATTTTATTTCTATGAATTTAACTTATAATAAAAATGGAGTATGAAAAGTAATTAGTGTAGTTTTTAGTAGAAATATTAATTGTATCATTTCACCGAATAGTCTGTATTTTTATGAATTTTTTGTTTATAATTCTTTTGTCAATTTGGGGTTAGAAAAAGAATAATTGGGGCCTCACCTTCTGAACGTTGATCTATGTGAGCATAAGTTAATAGAATTGATGGGATCTGTGTTATTAGGGTAGACTATCAATAGGATGTGAACCTGTAACTAATTAAGTCTATTAAGGTTTGACCAGGGTGGCAGGACTATGATGAAGGATATAGAATATGAGATATAGTTCTTGCACTGTTGTGGGAGCAAATGAATATTCTGTGGTGGTAATTTCCACTGCATCTTGTAGTCATAGGCCCTTATGCTCTGTTGTTATTGGTATGTGCTGTCGAGTCTCCTGTGACTCATAATGACCCTATGGACAATAGCTTTCAATCCTGCCCTAGCTTGAGCCAATCTCATTGTCTCTGACAGATCCCATTTTACTAGTCACTGAGTCAATCCATCTCATCCTCAGTCTTCCTCTCCTGTGCTGTCCCTCCACCCTTCCAAGCATGCTGTCTTTCTCAAAGGACTTGTCCCTCCTGTCCACATGCCCAAAGTATATGAGATGGAGCTTCACAATCCTTGCCTCCAAGGAGCAGCCTGGTTTCACCCTCTCCAGGACAGAACGCTTTGTTCTCCTGGCAGTCCATGGTATGTTCAATACTCTTCTCCAGAACCACAATTCAAAGGCATCAAGTCTTCTATTATTCTCTGTTGTTGGGAGAACTGCATTGTCAAACTTGGGAACCATTATTAGAGATTTTAAAAGCTGAGATATCTACATGGGGCCAGATAAAGAAATTAATAATAGAAGGGGCAAAAAGGTATTACAGAAAACAGGGAAACCAATATTTGCTGACCATTTGGTTTTAGCTATGACTGCTGTTTTAAGTCAGGTAGGAATGGCAAATAATACCAGCTATTGGGAATATATTTCTAATACTCCCTTGTTAAAAGTAACTCATTGGCTTTATAAAGTTTTGGGTAATAACGTATCTCTCTAGTAGACGTTTCAAGGGTATAGTTTTCATGGAGACACCAGTGACAACTTTTTTTTTTTTATTCTGTCAGTTGCTTCTTTAATTGGAGAATGGATACGTTGGAAACAATGTTGAGAAGAGCAAAGATGAGTTTTAATTAATATTTCTTATTGATTGGAGCCTTGTTGGTTCTGCTTGTTAGCATAAAAACACCAAAAATTTAAGTTAGTGTAAGGAAGGCAATGGATATATAACTGCTCATGCTAATAACACTATATCATGGTATGGAGGAGGAACTGCACTGGCACATGTATCTCTTTGGATTGGAAATTATTTATACAATCATATTGATAATATTACTAGCCTTAAACTTAAAAGACTGTGTTGTTCAAAATTATTTTTTATATATTTGTTTAAATTTTTCCATCTTTTAACAACTGGGATCTAGAGGGAGAGAGAAAAGACTAGGGAATAGCAACATTGGGGCAGCTTTTGCTGCCAATTTTAGGTCCTGGTCAGGAAAAGGAAGTCTTACTAATAAATGGTGAATGCCACCCAAAGGTAATAAAGGAAGTCAGAATTGCTTCCATTGTGGAAAGCTGGGCCACATTAGTATAGAGTGTCATAAGCAAGAACCACAGGTAGGCAAGGGGGTAGAGAGGAAGCTTCCACTAACTTGCTTTAAGTGTGGATCTAAAGGACACTTGGCCAAGGGCTGCTCATATCAGGTCCTCATAGCCAAATCCACAGAGGACAGATGAGGCCCTGTCTCCCAGTTAGCAACAAAGGAGGATGCTTCAATAATTCAAGTACTCCCAGAAGAGCCATGGGTGAGCATTGATGTTCCTGGTAAGTCTATTAGTTTTCCTGGACACAGGAGTCTCTTATTTGGTCCTACAAGCCTTCTCAGGTACACTCTCTTCCCGCTATCCCTAAGTTGTTAGAATTGATGGAAAACCTTGTAAGCAGTTCTTTTGAGCTCCCATGCTAAGCATTCCTAATTATAAATCTTTTATTCTAAGAAGTATTTTCCCTCTGTAACTTGGTTTCTGCCATGGTTAAAACCCCTTGTTGGGGTATTACTGCTTTTAATTTTTGGCCCATGTACTTTTAACTTGTTAGTTAAATTTGAGTCTTCTAGGCTGCAACAGTCCCATGTTAAAATGATGCATCTCCAAGGATATGAACCTGTATCCCTAAGCACAATCAATAACAGTACATCTAAATTCCAAAATCAATCACCACAATAGTCTACATGTTTCCTATTGCCAAAGGGGCCCTTTAGAGTAGTGAGAGAAGATCTTTAACCTGGGACCTACAATGCCCTTTTCCAGTAGGAAGTAACTAAAAGAATGCAACGCTCCCCTTTCCTAGTGAACCGCTGTGAAATCTCTCTCAGGGGAGAGTGACAGGGAATGGCAAAGGACATGCTGACAAAGGAGATCAATGAGAACTGGTTTTGACAAGGACTGTGGCAATATAAAAATAGAAACCGACCTTCAAGTAATGTGTCTATATGACAATAAAAACAGACTCTCAAGGAATATCTAACCTGAATCCTTCTAATCATACGGAGAATTTTGGAAGTATTTTTGTGAACTTATTTTGCTTAATCGGTTATATTTGTTTGATTATATATAAAGGATGAAGAGAACAAAAAAACCAAGCAAGAATGAATCCTAAAGAATGGAAATCATACTCGCCTTGAAGACCACAAAATAAAAGGAGGCGGGAATGTGGGAAGCCATATATCAAATTTAATATTAATAATAAAACAAATGATATGTCTGGATATGAGAGATGCTGATACAATTTGGAATTCACACAGTAGCACTAAGGCAATCCTTAAATGTTTACAGGGGTAGGCATTAAGGAAATCCTTAAAAGTCTACAGAATTCTTCATTTGTATTTACTGAATCCCTACCTCTTGAGATAAGCATAAGGTTAACAATAGAGAAGAACTCAGCCTTATTTACAAAATATTTCCCCATGATCCTTTGTTTTTATTTACTACTCCCTTGTGATTTTCCTTTGTTTACCTTCCTAATGATTCTCAATAAAAACCCAGAAAGGTGTAGCATAGGGCTGCAGTTCTCCCAGCTGTTAGCCCCCTGCCTTCACAAAGGCCCGACCTCCTTTCCTGTGTGGCCCCGTCTCAGTCTTCCTCAGTTTGACAACAATTCTCAGTTATTGTCCAGCTCTCTGATGCATAGCAAGCAATTGCAAAAAGCATGCCTTGGATTGGGTACACCTTAGTCTCCAGACTGATGTCATTGCTTGTCAGTACTCCAGAGAGATCTCTGACAGCAGCCTTTCCCAATGCAATTTGTCTTTTAATTTTCTGACTGCTCTTGTCAAGAGTGGTAATTGCTGAACTAAGAAGCTGTTAACAATCTCAATCTCAATCTATTCTCTGTCATAAAACTGCCAATTGGCCCAGTGGTGAGAATCTTTGTCTTCTTGATGGTGAGCTTCAATTCATATTGAAAACTATAATTCTTGACTTTCTGCAGGAAACACCTCATGTCCTCTTCAGTTTCAGCAAGCAAGGTTGTGTCATCTGCATAACATAGGTTGTTGATGAGTCTTCCTCCAAGCTTGATACTCTAGAAAATGAATTAATTATCATCTTTATGTCATGATTAGCAGTAGATATGTACAATATTTTTCAGAGCATTGGGAAAATAATAATTGAACATACTGTCTGTAGGATTTAATTTTGTGATAGTGTTCCAGTTGGGAAAGCCTAGCATGGAACTAATTTGTGACTTTTAAGAGGACAATTTCTGCTCAGTGTGGAGCTAGTATAAAATGGCATGGTATGATGGGGGAGGAAGGTTGTGAGAAGATGGAGGTAGTAAGAGAAGATAACTTCAAAAATATTTGGTGGAGAATAAGAAAGAACATACCTAGATACGAATTTCTAAGAAAGTTGAAAAAGACAGTTTTGACTTAGAGAAAGTTTCTTCGAGAAGAGAGGAAAGGTGATTTGATTAATTGTGGAAAATGGTAAGAATAGCATTAAGGATTAGCTAAAGACAAAAGGAAAGAAAACTATGGTTAACAAAAAGGATTTTTACATGAAAGAAGAGAGCAAGTAAGTGAACTCACATTACATTTGAACATCTTATCAGGCCCATACACAGTGGGTAGGGAATACATGTATTGTTTGGGGGTATTACCTGCATAATGATTACGATGACCTAATGATAAGTATAAACCGTGTGTTGACTGTGGAACAGATCATCGATTAGTCATGTGCACGTTCAAAACGTTGAAGCTAACAAAAATGAAAAGCCCACAAGCATAAATATGAGATCTTGAGTCTATGCCACCTGAATTTATTGAATACCAATGATCAAAGTCTAAATTGAGTTGCAGATTGTCATTAAGAGTATCATCCAAAAAAAAAAAAAAAGAGTATCATCCATGAAAAGAGCAAAAGGCCATTACAAAGACAAAGGAGAATCCCCAAGTGAATGCCAGAAGAGATTCTAAAATTGCGCTAGAGCTTCAAGAAGCCCAAACAAAGAGAAGATCCTATGGTTTCACTCCTATCCATTTTCGCCCCTTCGCTCCCACCCTTTCCTCCCCTTGGTTTCACCATACTTATTTCATTAGTTATACTTCTATTTTTACAATAATGATCTTATGCAATATTTGTCCTTATGAGACTGAGTTAGTTCACTCAACATGATACTCTCCAGTCTCTCCCAAGTTATTTAGTATTTTTTTAAATCATTGCTCCTGAGTGCTGCATAGTATTCCATTGTGGGAATGTACCCCAATTTATCAATCCACTCAGTTGTGGTTGGACATTTGGGCTGTTCCATGTTCTTGCAAAGGTGAATAACACAGCTATGAACATTGGTCTACAATTGTCCACTTGTGTCTCAGTTCTGATTTCCTTGGAGTATATCCCTAGTATTGGGATGAGTGAATATGGGTAGTGGTGAAACCACAGGATTGTACAGTTTGGTGGGTGGCAGGAGGGGGTGAAGGAAATGCGAAGTATCTGGATGAAAAGACAGAGTAATGATGGGCAAGGTCCAATCATGATTAATTTTATAAAACATAGTGCATGAGAATGATTGTATAAAACACAGTATGACTAAAGAATAATGTGAAATACATTGTATATGAACATTGTAAGCAAACCAAGATGATTTTTTTAAAAAGAGGGGACAAGTGAAGGTTAAAAACAAAACACAACAAAACAACCACCCAACAAAACAATAACACAACACACCAAAGAAAAGAGATGCTGAAGTGAAAGAGCCAAACAGGATTTTAAAGGGCAGATTGAAAAGACACAACAAAATATTGTAATGGAATGTGCAGAAAGCTGGAATTGGCAAATAAAAAGGGAAGAACTCACTCAGCATTTCTCAGTTGAAAGAACTGAAAAACAAATTCAAGCACAGAGTTGCAGTAGTAAGAAATTCTTTGAGCACAAACTTGAATGGTCCAGGAGCCACAAAAAGAAAATAGGACGAATACTCAGCATCACTGTAACAAAAATAATTGACCAACATTTAAATATTTCAGAAAGAACTGTATGATCAAGAGCCAATAGTAATGAAAAGAAGTTCAAGTTGCACTGAAGGCATGATGAAAAATCAGGCTCCAGGAATCGATGGGATACCAATTGATGTTTCAACTAATTCAGCCCTATTACATACTCACCATTCTATGTCAGAAAATTTGGAGCACAACTGACTGGCCAACTGACTGGCAAAGATCCATATTTCCTATGAAATGTGACCCAACAGAGTGTGAAAAATAACAAACACTAGCATTAATATCATATGCAAGCAAATATTGATGAAGATCCTTAACAAACGGCTGGAACAGTACATTGCTGAGGGAACTACCAGAAATTCAAGCTGGTTTTAGAATCGGCCATGACACTAGGGATACCATTGCTGACGTCAGATGGATCTTGGGTAAAAGTGAAGAATATCGAAGAATGTCTATTCTTTGTTAACTATGTTGTTGTTGTTATGTGTGGTCAAGTCACCTGCAACTCATAGAGACCCTATGTACAACAGCCCTAAACACTGCCCTATCCTGTGCCAATCTCAACATCTCCAACACACCTACCCCCATTACTTCAGACACGAATCAATCCATCTCATCGAGAGTCTTCCTCTCCTGCGCTGTCCCTTCATCCTCCCAAGCACGACGTCCCTCTCCAAGGACTGGTCCCTCCTTGCAACATGTCCAAAGTATGTCAGATGAAGCTTCAGAATCCTTGCCTCCAAGGAGCAGCCTGGCTTCACCCTCTCCAGGACAAATCTGTTTGTTTCCCTAGCAATCCATGGTATATTCAATACTTTTCTCCGAAAAGCAAAGGCACCAATTCCGCTTCTATCATCCCTAGTTATTGTCCAGGTCTCTTATGCATAGCAAGTGATTGCAAAGACCGTGGCATGTATCAGGCGCACCTTAGTCTCCAGACTGACATCTTTGCACTTCAGGACTTTAGAGAGGTCTCTAACCACAGACTTTCCCATTGCAATACGTCTTTTAATTTCCTGGCTGCTGGTACCAAGAGTGTTGACTGTGGATCCGAGCAAACCAAAACTTTGAACACTCTCAATCTCTTCACCATCCATTATGATGCTGCCAATCAGCCCAGTGGTGAGAATCTTTGCTTTCTTGATATTGAGTCACAATCCATACTGAAGACTTCAGTCCCTGACCTTCCACAGCAAGCACTTTAGGTCCTCCTCAGTTTCAGCAAGCAGGGTTGTGTCATCTGCGTAACACAGATTGTTGATGATTCTTCCTCCAATCCTGATGCCACATTTCTCCTCATAGAGTCCAGCCTCCTGGATAACCTGTTCCGCATAAAGATTGAAAAGGTTTGGAGACAGGATACAACCCTGGCATACACCCTTCCCAATTTTGAACCATGTAGTCTTTCCTTTTTCTGTTCTGACGACTGCCTCCTGGTGCAAGTATAGGTTTCACATCAGCACAATCAAGTATTTTGGGATTCCTATTCTTCTCAGAGTTTGTTATGATCCACACAGTCAAATGCCTTTGTGTAATCAATGAAACTGAGATAAGACATTCTTCTGGTACTACTTGCTTTCAGTCAAGATCCATCTAACATTGGCTACAATATCCCTAGTACCATGGCCCTGTCTTTTTTTTTTTTTTTACCATGGCCCTGTCTAAACCTAGCCTGCACTTGTAGTTCTCTGTTGATGTGCTGTTCCAGTTGTTTTTGGATAATCTTCAGCAAAATCTTGCTTGCATGAGATATTCATGATATTGTTCGATAATTTCCAGACTCTGTGGGATCACCTTTCTAGGTGATTAGTTAGTTGGCCAGGTGGTTGTTCTCCAGATTTCTTGACACAACTTGGTGAGCACATCTAGAGCAGCATATGTTAGTTGAAATATATTATTTGGTATACCATCAATTCCTGGGGCCTTATTCTTAGCCAATTCTTTCAAAGCAGTCTGAACCTCTTCCTTTATCACCATAGGCTCTTGCTCATATTTTGTTTCATTAAATTCTTCTGTGTCTGCTAATTCCTTTTGGTATAATGACTCTATATACTCTTTCCATCTTCTTTTTATACTTGCAGGATCACTTAATATTCTGCCTAAATAATCCTTAAGTATTGCAACTCGAGGCTTGAATTTCCTCTTCAGTTCCCTGAGCTTAAGAAATGTTGAGTGAGTTCAGACTCTTTGATTTTCTGACTCCAGCTCTTTGCACATTTCATTATAATACTTTAGTTTGTCTTGTGGTGCAGCCTTTTGAAATCTCCTGTTCAGCTCCTTAATGTCTTGATTTCTTCCTTCTGCTTTGGCTTCTCGGCTCTTCAGTGCAATATTCAGAGTCTCTTCTGACATCCATTTTGGTATTTTTCTTCCTCCTCCGTCTTTGCAATGACCATTTGCACTCTTCCTGGATAATATTCTTGATATCTTCCCATAACTCCTCTGGTCTTCGCTCATTAGTGTTCAAGGCCTCAAACCTCTTCCTGAGATGGTTCTGAAATTCAGGTGGGATAGACTCAAGGTCATATTTTGGCTCCTGTGGGCTTGATTTCACTTTGCTTAGCTTCAGCTTAAACTTGCATATGAGAAGTTGGTGATCTGTTCCACAATCAGCACCAGGCCTAGTGTTAATAGCTGATATTGAGGTTCTCCAGCGGTTCTTTCCGCAGATGTATAGCCTGCGTTTATGTTTCTTATAAAAGGTATTTTGCAATGAATAAATTGTTGATTGTGCAAAATTCTATCATCCTATCTCCAGCTTCATTTCTGTCACCAAGTCCATGCTTTCCAACTACTGAGCCTTCTTCTCTGTTCCCAACTTTCGCATTCCAGTCACTCATCACTATTAATGCATCTTGGTTGCATGTTCGATCGATCTCTAAGTGCAAAAGTTGGTAGAAATCATCTATTTCCTCTTCTTTGGCTCTGGTTGGTGGTGCATATATTTGAATGATTGTGGTATTCACTGGATTTCCTTGTATACATATGATATTATCCTGTCACTCACAATATTGTATTTCAAGACAGATCTAGAAATGACTTTTTTTAACTATGAAAGCAACCCCATTTCCCCTCATGTTTTCATCTCCAGCATAATAGATCATATGATTATCTGATTCAAAATGTCCCATGCCATCTCATCTTGTCAAAACCTAGTATGTCGATATTTATGCGTTCCATTTCTTCATATCTAGTTTTCCTACATTCATAGTTTTCACATTCCATGTTCCAACCACTAGTGTCTGCTTACAACTATTCCTCCTCCTTAATATTTCCATATGTGAAAGTTCCACATCTGTTGCCCTATCTGCTAGTCTAAGTGTGTTCTATTGTACATAGGGTTTTCAAAGGCCTGCTATTTCGGAAGTGGATGGCCAATCCTTCTTCCTAGTCTGTCTTAATCTGTATGCTCACATTTAAAAATATCTGACAGACAAGCATTTTACGGAAGAATGCAGATGATATATCTTTCCCAATTGTAGAAATAGCCAATAGTTTTAGTTTTATCCCTGCCCTTGACATGAGTCTCTTAACCCACCCCTTTCCCTGCTCCACCAGTATTTCCTTCTACTCCCACCTATTCTCTTCAACACCTATCTCCTGCTATACATCCCGTGACCTGATAGCTTGTATCTCAAGCTTTGTGGGTTTCTGTGATTCCAAATTCTTCAAGATGTTGTCGATTTCTTATGCTATGATCATTGTCCTTTGAGTTTAGGGGCCTGTAAGTCCAAATATAAAGCTCTAATGATAGGGAAACCTTATTTCAGATGATTCTGAAGAAAAGTCCTTTCCCTTTAATTTCTCCTCCAACTTTAACTTCTTGTGGCTTGGGCATCTTCATTTACAACACACTGTGGTCACAATGTTTCCCAAGGGAGGATGATCTGTCCTGTTGATCTTGTATATATTGTTCTACCTGTTTGGATGGTGGGAGAAAAGCAGAGTTCTCCAGTTTCCACTCGTCTTTCTGCTCTGCTGAACTTCTCTCTCACTTGGCGTTCAGCTCTCAGCCTTCCCTTTGGGACTCCAGGGACCACTTTGTTCCATGTGCGTGCTCCTGGGACAGGCTATCTGTTTGGATGGTGGGCCAAAAACAGAGTTCCCCAGTTCCCGCTACTCTTCCTGGCTCCACTGTTAACTATGCAAAGGCATTTTACTATGTGGATTGTGACAAATTATGGCTAATATTGAGAAAACTGAGACTCCTAAAACATTTATTTGTACACATGTCAACCAAGAGACTATTGTACAAATAGAGCAAGGGAACACCACATGGTTTAAAATAATGAAATATGTATGGCTGGGCTGGATCCTTTCTCCATACCTACTTAATTTGTGTGCTGTACAGATTCCAGGGCAATAGTCTTAGGGCATTCTCTAGTGTCAACTGATTCAGAAGTCTGGACTTTTTAAGAATTTTAGTTTAGTTCCATACTTTTCTCCCTTTTTATCAGGATCTATTTATTCTGGTCCAGGATCAAAACAACTGTAAAGGAAATCGGAGTCTTAAGACTCATTCTTTGGTCAGTTAGACGATCAGGTATGAGTCAGTTCTGACTCGTTGGCACATAACAACTACAACAGTATATAAAGCCACAAATATAGATAACATAAACCTATAGAAATGGGAAAGCATGTTACATTTCAGAAATAAGACAACCTAGAATTTAATGTTATGGAAATACTTAAGAAAATAAGAAAGGATCCAAATGAAGGGACCTATAAGGGAGGAAGATAGTAAGATATGAGGAAAAGGACACAAGAGGAGAAGGTGGTATCCTTGAACCTAAAGATAATTTTAAAGAAGGGAAATGTGATCAACAATGTTGATTGCTTCATAGTAGTAGTACTTAACTGCAAGCTTCCTTTTGGGGAATTAGTAGTAGTTACTTTTCTGAGAGCAGTTTTAGTGGTGAATTACTAACAGAAGCTAATCTGGGTAGTCTAGTTAAATTGCATTGAACTGAGGTGTATGTAGGAGCCTCTGAGTGATTAAATCGTTAAATGCTCAACTACTTACAATAAGGTAGGTACCTGGAATCCCCCTAAAGAAGCCTAAGAAGAAAGAGCTGGCAATGTTCCAAAAGGTCACAGCTTTGAAAAACCCCAACACACTTCTACTTTGTAACATGATAGTGTTGCCATGAGTTGGAATCAATTCAGTGGGATCTAGTCTAGTTTGGTATTTAGAGGAGTAGATGTAAGAAGAGTGATACCGAGAAGAGTACAATAAATATAGAATATGACACTAGAGAAAGTTTAGGTTGGACTCCTTTCAGTCAGTTATTTTATTTTAGTAAAGGTACTTCATATTTAGTAAAAAATTGCATATATGTAAAAAAGAAAAACATGGTCTTTATGCCTTGGACTGGAAAATTTTTCTGGAAAGGGCAAGATAGTAAATGTTTTAGGCTTTGAGGGCCAACTATAAAGTGATTAAACTCTGCTGTTACAGGAGAAAATCAGCCATAGATAATTTATAGCAAATGAGTGTGACCAGGGTCCTATTGTTATTTACAAAAAGAAGTGCTCTATATTTGACTTGAGGATAATTTTTTTTTGATGGATGCTTTATATATCTCCAAAAAATAACTTTCATAATTTTCTCGCTTTTTATATTCAGATTGTTTTTAGCAGATGATTTTATGGTCTATTTGTATGACCAAGGATCTGTAAGTTCTCATTCTTCAAATATTCAGGTAAGATTTATTTTATATTTTGCAAATGTTTAAAACACCTTCCTATATATTTTGAATGCTTTTCTAATACAGAATCAAGTTTTTAAAAAAACCACAAAAATAACAACCAAAATAAACAAACCACCCCAAGGTTGTTATTGTTGATTCCAACTCAGTGTACCCGGTGTGTGAAAATAGAAGACTATTTTCTCCATAGCTAGACTCTCCTCGCTTAATGATAGATGTAGAATACAATAGATTTATTTAGCAATTTCTAAACTGCCTAGAATGTACGTGCCATGTATTTGCCATGAGTTGTGTCCCTCTGAAATATGTACATATAATGATACAATGTGAAAGCCACCGACCTGAGAAATTAAATAGTTATAGCAGAATTAAGTATGGAATGTAACAATGCCTAATCCCATCACAGCTCTCATTGGATAAAGGGGAGTTACTCTAGGATTTGTGTTATAATATTTTTTTATCTCATTAGAAATTAAGAGGAAGGTAAGCTAAAAAGTAGGGGACCCTAAATTACCATAAATAAATAACTTCTAGGACTGGATTGCATATTTTTTGATCCCGGATTCCTCCAGGACAAAGCTTCTTGATACAAGGAAAGACCAAAACACGTGGGAGTCTCCATGGAAAACACTGGATGCTGAAGGAAACAAAGACCTTTATCACCAATAAAGAATGGGCTTCGCCCTAGAACTAAAATCCTGAACTTGGACTTGTAGCTTCCTAAATGCAAGAGAATAAATGTCCGTGTATTAAAGTTACCCATCCACTTGTATCTGATATAGTTGTTGTGATATTTAGGTAGACTATAAGTCATGGTGACCCTATGAACAACAGATTTGAAGCTTGTCCTCTCTGTCTTAAACCATCCTCATCATCTCTGTTTTGTTCAAGCTATTTGTTAAAGTCATTATGTCAGTCCATCTTGTTCAGGGTTTTCCTCTTCTTCTCTGGCCCTTCATCTTTCTTAACACGATTTCCTTTTCCAAGAACTGGTCCCTCCTGACAACATGCCCAAAGAAAGTGAGACAAAGAACGTCAGGAGTATCTTGGTTGCACTTCCTCCAAAATAGAAGTGTTTGCTCTTTAGACAGTTTATGAGATATTCCATAGCCTTCCAAAACATCACAGTTTAAAGACCTCAATTATTCTGGCATCCTTATCATTGCTCAACTTTCAAATGCAAAGGAAGTAATTGAAAAGACCATGGACCTTATTCAGGTGGACCTTATTCTTTAAACATCATTCCTCTTTAGCACTTTGGAGAGGTCTTTGTTAGCAGATTATTTTTCTACTCCAACATGTCTTATGATTTTTTGTGTGTTTATCAAGAGGGTGTTGATTGTGGATCTAAGTAAAATGAAATTGTTGACAACTTTAATCTTTTCTGCATCTGTCATGTTGTTGTCTATTGGCCCAGTGGTGAGGATTTTTGTTTTCTTGATATTGAAAAGTAACTCACATTGAAGGCTGTAGTCTTGCATCTTCTTCAGCAAGTGTTTCAAGTCCTCTTCACTTTCTGCCAACAAGGTTGTGCCATCTGCCTAAAGGAGGGTTAATGACTCTTCCTCCACTTCTGATGACACATTCTTCATCTTATTGCCCAGCTTCTCTATGATTTCTTCTCTATGATTTCTCAACTTTCATATTGAATTGATGTGGACAAAAGCTACAACACTGATGCACATCTTTCCTGATTTTTTTCTTTCTTTTTTTTAATTGAAATTTTAATGAAAGTTTATAGAGACTTTGGATTTCCATTCATTCATTCTTGCACATTTTCCTCCCTGCCCACCCCTCTCTTCAGTTGGTTTTTCTCTTTGAAAAGTAAAAAAAAACCCACAAACAGTTCCCCACCCCAGTCCACTTCCCCATGCAGCTCTAATTTTGGACTCTTGTCATAAAAATAATACCTAATCATATATTACTTTCAAACAGTTCTCTTCCTTCTTTTCTTAGATCCAACCTCAATATCAGTTCTGCTTTACAACAGTGACATTATGCAGTATTTGTCCCTTTGTGACTGAGATATTTCATTCAGCATGATCGATCAGCATGTCCCCCAGCATCACCGATTTTACATAATATTTCATGAGTTCCTTGTTTTTCAGTGCTCTATAGTATTCCATTGTGTGAATATACCACAGCCTCTCTGTACATTTGCTTGTTGATGAGCACTTGGGTTGTTTCTAACTCTTTGCTATTGTGAATAAAGCTGCAATAAACATAGTTATGCATATATTTGCTTGGGTGGCAGTTATGGTTTCTTTAAGGTATATTCCCAGTAGTGGAATTGCTGGGTCAAATGGTATTTCTATTTCCAACTTTTTGAGAAAGCACCACATTACCTTCCACAGTGGTTGCACCATTTTACACTTTCACCAACAGTGAATTAGGGGTTCAATCTCTCTACAACATTACCAGCATTTGTTGTTTGCTGTTCTGTTGAATTTTGCTATTCTTACTGGGATTAAATGGTATCTCATAGTTGTTTTGATTTGCATCTCTCTTAGAACTAGGGATTTTGAACATTTCTTCATGTATTTGTTGGCCATCTGAATGTCTTCTTTAGTGAAGTATCTGTTCATATCCTGTGCCCATTTTGTAATTGGGTTGTTTACATGCATTTTATTGTGATGCTTGAATATTCTAGAAATTCTAGATATAAGTCCCTTATCAGACATGTCATTACAAAATATTTATTCCCAGTCCGTGGCTTCCCTTTTACCCTGTTGGAGAAGGTGTTGGATGTGCATAGGTATTTGATTCTTAGAAGGTCCCATTCATCTATTTTATCTTCTGCTGGATGTAGGTTTTTCAGGGTGCTTGGAAGACTGTTAATGCTGTGGATTAGGGCTTCTGGAGTTGTTCCAAGCTTTTCTTTTATGAAAATTAACCAAGTCCTTGGTTTTAGTCCTAGGTTCATGATCGACTTTGAGTTGGTTTTTGTGTATGGAGTGAGGTGTGGATCTGCTTGAGTCTTCTACAGATAGTTTTCCAATTTTGCCAACACTATTTGTTAAAAAGGCCATTGTTTCCCCACTTAACTGATTTTGTCTCCTTATCAGAAATTAGTTGACTGTATAGGTAGATTGGCTGATTTTTGGGTTCTCAATTCTATTCCATTGATCTATGTGTCTGTCATTGTACCAGTATCACAAAGTCTTGACCACCATGGTAATGTAGTAAGATTTGAAATCAGGGAGAGAGATGCCTCCTACCTTATTTATCTTTTTAAGGAGTGCTTTGCTTATTTGGGGCTTCTTTCCATTCCAAATGAAATTGGAGATTGCCTTTTCCATCTCGTTGAGAAATGGTATTGGTATTTGTATTGGGATTGCATTGAACATGTAAATTGCCTTTGATAGTATTATCATTTTCACAATATTGAGTCTTCCTATTCATGAGCAAGGGATAGTCTTCCTTTTCTTCAGGTCTCTTTTTGTTTCTTGTAGTAATGTTTTGTAATTTTCTTTGAATAGATCTTTTGTGCTTCTGGTTAGATTTACCCCCAAGTATGTAATCTTGTGATTAGCTATTGTGATGGATATTGTTTTTCTTAGCAACAATTCTGTATTCTTTTTGTCACTGTAGAGAATTTCAATTGACTTTTGTATGTTGATCTTGAATCCTACCACTTTGCTGAATTGGTCAGCTATGCCCAGTAGTTTTCTTGCTGAGTTTTTAGGTTTTTCTAAGTATACTACCATATCATCTGCATTAGAGATAATTTTACTTCCTCTTTGCCAGTTTGGATACCTCTTATTGTCTTGTCTCATTGCTATTGATAAGACTTCCAATATAATATTGAATAGGAGAGGTGATAATGGGCATCCTTGACTAGTTCCTGTTCTCAAAAGGAATGCCTTTAATCTCTCTCCATTGAGAACAATGTTGGCTCTCAGGTTTGCATAAATACTTTTTATTATGTTGATGAAATTCCCCTCTAATCCTATTTTGTTGAGTGTTTTAATCAGGAAACTGTGTTGGATTTTGTTAAAGGCCTTTTCTGCATCAATTGATAGGATCATGTGGTTTTTGTTTTGTTAATGTGATTAATTATGCTGATTATTTTTCTTATGTTGAACCATCCTCGCATACCTGTTATTAATCCCACTTGGTTATGGCATTGTTGAATTGTGTGTGTGTGTGTGTGTGTGTGTGTGTGTGTGTGTGTGTGTATTGTTGGATTCTATTTGCCAGGATTTTATTCCGGATTTTTGCATCTATGTTCATGAGAGATATTGGCCTGTAATTTTCTATTTTGGTGGTATCTTAACCTGACTTTGGTTTTAAGGAAATGTTTGCTTCATAGAATGAGTCTCAGAGAATTCCATCTTTTTCTACTTTCTGAAATAGTTTACATA
This sequence comes from Elephantulus edwardii, assembly GCF_000299155.1. Classification (NCBI taxonomy): domain Eukaryota; kingdom Metazoa; phylum Chordata; class Mammalia; order Macroscelidea; family Macroscelididae; genus Elephantulus; species Elephantulus edwardii. The sequence goes on along the minus strand of NW_006400029.1, from coordinate 1,496,112 downwards.
GAATTGGTGACACTTTTTCTCTGAATATTTGATAAAATCCACTTGTAAAACCATCTGGTCCAGGGGTTTTTTTGGCTGGAAGTTGTTTTATTACCTTTTCAATTTCTTCTTTTATAATGAGTCTGTTCAGGAGTTCAATTTTGGTTTGTGTCAGCTTAGGGAGGTTGTGAATTTGTAAGTATTTGTCCATTTCCTCTAGGTTTTCATATTTGTTTCAGTATAGTTTTTCCATAATATTTCATTGTTAGCCTTTTTATTTTAGTTGATTCTGTTGTGTTATTTCCTTTTTCATCTTTTATTTGGATTATTAGTACCTTTTGCTTTGTTAATTTTGCTAGGGGTCTGCCGATTTTATTGACCTTTTCAAAGAACCAACTCCTAGTTTTGTTGATGTTTTCAGTTGTTTTTCTAGTTTCTATTTCATTTATTTCTGCCCCAATTTTTATAATTGCATTTTTTTAGAGGGTGTCACGTTTTCTTGCTGTTCTTTTTAAATTTGTTGGAGATGTTGCATTAGAGAGTCAATGGTCATTTTTTCCCCTGCCTTTTGATGTGTTTGCTTATTGCTATGGTCATTTTTTTCACTGCCTTTTGATGTGTTTGCTTATTGCTATAAATTGACCTCTGATTACTGCTTTGGCTGTTTCTTAAAGGTTGGGGTTTTTTTTTCCTTTTTTTTTTTTCTTAGAGGTTTTGGTACGTAGTGTTTTCATTGTCATTTGTTTCAAGAAACTTTTTCATTCCCTTTTTATTTTTCCTGTACCCAGTCATGCTCAAGCAAGGTGTTGTTCACCTTCCATATGTATGTTTTTTTCCCTCTCCTTTATCCTCTTGTTATTAATTTTTGATTTTTTAGCATTATAGTTTGTGAAGATGCTTTGTATTATTTCTAGGTTTTTAAATTTATTGATACTTGCCTTGTCACCTAAAATGTGATCTATTCTCAAGAATGTTTGCAAATCCATGTTTAGTCCAGCAGTCCCAGGGCACAATTACTCAATTTGTCCAGGCTCCAATTTCAGTTCAGTAGTCAGCTTTTCCTTCCATCACCCCCATTAGTTGCCAGAAGAATCGTTTAATATGTCTTGGAAGAAGTACAGTCAGAATGCTTTTCAAAGTAAAAAATGGTGAGAAGACTTCTCCTGTTCTTTGGATAGGTTAGTAGGAGGGGTCAGTCTCTAGAGTCTTATAGTTTGTCATGCTTGCTAGCTGTTTCTTTTGTGTGCTATTGAGTCAGAACCAATCCATTGTTGACCCTCCAAGGGGTTTTCAGAGACAGTTAATTACATGGAGGGGATTTCCCTTCATTCTACCTTCTCCCCATCTTTCCTGATTTTAAATCACACAGCTTTCCCTTGTTCTGCTTGGATAATAGTTTCTTGATCTATGTTTAGATTTTGCATGGGTACAATTAAGTGTTCTGGGATTCCAGTGCTTCTCAATACCATCCTAATTTGTTATGATCTATAAAATCAAAGCAATAAAACACAGATAAACATGTTTCTGGAATTTTCTTTCACCCAAAATCCATTTGACATCAGCAATGATATCCCTCATCACATGTCTTCTTCTAAGTTGATGTATTGTTTTAGCCATTTAAAAATAACATTCAAGGGAGCTCTGGTGGCCTAGTGGTATGGAGCGGCAACTACAATCCCAGAGGCACACGGTTCAAATCCACCAGATGCTCTGCCAGGGAAGGAGGGACAATCTCCTCCTGTACCAGTCAGATCTGATTCGACGGTACACTCACACAAAAATAATAAAAAAAAATTAAAAAAAAATAACATTCAACAAAAGTTTTCTTGCCTATAGTACTAATGATATTTGACAAATTCCCTGTTCTGTTTAGTCACTTTTTTTTTTTTGAAAAAAAAATGGGAACAAGTATGATTGAATCTCTTTCAGTCAATTGGCCAGGTATCTGTCTTCCAAATTTCTTGACAAAGATTAGTGAGCATCTTCAGGACTGCATCTGTTTGTTGAACATGTTAATTGATATTTCATCAATTCCTTATAACTAAAATAATACCCTAAACCAAATCGCTTGCCACCAAATCCAGTCAATTTCAACTCATGTAGGATACTGTAAAAATGCCCAACATGGTTTCCAAAGCTGAAATATTTGGGAAAGATGTTGCTTCATTTTACTCCTGCTGAGTGGCTGCTTAGCCTTGTAAAAGCAGTAAGGGTAACACAAGGACAGGCAAGTCCAACCTGAACTAACCCCATAAAGGGGAACTGTCCCTGTCAGCAATATTCACAGTATTGAACTGCTCCTGATAAGGTTACCTATGGTCTCCCACTCTCTTGCACCTACTTCTCCTATTCACTGGGATATTTGCTGCAAATGACTACACAGTCTTGACTTTTTCCTTTTAACTCACAGTTATGGGATTTATTAGGGAAACAGGTTGTAGGCCAGGGGAAGGCAAAAGATAACACACAGTGAAAGTTGAGGTTCAGTAAATAACAATCCCAAGCCAAGTTAAACCCCTCAATTAGTGCAGACAGCTTCTCAGTCAACACCAAGATATTTCTGGTGTAGGAAACTTTGGACTCAAAGGATGCACACTACTCTCTCTGCTTCTTATTTCCTGGAGTTGAGGCTTGCTATGTCAGGGGCCCTGACTCTGGCTGATTCTGTCAGGCTATGCCTTGCCACAGTTTCACTACAGTCTGAGTGTTGTTGTTATGTGCCATCAAGTTGCCAACTTTTGAGTTGATTAGCTTTCTCTTTTATGTTAGTCTCACAGCTGTTGATGATGTTGAAGACACTGATCAACTGTGAACCATGTATCCATAATTGAGGCAACTGGAGACCATGCCCCCAAGAGGCAGCTAAGGAAATACACAGAAAAGCCATTCTCAAAAGTCCTAACACCACGGATCAGAGACACTGACCTTTCATTTAGGGTAACTCCAAACACTTTGCCTAGCAAATGTTGTTAGGTGCCATCGAATTGAGTGCAACCCGTTAGGCACCCTGTGAACAACATATCTGAACCCTGTTCTATCCTGTGCCATTCTCACACTTTCTGACATAGCGGTCACTTTGTCAGTGCACTTGTGTCAGTCCACTGTGCCAATCCACCTGGAGCAGATCTTCATTTCCTTCACCGACCGTCTGCCTTTCCAAGTATCATGTCTCTCTCCAAGAAATAGACCCTCCATGCAACATCCCTGAAGTACATGAAGCAAAGCTTTATCATCTGTGCCTCCAAGGAGTATTCTGGGTGCACGTTCTCCAAGATATACTTGTTTATTCAAATAGGTGAACAGTATAAAATAGGTTCTCTATATTTATTTAGTTATTTGTTCATCCATTTATCCATCCAGCCAGTCAGGCAGCCAGTCATCTAGAAATAAACTAAATAAGAAAATTCAGCTCAAATGGTTTGGATATGAAATCATAAATTAAAAGACCTCTCATCTTTTATTTTTTTAACTAAAATTTTTTCTTTTAATCGTAAATGTCACTACTTCTACTGATACCAACCTTATCCATGTAAATATTAGGTTTCTAAAAAGCCTAAAACGTCATTGACATTGAGTCAGAACTGACTTGTAGTCCTTCTAACAGGTTTTCAGAAACTCTAAGTAGCCTCTACAAGAGCATTAATCTTGAAAATCTAGCTTCATGTGCACTAAATTATCATAACCCTTCTTATATAGGCCATTTCCCAGAATTTTCCTCCTTTCCTTATGAATATACAGAAAACTCCTTTTCTTTTTTAAGATTTTTTATTATTAATTTAAATGAAAATTTACAGAGACTTTAGATTTCCATTTATTCATTGTTGCGCTTTTCTCCCCTCCCAACTCTCCTCACAGTACACTCCCTTCTTGGAAAATAAAAGAAAACTTCTTTCATTGTTTTACAATCCCTCCCCCCCAGGTTCACTCCACTATGCAGCCTTCACTCTGGACTCCCATCATGACAAAAATACCTAATCACATATCCCTTTTAAACAGTTTTCTCCCTCATCTGTTTCAATGCAGTATACATTATTTAACCCATATTT
>NW_006400029.1:1490765-1491987 GCF_000299155.1 Elephantulus edwardii | reverse complement strand
TTGTCCTTTTGTGACTGAGATACTTCACTCAGCATAATGTCCTCTAGGGTCACCCATTCTGAATAATATTGCATGCGTTCCTTGTTTTTCAATGCAGTGTAGTATTCCGTTGTGTGAATATACCACAGCTTCTCTATTTGTTTGTTGATGGGCACTTAGGTTGTTTCCAACTTCTTGCTATTGTGAACAAAGCCGTGATAAACATTGGTGTGCATAAAACTCCTTTTCTTTATAAAAACTACATCTTTATAAACCCTAGCAATTCTTTTGTACAGGGAATCATGGACTAGTATTGCTTTGTTCCTCCATTGTCTCTCTTTGCAAAGCAATTTTACTTTGCAAAGTTTTTACCCTAATAATCTTTGCTTGCATAGAAAAACCTGGATGCCCTTTTCACTCTTCTTACTTAACAGTGTGAAGAAGCCAAATTTAAGAAGTCCAGCTATACAAATTATTAATCAGCATCTTGGTTATATAGTACCATAGGTGGCATTGAATTACCTCCAACTTTTAGCAACCCTATGTACAATTGCTGCTATCTTTTAGCTCATTGTTGAAGTCACTGTACTGATGCATCTTATTGGGGATCTTCCTCTTTTTTACTGAATCCAAGAATAAGGTAATTTTTAAGGACTGACTCCTGATAACATAACCAAAATATGTGAGACGTTTCGCCAGCTTTGTTTCAATGAACAGCTGGCTCTACTTCTTGACAGTTTTGTTTATTCTTAAAGTTAACCAAAGATAATCAGTCTGAGAAGAAAAAATTGGAAAACATAAAACTACCTAATACAAATGTGTACAGAAAGACTAAATGTAGTTTTTAAAATATGATAAAGAGGAACCACACACAGGACAGTTGAGTCCCAGCCAAAAGACACCAGCCAAGCCACGGTGGAACCCACGCACCAGGAGCAATTAGGGAGCAACCACCCGCCACCTTGTGACTCCGGAGAGCAACTGACTGCCCCCGGACTGCCCTCAGCCTCCATGAGACCCTGGAGGAGCAACTGCCGGCCAGACGCCGCTTAACCCCAGAGAAGCAAATGCAGGCCGCTGCGTGACTCCAAGGAGCAACCACCCCCGGCATCCATGTGACCCCAGAGGAGTGAAGACCCGCTACTGGGTGACCACCCTTCTGCCCCCTCGCCATGTGACCCCACCCTGTGGCCTGCCGCTGTATAAACCCTTGGCTGTGCCCAAGCCCCACCCCCTGCCTCCC
>NW_006400029.1:1488110-1490327 GCF_000299155.1 Elephantulus edwardii | reverse complement strand
TGATTACCTGGGAGATCACCAAGGCATGCACTGGTGGGGAATTTGGCTGAGCTCTCTTAGACCATGCTGACTGCCCAGGAACGAGCCAGCCAGTGGTAATCTGTCTGAAGTTTTGTGTACTCTGAAGACCAGCCGGAGGCTAGTGGGCTGCTGGGAATTTGACTCTGACTTTTCGGGTACCGTTGGACCCAAGATCCTGCTTGGACAGGGCCTGCTGGTGAGGCAGAGGCCACTGAGTGAAAACCACTGGGTGGGAAACGGAAAGTGGGAATTTGAGTAGGGACTCCAAGTGTGAGCGCACCCAGACAGCTGAGGTCCGAGTGAGGTCCCCCATGTGTTTGACCTGCCCTTGCTATCACCCCAACCCTATGCCTGCCTCACCTCATTTGGCTCCACACCAGTGCCTACATGTCCAGCCAATCAACTTGTCTTTAATGAGGAGCACCTTGACCTGTCTTGCCAAGAAGAGGTTGCTCTCATAGGCTCTGAACTGACATTTCCCTAAAGTCAGAAGTTCAGAGACACACACAAGTGGGGTAGCTACCCAACTGATCTCTAGAGCATTGTCTTCAGATCAAGAATATATCAAGGTCTCGATGAAAGCAAGTTATCCCACACAATACACAAGAGCAAAGCAAGATGTCATGCCCAAAGGGTGACACAGTATCATGGATTTCTTGAAGCTAGAAAGTCTGATGGAACTTTCTCACACAAAATTTTAAAAAAGAATGATTGAATATATTCAGTGGATAAAAGACAAACTTGATGAATTAGAGGATACTACAAGCAAAAAGCAGGAGGATCTAAAAAAAAAAACAAAACCAAAACAATGCAGAATAATGCAGAGAAAACACATGAGGTATTAGCGACACTGGAAAAATAAGAAACCACTATCCAAAATATAAAGTCCAATGTTTCAGAGACTGTCAACATGATGGAGGAATACATGAGCACAGTTGAAGAGATGGAACACAGAACCAGTGAAATTGAAGACAGAATTGCCACCACTGATCTGCTAGAGCAAAAAGCAGACTCAAAAAAGAAGGAAAAAGAAGAGAACCGAAGAATAATGGGGAGACACCATCAAGAGAAATAACATGCACATCATTGGAATCCCAGAAAAGGAAGAAGCAAGTAAAGGCACTGGAAAAAGTTGTGGAAGAATTACTAGAGAAAAACTTCCTAGGCATAATGAAGAATGAGAGAATATATATTCAAGAAGCTCAGGAACACCATATAGACTAAACCCCAAAAGAAAAAACATCAAGGGATATCATAGTTAAATTTGCCAGAACCAAAGATAAGGAGAGAATCCTGAAAGCAGCAAGGGAGAAACAAAGAGTAACCTATAAGGGAGAACAGATAAGAATAAGTGCCGATTACTCAGCAGAAACTGTGCAAGCAAGAAGAGAGTGGAAGGACATATATCAAACACTTAAAGAACACAACTGTCAACCAAGAATACTGTACTCATCAAAATTATCCATCAAATATGAAGGAGAGATCAAGATATTCCCAGAAAAGCAGAACTTAAGAGAGTTTGTAAAAACAAGACCAGCATTGCAGGAAAGACTCAAAGATGTCCTTTTTACAGACATACCATAGAAAGCTGCATGGTCCAAAGTAACTAGCAACAACACCAAAAAGAACTCAACACAATGATAGCAATAAAACCTTGCCTCCCAATAGTCACACTGAATGTGAATGGTTTAAATGCACGGCTGAAGAGAAATAGAGTAGCAGATTGGATAAAAACCCCAAATCCATCAATATGGTGTCTACAAAAGACACACCTGAAAGATGAAGATAAAGAAAGACTAAAAAGGGTGGGGGAAAATAAACAAAGGAAATGGCAACCAGAAAAAAGCAGAAGTAGCAATATTAATCTCTGATGAAATTAATGTCAATGTAAAACCATCACAAAGGACAAGGAAGGTCACTACATAATGCTGAAAGGGTCAATAAATCAAGAGGACATAACAAAAATAAATATCTATGCACCAAATAAAAGACCTGCAAAATACATGAAACAAACATTAACAAAACTGTAAAAGGGCATAGACAACCCTACTATTGTACTTGAAGACTTCAATACACCCCTCTCAAGAAAAGATAGAACTACCAGAAAAAAACACAACAGAGATGTTGTTGTTGTTGTTATGTGCTGTCGAGTCGTTTCTGACTCATAGCGACCCTATGCACAACAGCCCTAAACCC
>NW_006400029.1:1485917-1486642 GCF_000299155.1 Elephantulus edwardii | reverse complement strand
TTTCTTTAAATTCCTCTGTATCTGCCAATTCCTTTCTATATAATGACTCAGTATATTAAACCACACAATAAACCAACTTGACCTCATAAACATTTATAGGCTAATGCACCCCCAAAAAACACAGTATACCTTCTTCTAAAATGTGCATGGAATTTTCTCCAGAATAGATCACATTCTAGGTCACAAGGCAAAAAATGCAATAAATTCAATAAACTAAAAAAACGTTGAAATAATACAAAGCATCCTTTCAGACCATAATGCTACAAAATTAGAAATTAATAATAAGAAGATAAAGGAAAAAAAACCCACCCATACATTTGGAAGTTGAACAACACCTTGCTTAACATGACTGGGTACTAGAAGAAATAAAAAATGAAATTAAAAAGTTTCTTGAAATAAATGACAATGAAAACACCACTTAACAAAACCTCTAAGAAACAGGTAAAGCAGTAATCAGAGGTCAATTTATACCAATAAGCAAACACATCAACAGGCAGCAAAAAATGACCATTGACTCTCTAACCCAATATCTCCAGCAAATTGAAAAAGAACAGCAAGAAAACCCTACACTCTCTAAAAACATGAAATTATAAAAATTAGAGCAGAAGTAAATGAAATAGAAAACTGAAAAACAATTACTTTTCCATAATTTTTGGACTCATGTACTTATAACTTGTTAGTCAAATTTGTGTCTTCTAGGTTGCAACACCCCCATGATACATCTT
>NW_006400029.1:1469936-1484567 GCF_000299155.1 Elephantulus edwardii | reverse complement strand
GTTCAACAACATAAGGAAAACAATTCATGTAATTTATCACATTAAGAAAGCAAAGAACAAGAACCACATGATCCTATCAATTGATGCAGAAAAGGCCTATGACAAAATCCAACACCCTTTCCTGATTAAAACACTCAACAAAATAGGATTAGAGGGGAATTTCTTCAACATAGTAAAAAGTATTTATGCAAACCCTAGAGCTAACATTGTTCTCAATAGAGAGGGGTTAAAGGTATTTCGTTTAAGAACAGGAACTAGGCAAGGATGCCCACTATTACTTCTCTTATTCAATATTGTATTGGAAGTCTTAGCAATAGCAATAAGACAAGAGAAGGGAATAAAAGTTATCCAAATTGGCAAAGAGGAGGTAAAACTATCTCTCTATGCACATGATATGATAGTACACTTAGAAAACCCTAAAGACTCAGCAAGAAAACTATTGGACACAGTGGACCAATTCAGCCAAGTAGCAGGATACAAGATCAACATACAAAATCAGTTGGATTTCTCCAGAAAGACAATACAGAGTCAAAACTAAGACAAATGATACCATTCACAATAGCTAATCACAAGATTAAATACTTGGGAGTAAACTTAACCAGAAGCACAAAGGGTCTATTCAAAGAAAATTACAAAACGTGACTACAAGAAACAAAAAGAGACCTGGAGAAGTGAAAGCATATCCCCTGCTCATGCATAGGAAGACTCAATACTGTGAAAATGGCAATACTACCAAAGGCAATTTACACATTTAATGCAATCCCAATACAAATACCAATCCCATTCTTCAAGGAGATGGAAAAGACAATCTCCAGCTTCATTTGGAATGGAAAGAAGCCCTGAATAAGCAAAGTACTATTTTAAAATAGAAGAAAGGTAGAAGGTATCTCACTCCCTGATTTAAAATCATACCACACTGTCATGGTGGTTAAGACAGCATGGTACTGGTACAATAAGAAACACATAGATCAATGGAATAGCATTAAGAACCTATCAGCCAATCTATCTATGGTCAACTGATTTTTGACAAGGAGATGACATCAGTTAAGTGGGGAAATGACAGCCTTTTTAACAAATGGTGTTGGCAAAATTGGAAAAGTATCTGCAAAAGACTTCAGCGAGATCCATACCTCACTCCATATAAAAAAAACCCACTCAAGGTGGATCATGGACCTAGGACTAAAACCTAGAACTATAAGCTTCATTAAAGAAAAGCTTGGAAGAACACCACAAATCCTTAACCATAATATAAACAGTCTTCCAAGAATCCTGAAAAACTTACAACCAGGAGAAGATAAAATAGATGAATGGGACCTTCTAAGGATCAAATCCCTATGCACATCCAAAAACTTCTCCAACAGGGTAAGAAGGGAAGCCACCAACTGGGAAAAAGTATTTGGTAATGACATATCAGATAAGGGACTTATATCCAGAATTTATAACATACTTGAGCACCACAACAAGATAAAGATAAATAATCCAGTAGAAAAAATGGGCACAGGATATGAACAGACACTTCACCAAAGAAGACATTCAGATGGCTAACAAGCACATGAAGAAATGTTCAAAATCCTTATCTCTAAGAGAGATGCAAATCAAAACAACTATCATCTTACCACAGTCAGAATTGCAAAATTTAACAGAACAGCAAGCAACAAATGCTGGTGAGGGTGTGGAGAAACTGGAACCCTTATTCACTGTTGGTGGGAGTGTAAAATGGTGCAACCACTGTGGAAGGCAGTATGGCACTTTCTCAAAAAGTTGCAAATAGAGATACCATTTGACCCAGCAATTTCACTACTGGGAATATACCCCAAAGAGACCATAACAAATGGTGTTGGGAAGCAAAAGACTCAAGCAAGATCCACACCTCACTCCATATACAAAAACCAACTCAAGGTGGATCATGGACCTAGAACTAAAACCAAGGACTATAATTTTCATTAAAGAAAATCTTGGAAGAATGCCAGAAATCCTAATCCACAACATATACAGTCTTCCAAGTATCCTGAAAAACCTACAACCAGGAGAAGATAAAATAGATGAATGGTAAAACAACTATGAGATATCATCTCACCCAACTCAAAATAACAAAACAGAACAGCAAGCAACAAATGCTGGAGAGGTTGTGGAGAAACTGGAACCCTTATTCACTGTTGGTGGGAGTGTAAAATTGTGCAACCCTTGTGGAAGGCGGTATGGTGCTTTCTCAAAAAGTTGCAAATAGAGATACCATTTGACCCGACAATTCCACTACTGAGAATATACCCCAAAGAGACCATAACTGACATCCAAGCAGATATATGCACACCCATGCTTATTGAAGCTTTGTTCACAATAGCAAGGAGTTGGAAACAACCTAAGTGCCCATCAACAAACAAATGGATAGAGAAGCTGTGGTATATTCACATAATGGAATACTATGCTGCATTGAAAAACAAGAAACTCATGCAATATTATTCAAAATGGATGACCCTGGAGGACATTATACTGAGTGAACTATCTCAGTCATAAAAGGACAATTACTGCATGGTGCCACTCTTGTGAAGCAGGACTGACCTTGGGGTTGGGAGGAGACTATGAAGGATGGATTCAATAAGGTATACTGTATCGAAACAGATGAGGGAGAAAACTGCTCAAGACGGAAAATTATTAGGGATTTTTGTCATTACAAGGGTCCAAAATGAAGGCTGTATAGTGGAGTCGACCTGGGGGGTCAGGATTGTAAAACAATGAAATAATTTTTCTTTTACTTTTCCAAGAGGGTAGTGTACTAGGGGGGAGGTTTGGGAAGGGAGAGAAGTGCAACAATGAATGAATGGAAATCCAAAGTCTCTGTAAATTTTCATTGAAATGAATAATAAATTTAAAAAAGGAATATATAATAAAAAACAGAATCAATTGAAACATAGTTTATTTATCCACTCAGCTTTTTATTATCCTGACAAAGTATTATTCTTTCTTTACATTAAATAAAGTATGTTTTCTATTTTACTACTAAAAAAATAAGATAAATGTATTTTATAATATGACTTTCTTCATAGTCAAATTTACGATATTTCTGAAGTTGGGTTCCAGAACAATAAGAAATTATCTCAGGATGACAGGTAGCTAGGAAAGAATCCTTCTGAGAAGTAACTTGAAGCCTTAGAATTAACCCTATCAGCAAAGAGACTTCTGGTGGTCTAGTCGTAGGGAATTATGCTACTAACTCAAAGGTAATGCCTCTCTGATAGTTTAAATACACCAGTGGCTCTGAGGGAGAAAAATGGGCAATTTCTTCCCATGTGCTTTATTAGCCTCCAAAAACTTAATGGAAGGTCAACTTAATGGTAATGAGTTTTTTCGATGTCAAAGAACATCTGATTTCAGGAATAGCTAATGTTGAGGGCTGAACAGAATTAGAGATGAAAAAATTGTATTTTGAGGTTGGTAAAAATGGATAATACAAGCTAAAGCTCAAGTTTTATGTTATAAAATAATTTAGGATTTAACAATATGGAAGTACACTTTGAAGCATAATATTAATTATTAATCCCTGTGATTATCCCAAACAGTGGTAGTTAACATAGAAGGGGCAATTGTGGGGAGACTTTTAAAGGAAAAAAATATATTGAATGACAGTTTACTCACAGTGATATGAATTTGTGCCTTGTAAAAATGATTGACCAGGGTAATTCTCTTAAAAAATATGATATTAGAAACTTTATTTCCTTTTAATCATATTGCCTTTTTTCTCTTTTCTCTTCTAGCCTCACTGCTACTACCAAGGATATGTTGAAGGGTATCCGAATTCTCTTGTCACACTCAGCACATGTTCTGGTTTGAGGTTGTTTTCATTGTTGATTACTGACCACCTTTCCCATCATATTTAGCCACAGTGAATTTTTTAGGTTTATATTAAGAATGCAAACGAGAAAAATACCCGTATCATACTCTGAACATAACATTTGGTGATACACTCTAAACATAATTTTCCTTCTCTTCTTTCTCTCCACTTTCCCCATTAATGTGAGATGTTTTTTTTAAGTTTAACGTTTTAGGTTCTGTGATATCCTTACTATTTCTTTGTGTTTTTTTTTTTAATTGAGAGTTTAATGAAAGTTTATAAAGAATTTGGATTTCCATTCATTCATTCATTCATTCTTGCACTTTTTCCTCCCTGTCCTCCCTGCCCCACCTGCCTCCAGTTTGCTATTTTCTTTGGAAAAAAGTTCTTTCACTGTTCCCCTCCGCCAGATCACTTTACTATGTACCTCTTATTTTGGACTCTTGTCATGCCTATAATACCTAATCATATATTCCTTTTTTACAGTTCTCTCCCTCGTCTGTTTCAATACCATGTACATTATTTATCCCCTCTTTTCTTAGTTTTCCCCCAACCTCCATGTCACTCCTTTTTTATAATAGTGGCATTATGCAGTAATGTGACTGAGATACTTCACTTAGCATAATGTCCCCCATGGCCACCCACTTTGTATAATATTTCATGAGTTCTTTATTTTTCAGTGCTGCATAATATTCCAGTGTGTGTGAATATACAACAGCTTCTCTATCCATTCATTTGTTGATGGGCACTGATATCCTTACTTTTTCTTAAGCTATTGCTATTGTTGTTGACTGCCATCGAGTTGAGCATGAGTCATAGAGACTATGAACAAAAGACCGGAAACCTTTCTATAATTATTGTCATTTCTCAAACTTTGTAGAGTTTCCAGAGGCATGTTGTTTAGGACATGGTTGACACTAGCCTTGCAATTGACCATATCAAGTTGGAAAAGCCAAGTTCAGCTTAGGTATTTTTTTTTACTAGAGCTTATTTTTATTTTTCCATACAAAGGAGAATTTATAATACTGCCTATTAGAGAAATCTGGGGGCATGGTCTATAGGAGTTGCACAGCTAACCCAAAGGCTGCATCTCACTCATGGTTTCAAATCCACCAGAAAATCTGTAGAAGACAGTTGAGTAATCTCTTTGTGAACAATGTTACAGTCTCAGAAATCCTGCTGGAGTATAAACTCTGGCTCTATAATGACTTGATGGCAGTAAGGTTTTTTTAAGAATGTGCCAGATAGTATTCTACTGTTGGAAAATATAAAAATGTAAGTCATGCCTATTTCTTAAGAAAATAACTTTAAGATCAAGAGAGTAAATGATATATAAATTAATAATTTCTAATTTAGTTATAAACATTTTTTTTCTCCTTCAACTTATATCTGTATCTCAAAACTCCCCAGGAAAAGTTCAGTCTCCTCCAAGTGCGAAGAGACCTTTCTAATTTTCTACTATATAGTATAGGTTGTTTTCACAAACATATATTCCTGAGTGTTTTTTCCATGGGACCCTGAATATTGGACTGGAGATTTGATTTTCAAGGAATAGTAATTCCATCTATTTCCTCTAATCAAGGATAAATAAATATGCAAGTTGCTAACATTTTAAAATATTTCTCTTAATGTCTTGCTTTTTTTCATGCTCATTGCTAAATTTTATTTTTAAATTCAATTTCATATTACATAATTTGTTTTACAATCAGTTTAATAATGTCTCAAAAGTAACAGAAATCAGGCAGAAAGTCATTAAAATTTATTTTAACCAGTGTTCTTTTAAGAAGTAAAGCTAGTGATATACACGGGCATATGCACACATGCCTGTATACACACACGTGCGCGCGCACACACACACACACACACACACACACATAGTTCTTTGCATGTATATATAGATGTACTAATTCACACAGTTACTGCGTCAGTCCATCTCCTCCAGGGTCTTCCTCTCTTGTCCTGTCCCTGCTCCCTTCCAAGCCTGATGTCCTTCTCCAAGGACTGGTCCCTTCTGCCCAAAGTATTTCAGATGGAGCTTCAAAAGTTGGCTTCAAAATCAGAGTTCAGAATTCAGTTTCTAAATATATAGTTAGACATATAGATATCTTGGCTCCCATTAGTTGTAGAGCCCAACAAATTCCCAGTCCTTGGGTCAAATGTGAAGTTGGACCCATATCTTGACTCAGGTAAGTGTAGGAGCTGACTGACTTGTTTGCTCAATGCTGGCTGGTCATATGACAGTGTAAGTTAAGGAATTCAAGATTAGCATGTGGTATGGTACATTGATAGTTCATGTAAAAAGAAATAGAGGTCAGATTATGGTGAGTCAAAAGTATGACCCAGATTGAGGGAAAACAGATAAATAGTTGATGCTGGCTACTTGCCCAAGTCTAGTCTTCTTACTTGGATCAATAATCAACACTCATTGTGCCAGCAGTCAAGAGATCAGAAGATAGTGTTTTGGGCAAGTCTGCTTTCAAGGACTTCCCCAAAATACCTAACAGCAATGATATCATGTTAAAGACTTATTCTGGTCATGGTATTTTCAATCACATGCTATGCATCTGAGAGCTGTACAATGAATAAGGAGTATAGATGAAGATTTATACTTTTGAGTTGTTACCTTAAGAGTACTTAAGAGAATATCCCATGGACTGCCAAAAGAACAAATAGGTATGTCTTGGCAAAAGTGCATCCAGAAGTGTTCTTTCGAGGCAAAGATGGCACAGCATCATCATTCATACTTTGGACTTGTTGCTAGGAGAGGCTATTTATTAGAATGAGGTACCATGTTAGGAAAGATGGAGTGTCAGTGAAAGAGAGGAAGACCCTCCTATGAAATGTATTGACATGGTGACTGCAGCAATGGGCTTTCGTGTGTCAGATGAGGAGGATGGCACAGGATAGGACAAAGTTTAGGTATGTTCCTCATAAAGTTGCTATGAATTGTACTTGATCCCACAGCACCTAATAACAGCAACACACACTGAAGTAACTCCCTTTCAACTTAGTGTCTTATCACAGTGGACCTCATCATGGAAGTAGTTGATTGTATTATATTATGCATCATGACGAGGATGATTGCATCATAAGAGCATAATAAGAATTATGGACACCCAAGTTGACTTTCAGCCTGAACCATCTTAGAGTTCTACTTATTACTTTGAATACTGGATTTTGGAAAGAGAGGCATTACTGTATCATAATAGTGCTATATACTAGTATATGCAGCAGTTACTATGGTAATTTCAACTGCTTTTATTAATTAAAATAGAAAAATAAGACAAGTAGTTGGTTCCATTGATTGGAAAGATCTTTTGTTTTTTCAGAATCAACTCCAAAACAAAGGATTTGGATCAAAATAGTAGGCTCAGAAAGATTTTGTGTCTTTATTACTTTTTAATCTTATGGATCCAGTCAGACTTACAGACTTGATTAAAAACATTAAATTACCATTACAATTTTATGCTTACTTTTGCAGAGGAATATTGCAATTTGATAATGTTTCCTATGGAATTGAGCCTCTGGAATTAGCAGTTGAATTTCAGCATCTTCTTTATAAATTTCAAAATGAAAACAAAGAATATTCAATTTTTACTGAAGACAGCAGAAGCTTGGAAACAGAACCAAGGGATATTTATATAAGTGGAAAGGTGAGTGGTATATATTTTCTTATTACTTTCAAAGCAATAATTGCTTCTATTTAATTGTTGTTGTCATTATGTGCTGTCGAGTCACTTGCATCTCATAGCGACCCTACGTACAACAGCCCTGAAACCTGCTGTATCCTATGCCAACTTTACTTTCTCCAACACAACTACCCCCTGGTACTCCAGGTACTGAATCAATCCACTTCATAGAGGGCCTTCCTCTCTTGGGCTGTCCCTCCACCCTCCCAAGCAAGCATGATGTCCCTCTCCCAAGGACTGGTCCCTCCTTTCAACATGTCCAAAGTATGTCAGATGAAGCCTCAGAATCCTTGCCTCCAAGGAGTAGCCTGGTTTTACCCTCTCCAGGACAAACCTGTTTGTTCTCTTAGCAGTCCGTGGTATATTCAACACTCTTCTCCAGCACCACAGCTCATAGGCATCAAAGCAAGCAATTGTGAATATTTAAAAAAAAGAAAAAAAAAAAAAAGAACCCTCAGACACTCCTGGTTAGAATAAAAATTGGTACAGCCATTACAGAAAACAGTTCTCTCAAAAAGTTAACATCAAGCTACCATGGGGGGGGGGTGAAGGGAGAGTGTTAGTTCAAGTAAAAGGCTCCCACACTCTGGTAAAAAGTCTGTAGATCACATGTTGATTTGGAGCCTTCCTACTCACACAGCTGCAGGAACTGCACTGTTTGCATGTACCAGGGTTCAAATTTCCCAATTCCTAGTTGTCACTTGCTAAATCCCTTCTTTTAATAATAGCCAACCTGTTGTTATTGTGTACCATGGAATGGGAACTGACCCATAGCTGACCCTCCAGCGGGTTTTCAGAGGCAGTTAACCACACGGAAGGAGACGGTCCAGCCTTCTCCTGCGGAGCAGCTGGTGGACTTAAACCATGTGTGTTTTGTTTTGTTTTGTTTTAAACCATGTGTTTTCAATATTGCAGCGCAGCTTCTTGCTGCTAGGCCACCAGAGCCCCGCCCCCCCAATAAAAAATGTATTTATAGTTCCCCTATGCAAAATGTATTTTATTGTGATTTTAATTTGAAAAAAAACTAAAGAGGAGGACTGGGTACTACAATGGGTCAGAAATTTGAATCTGCTGGTTACTTAACAGGAGATAGTTAAAGCAGTCTGCTCTTGAAGATTCACAGCCTTGGAAACCTTTATGAGGCAATTCCGCTTTCTTGCCCGCGGTCAAAATTTAACTTGACAGCAAGAGATTTAACTTTACTTGTTTAAAAATGATTAGTGATTTTGAGAGTATTTTCATGTGCTTCTTGGCTATTTGCCTGTTTTCTTTGAATGCTCTTAGCTCATGTTTAACTGGGTTTTTGTTGTATCAAAGGGACTCTTTATATATTCTTGGATTAAAAAGCCTTATCATACATGATGTGAAAATATTTTCCCGTTCTGTGCATTTTCCTTCATTTATTGCAATCCTATGAACAACAGATTGAAAGTGTGCCCTATCCCACTCCGGTCACATAATCTCCCCTGCGCTCAAGCCTCTGTGGCCCTCCATCTCTTTGAGGGTCTTCCTCTCTTCTAATGACTTCCCAGAATGTTGTCATTTTCCCCAAGCACTGGCTTCTGACAATATTCCCGAAGTGTGTGAGATTTTTTTTTAAACACTTATTTATTAATTTAATGAAAATTTACAGAGACTTAGGATTTAGAGTCACTCATTGTTGCACTTTTCTCCCTGCCCACCCTCGCCCCCAAAGCACTCTTCTTGAAAAGAAAAAAGAAAAAACTTTCATTGTTATGCAGTCCCTCTTCACAATGTGTGAGAGGTTTTATTTTTTTAGGTTTTATACTTAGACCAATGATTCATTTTAAGTTACTTTTTGTACATGATACATGATTCAATTACATTCTTTTGCATTTGGAAATCCCATTGTTCCGAAGCTATTCACTAAAGTTACTGTTCTTTCCTACTGAATAACACCCTTGTCAAGGATCGATAGCTCATATATGTGTGAGTAAATTTTTGGACTCTTTTTAGTTTTATCGTTGACCTTAATTGCTATTGAGTCAGCCCCAACTTAAAGAATAAAATGCTGCTTGACATTTTTATGATTGTTGGTATGCTTGAGTTGATTGTGTCTGTTGTGTTAATCTAACTCATTGAGGATTTACTTCATTTTTGCTTGCCCTCTACTTAATTTTTTTTTTAACAAGGATTTTTTCATGCTTCTCCTGATGAGTTGGAAATCTATTTTCAAAAATATTTAGAATATGAAAAATATTTCTACTCTGACACTCACAGGATTACCATGAGTGGGAATTGACTGGGCAGTAATTGCTTGAGTTTTTATTTATCTTAGAGCTTTAATGAAGAATAGGGAGCTCCGGTGGCCTATTAAATAAGAAGTTGTACTTAAGGAGTTGTACTTTCAGCCCAGTGGCACTCAGCTGAAATCCACCAGCTGCTTTATGAAAGAAAGATGAACACTGTCCTCCCATGGGATTTACAGTCTCCAAAACCACAGTGGAGGGTCAGCTATGAGGCCACTCAGACTGGACAGCAAATAATGACAACAACAAAGAGTTAAAAAGAAAACCTATTATGTGTATTTTCAAGCTTTTATGTTATTTTTCTCTTTTTCTCTAGACAAGTTCACCTGTTCCAAATTTATATCCTCTTTATCTAGAAATGTATATTGTTGTGGACAAAAGTTTGGTATGTGTTTATTTTTTCTATTAAATATTTGGTAAAAATGCATGCTTATCCTTAGCCAGAAAGTAATTTAAAATCTCCAGTATTCTTGCTCTCATATTATAGGAAAAACAATTTCGAAATGTGCAAAATTGTTCTAATACAGATGTTATGTTTTAGTTCTTTTCTGTAGAATATATTCATTCTTTTACTGGTATTTTATGTCTTTTTGGACCTCTCTCGTTACATGGTATTTTTTTTAATGGTGATATTTGGTTGAGATAAAACTCTATAAGTTTTTAAGTCTTTTTTAAGGGAAGCATGGAAGTGAAATATGTCACGTAGGGAGTTTGTTGGCAAGCAAGCATCCCTGATTCTAGAAAACATTTTGGTGACAAAGGAGCTAATAGCGGAACCACATAGGACATTTTCAAGTAAGTTTTTGGGGTATTTTTCAGCAGTTATTGATGATATACTTGTATTAGTGTATTTTTATATCTGATATAAAGATACCTCTAAATCTATTTTCCATAAAAAATTTGAAGGCTTATGAACTTAAGGATCATGGGATGATAAACTAGTTTGCAACCAAGCAGATATGATTTTATTTCCCTTAATATTTCAAAGTTTTCAGGAAACAAGGATAAAAATATACTTTGCAGGTTTTATTCTGACAAGCATTTGATTATTAAACTTCTGAAATACCACACTAAATATGTATTAATTCCATTACTAATTCTGCTTGTAGGATTGCAGAGATAGTCAGGAACTCAGTTGAAGATCAGAGACAGGAGAGTACTTAGTGAACATATTTAATTCAGTTTTTTAGAGTGCAGAGGTAAGGGCAAAGGAAACACTTAAAAGGAAATAGAGATATCACTAGTAAAGATGAATAAATTCAATGATAATGTTAGAACAATGAAAATAATTTTGTTTCAGGATTGTTGTTGTTTTTGTTATGTGCCGTCGAGTCGCTTGTGACTCATAGCGACCCTATGTACAACAGCTCTAAACTCTTTTCTGTCCTGTGCCAGTTGTACTGTCTCTGACACACCCATCCCGATTACCCCAGTCACTGAATCAATCCACCTCATAGAGGGTCTTCCCCTCCTGCGCTGTCCCTCCACCCTCCCAAGCATGATGTCCCTCTCCAAGAACCAGTCCCTCCTTTCAGCATGTCCAAAGTATGTCAGACGGAGTCTCAGAATCCTTGCCTACAAGGAGCCACCCAGTTTAACCCTTTCCAGGATGAATCTGTTTGTTTTCCTAGCAGTCCATGGTGCTCTCAACACTCTTCTCCAGCACCACAGCTCAAAGGCATCAATTCTCCTTCTATCCTCCCTAGTCATTGTCCAACTCTCTTATGCATAACAAGTGATAGCAAAGACCATAACCTGTATCAGACGCACCTTAGTCTCCAGAGAGACACCATTGCTTTTCAGTACTTTGGAGAGGTCCCTAACAGCAGGCTTTCCCATGGCAATGCGCCTTTTAATTTCCTGGCTACTGGTGCCAATTATGTTATAAAATTTTGAAAGTTTTTAAAATTTCTGAATTTGAAAGCCATACAATGCTAAGTAAACATCCCTTCTTTTTATCTCTGTCTCTATCATTCTATATATTTGCATATCCTTTAGTGGTTGTTTTTTTTTTTGTTGTTGTTGTTTTTCAGTATGCCTTGGATCAGCCATATTACATCTGTGTTACTAGATGTTGGGAATGTAAAAGAAGGATTACATTAATTGTGTCAATTATCTAATACTTCTATAATAGATATCACAGGTGGATGGCTTTAACAAGTAGAAATTTGTTTTCTTACATTAGGAATTTGCATTTGGGGAAGCCTGTTCTCTCTGTAGGTGGTAGGAGAAAGTCCTTGTTTCCAGACATTCCATGGAGATTCCCAGGTGTCTTAGCCTTCTCCAGAGTCAAAGTTCTTCCTATGGCAGTAGTAGCTCAAGTCCAAAGAGATGCATTTAAATTCTGGCAATTTTTACATAATGATAGTGAAGGCTCCACTTCACCTTCTTGGCTTTCTTGCCTTCCCTCCAGTGAGATAACAAATATTACAGGACAAAATGCTTCTCTAGGGAAACTCTCTTTTGTTTGGGTTAGGCCTGGGGTGGCACTCTGGGGTACTACATTCCACCCTTAATCCTATTTTAACTATTGGTTTATTAGATCACGGAAGATCATTACAGAGCTTCCACATGACATTATTATACGTATTTTGGGTGGCACAATTTAATCTATGACATTAATGATGTCTTCAGAGAAAACATTGGGGTTTTTGTTGTCGTTGTGTACCATTTATTTAGAACCAACCCATAGCGAACCCTCCTATGGATTTTCAGAGGCAGTTAATCACATGGGAGGAGATTGGCCATCCTTCTCCCACAGAGCGGCTAGTGGCCTCAAACTGCCCACCTTTGTTATTGCTAATCAGCTTCTTGTCATAAGGCCATCAGAGCTTCCTTTACTATAGTTCAGAGACTTTAGTATTTAGTACATTGTAACTAGGCATTTATACCTAGAGATATCAGTGCCATGATTGAGGAAAAGATGGTGCTATGAAAACACAATTTCATGATGGAGATAGACATAGAGATGTACCATTGTAACATACAAAGTATTTGAAAAGCTTGCAAGTAATAAAGATCAGAAATGGAGAATGAAAGGAAGGGGGAGGGTCGATGTCTTAGTGTTAGTTCTCTAGAGAACCTAAACCATTGGGATGAGTGTGTCTGTGTGTATACATATGTGATACACATTTATTTCTCTCTCTCTTCACACACTCAAACACACATCACTGGTCAATGCTGAGTTGGTTCCTATTCGATGGCGATGAGTGTTTATCAGGTCCATAAATAACCTGAAAGGCTGTGCCTCTTTAATGGTTTGAATCCACCAGTCTCTTCACAGTATAAAGATGGGCAGTTTCTGCCTGTGCATTTTAGAGCCTCCAAAGCCTCACTGGAGGGTCAGCTAAGAGGCCGTTATGGCTGGAAAGCAGTGAGTGAGTTTGAGTTTTTTAGTTTATAGGATGTGAGGCATTCACTCCTTTAAATAACCAACTATACAAAGTCAAAAGAGATGCATTTGCCCATGGATAAAGGTCTGAGGACAGGAAGGGAAGGATAATGGAAATGGAGAAAGAGTAATGGAAATGAGAATTACAAGAAGACAGTGGGGAAAATCTGTTACATTGTGGACATTCTAATGTTATAATGCAAAATATGTATAAATGATTGAATGAAAATCAATCTGCTTTGTAAACTTTCACTCAAATCACAATTTAAAAAGAAAAAGAAACTACCTAGCAAATTGTATTTAAATGTAAAATTAATTCTGTTTTTCAGTATGATTACTGGGGTTCTGAGAATATGCTAGTCACAAATAAAGTCATCGAGATTATTGGCTTTGTAAATTCGGTAAGTATTTTTCTATTCATATTACATAAAGAAGTCTTTTGAAGTTATAATTTAGATAACTTGGGCATTTCTGAATAAATAACTTATCTATAAAAACATAGTATAGATCTGTCAAAATATTAAATTACTATTTAGGATATTTTAAGGTAACATAATTTTGCATATATTTTATCTCTTCTATTTTTTAGATCTTTTCACAATTAAAAGTTACTATTGTGCTGTCATCACTGGAATTTTGGACAAATAAAAATCAGATTTCTACAATTGTTGATGTTGGTAAATTATTACATGGATTTTTAGAATGGAAACAAACTTATCTTACCCTGAGGCCTCATGACATTGCATACCTATTCATGTAAGAATGTTTCAGTATTACTAGAAAGAAAGCAAAGTGTGTGATTATCATGTAGCTTTATATAGGAAATAATTACTTATTTCTATTTATACTTTTATTTTCTCTTGTTTACTCATGGTCTGTGAATTCTTTGTTGTCAGGAATTAAGAAAAGATTTAAAATATTTGTTTCTATTCTTATTCTTTTACCAATAAGGAGATTAATATTTGAAAAAGTTAAGTCATTTCAGGAATTTATACTCTAGTGGTGTATTTCAAGTTTGAATTTAGACCTGTAACTCTTGAGTCCATGCTCTCAACTGCTACATAAAAAGACAGGATTTATACTGTAAAGTTTACAGTTTTATTATGAGTTTTTATAAAAAACTTAATCAAGTAGTTTAAATATATAAATGAATTTTATGCAATATTTAAAAACGTTAGTTTTCTATCAATTCTTGACCTTTTGGCTAAGATAAAGTACAGTATCTGTTCTTATCAGTTTACTATCTGATATGTCCTCTATCTGAGGACAATATATTAAGTGGGATTTTGGAACTAGGAGATGGAATAGGAGCTTACTCCATCCAGTCCACATCGACCTGTTATTACAGTACCTCCAGGAACAGTGGGAAAAAAAAGTTAGTTTACCTAATGATCAGTTAAAATTATATAATTGGATATAAGGTAATTATAATAAACAGGAATACAGCATTTA
>NW_006400029.1:1467231-1469731 GCF_000299155.1 Elephantulus edwardii | reverse complement strand
ATTTTAATTTGTGGCCCTCAGGCCTGGTTTTAACTGTTTTTGGTCAAATATTCTTCTAATTGGTATAGCACTGATCTGTTCATTTGCTATCTAGAGGTAACTCATGGTTGCTGTGATACTAAACACTGTGACACTAATGGGTCAAATATGATAATGGTTACCAATGGTGCAACTCCCTGATTAAAATAAGCTTGGAAGCAGGAGTGAGATCCACTTCTGAAATACCTTGCCTCTGGAAACTCAATGAACTTGGAGAAACAATGAAAGTTTTACAGGTGTCCAGTCTTTTGTTCATAGGGTTGCTATGAGTCATCTATAACTCAACAACACTTAACTGACATTAATGTTCCCTCAGGACTTAGGCAAGATTCTTGTCAATAGACTTTCCCAATGCAATATGTCACTTTGTCTCCTGATTGCTGTTATCAAGAGTGTTGATTGTGGATCCAAGTAAAATGACATCATTGACAACTTCAATCTTTTTTCCATCTATCATGATGTTGCCTATTGGTCCAGTGGTGATGATTTAGTTTTCCTGACATTGAGATGCAGTCCATATTGAAGGCTGTAATCCTTGATCTTCTGCAGGAAGTACTTGAGGTCCTCTTCACTTTGAGCAGGCAAAGTTGTGTCATTTTATCAATGCATCTCATTGATGAGTTTTCCTCCAATCCTGATGCTACATTAGTCTTCATAAAATCTACCTTCTGGAATGATATGCTCAGCATACAAATTGAGTAGATATGGAAAACATATAGCCCTATCATACACTTTTAAGAATTTTTTTTTTTTCATTTTAAACCATGCTGTGCTCTGTTTACATGACAGCTTCTTGGTCTAGGTCTAAATTTTGCATGAGCACAACTAAGTGTTTTAGGATTCCCATTCTTCTCAGTATTAATAATAGTGTATTGTGATCCAGTAAAATGCCTTTGCATAGTCAATAAACCACAAGTAGACAATTCTGGTAGTCTCTATTTTCAGCCAATATCCATCTGACATCAGCAGTCTTATCCCTAGTGCCATATACTCTACTATAACCAGCTTGAACTTCTGGAAGTTCTCTTCCAATGTACTGTTTTCACTGGTTTTGGATGATCTTCAACAATATTTTGCTTCCAGGTGATATTAATTATATTGTTTGGTATGTTGTTGTTATGTGCCATTGAGTCACTTGCATCGCCTAGTCACACTATGTTCAACTGCTCTGAACTCTGCTCTACCCTGAGCCAACTTCATAGTCTCTGACACATCTACCCCTATTATCCCAATCATTAAGTCAATCCATCTCATTGAGTGTCTTCCTCTTATGTGTTGTCCCTCCACACTCCCATGCATGATATCCCTCTCCAAGGACTGGTCTCTTCTTGTTATATGCCCAAAGTATGCCAGATGAAGCTTCAGAATCCTTGCCTCCAAGGAGAAGCCTCATCTTACCCTTTCTAGGACAAACTTGTTTGTTCTCCTAGCAGCCCATATTATAATCAATACTCTTTTCCAGCAACACAGCTCAAAGGCATCAGTTCTCTTTATGTCATCCCCAGTCATTGTCCAGCTTTCTGATGCGTAGCAAGTCATGGCAAAGACCAAGGCCTGGATCAGCTGCACCTTATTCTCCAGACTAACATCATTGTTCTACTCTGGAGCGGTCCCTGACAGCAGACTTTCCCAGTGCAATTCTTCTTTTGCTTTCCTGGCTGCTGGTACCAAGAGTGTTGATCATTTCGAGTAGACTCTGAAAATCTACTGGCAGGTCAACTATGATTTAGTTCCAGTGCTAAGGCACAAAACAAAAATTGGATCATACAATCTGCAAACACATTTACTTCTTTGTCAATTTGTATGCTTTTTATTTTCTTTTCTTGCCTTAATGTTCTGGCTAGGACTTCCAATGAAATATTCAATAGAAGTTATGATAAGAGGCAACCTTACCTAACTTGGGAGGGATTGGAGAGCATTATGCTGAGTGAACTCAGTCCCACAAATTTTGTATAAAACCATTATTGTAGAATGAGTATAAGGATCCAAGAAAAGTGGGGGAAGGTGGAAGCAGAGGGATGAGGATGTGCAAGAGGAGAGGGGGATTAATCATGGATTTGTACAAGTTGATGGATGGAGGGGTGAGGGAAATTTCAAGAATCTGTTACTGAAAGCAAGAATTTTGTATTTGAATTTTGTAAGTAAACTAAAAAAAAAGAGACAACCTTGCCTTGTTCTTTTTTAAAAGAATGGCTTTAGTCTCCTTAGACTTGAGAGAGAGACTGGGCATTGGTTTTGTATTTATGCTATCCATTATATGCTCAAGCCTGTTCCCCCCTTAAATTATTATTAAATTTTATTAATTTTAATGAACATTTACAGAGATTTGGGGTTTTCATTCATTGTTGCACTATTTTCTCTAAACTCCTCCCCAGTTCGTTCTTCTTTTTTTTCCCCCTTGAAAGTCTGTTTTAATTGTCCAATTACCACAGTGCTTGTCCAAGCCAGTTCTGATTAATCT
>NW_006400029.1:1465629-1466496 GCF_000299155.1 Elephantulus edwardii | reverse complement strand
TCTATGCTGATGACATGATAGTATACTTAGAAAACCCTAAAGACTCAGCAAGAAAACTATTGGACGTAGTTGACCAAATCAGCAAAGTAGCAGGAAAAAGGTTTTGATGCAAACAAGGATTTAATCTTTAGAAGGTCCTATTCATTGATGTTGTCCTCTCCTTGTTGTGCGTTTCTGGCTGTATTTTCCAACCTATTTATACCATAGGTTAGGCCTTCTAAGTTGGTCGCATTTTGTTCCTTAGGATCTTTATGGTTTTGGACTTTACCTCTAGGTCTCTGATCCAATTTGAGTTGTCTTCTGAATAGAGTGAAAGTTGGAATCTGCTTCATCTTTCTGCAGGTATCAGTACAGTTTGGCCAGCACCATTAGTTGTGAAGGTTATTGTTTCCCTATTGGTTTTGTTTCCTTGTCAAATACCAGTTGACTGTAGGTTGTTGTTGTTATGTGCCATTGAGTCACTTGCGACTCATAGCACTATATGTACAACAGCCCTAAACTCTGCTCTGCCCTGTGCCAATCACACTGTCTCTGACACGCCCATCCCGATTACCCCAGTCACTGAATCAGTCCACCCCAAAGAGGGTCTTCCCCTCCTGTGCTGTCCCTCCACTGTCCGAAGCATGATGTCCCTCTCTAAGGACCGGTCTCTCCTTACAACATGTCCAGAGTGTGTCAGATGAATTTCATGAAACAACATATGAGCAAGAGCCTATGGTGATGAAAGAAGAAGTTCAGGCTGCTTTGAAGGAAATGGTGAAAAAATACGGCTCCAGGAATAGATGGTATACCAAATGACATATTTCAGCTAACAGATGCTGCCCTGGACGTGCTCACCAAGTTGTGCCAAGAAATCTGGAGAACAAC
>NW_006400029.1:1461011-1463839 GCF_000299155.1 Elephantulus edwardii | reverse complement strand
TTGAATACATTATTTTTCAGACCAGATTCTTTCAATTTCCCTCACCTCCCCATCAAATTGTACAACTCCATGAGTACAAATTGTACAACATCCTCTTCTTTGAACTTTTGACTCTAGGGAAGACTTGCTTCAGTTTGGGAGAAATATGGCCTGTCCATTATCAGCCTTCTCTGTCAGGCAATTGCTGCAATAGACTAGTCCAATATCCCCAGGGCTAAAGGTATGTTAGCTCTAGCCCTGAAAGGGGAAGAAGTTGGTTCACCTGTGATTATTGGTGCCTCTGTTGCAGTTCAGAGGGGTGGCAGCAGTATGTCCTCAAGGCATTGGGGCCAGAGCATCTGGGTGGTGAGGCTAGGTCTTCCAGGTGGTGGGGCCAGGCTTGCAGGTGGCAGGCAGGACTCTCCAGGTGGCAGAGAAAGGTCCTCCAGGTGATCGGTTTGGTGGTCCCGATGGCAGGGCTAGTGTTTCCAGGCAGAGGTCCAGGTGTTTGCCAGGCAGCAGTGCCACAGTCTAGGGCTCCAGGTGGGAGAGCAGTTCAGGCCACACTTAATAACTTTTCAAGACAGGTACCTAGTTAGTCGCCTGGAACAGCAACGGGTGTGGATGCCATGTATTGCAGTTGTGGTGTGCTGTGTGGCATTTGTTTCTTATAAAAGGTATAATAATGATTAAATCATTGATTGTACAGAATTCTATCATTCTATCCCTAGTCTCATTTCTGTCACCAAGTCTGTGTTTTCTGACTACTAGTACTTCTTAACTACAACTTTGGGATTCAAATTACCCATTATTATTTATTTTCAGGTTCTTTTTAAAAAAAATTGATTGTATTGTATTGTATTATTTTTGTGTGTGTGTACCATCAAATCAGATCTGACTGGTACAGGAGGAGATTTTCCCTCCTTCTCCAGCAGAGCATCTGGTGGATTCAAACCGCATACCTCTGGGATTGCAGTGCAGCTTCTTGCCACAAGGCCACCAGAGCTCCCTTATTTTCAGGTTCTTAAAATATAATTCAATAATGTAAAAAAACCCCAAATATCATCACATTTTATTACAAGTTTCCTCAAACTTTTTAAAATAAAATTTTAATTTTATACTGGTTTACTTACAAAGTCATATACATTGTTTTGTTACACCAGATCTTACCTATTTTCTTTACTTACCCCTCCCTCTACCCACGAAATTGTGTGACCCTCTGATTATATACACCCCCTCATCCATCCACACCCGTCTGCTCCCCCACGCTCCATCTTAGATCCTTCTATTTTTTTCTACAATAAGGATCTTACATAATATTTGCCATTATGGGACTAAGTTAGTTCACTTAGCATAATGCCCTCTGCTCCCTCCCAAATTATTTACAAAATCATTGCTCTTGCAATATGTGTAGTACTTTATCATGTGAATATACCATAATTACTCAATCCAGTCAATTGTGGTTGAACACTTGGGCTTATTTCCATGTTCTTGTGATGGTGAATAATGCTGCTATGAATATTGATGTACAAATATCCATTTGAGTCTCAGTTCTCATTCCCTTGAGAGATAATCCAAACAGTAGGTCATATGGAATTTATTTGTTCAGCTTTTTTTGAGGAACACGAAACTGCCTTCCAGAACGGTAGAACCATTTTCAATGCCACCAGCAATGTACAGGAGCTCCTATTTTGCCACATCCTCTCCAACATTTTTATTACTTGTTGTCCTGTTAAATTTTCTCACTGCTACTGGAGTGAGACCCAGCTATCTCTGGTCAACTGATATCCCACAAGGAAATAAAACCTATCAAATGGGGAAATGACAACCTCTTCAACAAACAGTCCAGGAAAACTCAACAGCTACCAGCAGAAAGCTGAAACAGGATCCACATTTCACACTATACACAAAAATCAACTCAAGATGGATCAGACACCTGGGAGTAAAGTCTAAAAACATAAAGTTCATCAGAGATAAATGGGGATCAAGTTTAGATGGCCTTGTCTATGATATAAAGAGGCAACCAAACACAGCCAGAAATAATGTCAGAAATGCACAATCTGGAGAAAATAAAATTGATGAATGAGACCTTCTAAAGGTTAAATCCTGTGCGCATCAAAAACATTTTCCAATAGAGTGAAAAGAAAACCTACTGACTTGAAAAAAAAAATTTGGCAATATCGTCTCGGGCTAGGGCCTCATAACACAAATGGACAGCACATTCCGGGGCCTCCAAAATTAAAAGGCTGATAATCCAATTACAAAATGGGCAAAACGGAAAAGAATTTTCACAGAGGAATATACTCGATAGCCAATAGACACAAGAAGAAATACTCAAAATCAATGGCATTTAGACTCAGTGGCACACAATTGTATAAGCAACAAGCCTTTATTATTTTCCTCTTTTTATTCTGATAAGAAGGTTTATTGATTTTCTTAGCGCTTACCGTGTACATTACTTTTCTATTCTCAAATATAAAACAGTTCACTTTGTTTTGGTATTTTCTAGACGTTCTTTGCACCTGGATGTTCTGAAAGCTACACTTCTTATTTCTTGTTCTTATATTATAGTTATCTTCATTTATAGAATTGGTATTTTTGGTTTTCCTGTTTAAAGTCTGGTGGTTTTATTATACTTTGTTTTCTGAATGATTTAATAATGTGTGTTAATTTTGTTTTGATATCTGTAATTGTTGCTTCTAGTTTCAGTGAACTTGAAGTTGGTAGGTTTTTTTTTAATAGGTTTACTCTGTTGTTGTTGTTGTTATGTGCCGTCGAGTCGTTTCCGACTCATAGCGACCCTATGCACAACAGCCCTAAACCCTGCTCTATCCTGCGCCAACCGCACT
>NW_006400029.1:1459056-1460911 GCF_000299155.1 Elephantulus edwardii | reverse complement strand
TTGAGAACAATGTTGGCTCTCGGTTTTGTGTTAATACTTTTTATTATGTTAAAGAAATTCCACTCAAATCATATTTTGTTGAGTGTTTTAATCAGGAAAAAGGGTGCTGGATTTTGTCAAAGGCCGTTTCTGCATCAATTGATAGGATCATGTGGTTCTTGTTCTTTGCTTTCTTAATGTGATGAATTACATTAATTGTTTTCCTTATGTTGTTGAACCATTCTTGCATACCTGTTATGAATCACACTTGGTCATGGTGAATTATTTCTTTGATGTTTCCTTGGATTCTATTGGCCAGTAGTTTATTCAGAATTTTTGCATCTATGTTCATGAGAGACAGTGGCTTATAGTGCTCTATTTTGGTGAAGTCTTTTCCTGCCTTTGGTATCAAGAGTATGTTTGCTTCATAGAATGAGTCTGGGAGAATTCCATCTTTTTCTGTTTTATGAAATAGTTTATGTAGAATTAGTGACAGTTCTTCTCTGAGTGTTTGATAAAATTCACTTGTAAACCATTTGGTCCAGGGCTTCTTTTGGTTGGAAGTTGTTGTATTACTTTTTCAATTTCTTCTTTTGTAATGGGTCTGTTCAGATATTCAATTTCGGTTTGTGTCAGTTTAGGTAGCTTGTGCAGTCCCAAGTATTTGTCCATTTCTTTTAAGTTTTCGTATTTGTTTGATTATAGTTTTTCCATAATATTCTAATGTTAGCTTTTTTATTTTAGTTGGTTCTGTTGCGATGCTGCCTGATTGATCTCTTATCAAATTATTTGTGTCTTCTTTTGTGAGTTTTGCTAATGATTTGTCAATCTTACTGACCTTTTCAAAGAACCAACTCCTAGTTTTGTTGATAATTTCAGTTGTTTTTCAGTTTTCTCTTTCATTTATTTCTGCCCTAATTTTTATATTTTCACTTTTTTTAGAGCGTGTCGGGTTTTCTTGCTGTTCTTTTTCAATTTACTGAAGATGTTGAGCTAAAGAGTAGATGGTCATTTTTTCCTGTCTTTTGATGTGTTTGCTTATTGCTGAAAATTGACCTCTGATTACTGCTTTGCCTGTTTCCCAGAGGCTTTGGTAAGTAGTGTTTTCATTGTCATTTGTTTCAAGAAACGTTTTAATTTCATTTTTTATCTCTTCTAGTCATGTTCAAACAAGGTGTTGTTCAGCTTCCAAATGTATGGTTTTTCCTCCTTTATCTTCTTATTATTAATTTATAATTTTGTAGCATTATGGTCTGAAAAGATGCCTTGTATTATTTTTATGTTTTTTAATTTATTGATGCTTACCTTGTGACTTAGAATGTGATCTATTCTGGAGAACGTTTCATGCACATTGGAGAAGATGGTATACTATGCTTTTTTGGGATGCATTAGCCTATAGATATCTATGAGGTCAAGTTGCTTTATTGAGTGATTAATTCTTTAATATCTTTGTTGAGTTTCTTACTGGTAGTTCTATCTTTTCACGAGAGGGCTGTATTGAAGTCTCCAAGTACTATAGTAGTGTTGTCTATGTCATTTTTCAGTTTTGTTAATATTTGTTTCATGTATTTTGCAGGTCTTTCATTTGATGCATAAATAGTTATTATTGTTATGGCCTTGTGTTCTACTGATCCTTTCAGCATCATTCCTTGTCCTTTCTAATGGTTTTTACATTGACATTTATTTTATCAGAGATTAATATTTCTACTTCTGTTTTTTTCTGGTTGCCATTTGATTGGTATATCTTCACCACCCTTTTTAGTCTTTCTTTATCTTCATTTTTCAGGTGTGTCTCTTGTAGACAACATATCTATGGATTTTTTTTTATCCAATCTGCTACTCTTTTTCTCTTCAGCGCTGCATTTAAACCATTCAC
>NW_006400029.1:1452632-1458956 GCF_000299155.1 Elephantulus edwardii | reverse complement strand
CTGGACTTCCGGAAGTTCTCTGCTGATGTGCTGTTCTAATAGTTTTTGGATAATCTTCAGTAGAATCTTGCTTGCATGTGAAATCAATGACACTGTCCTGTAGTTTCCACACTCAATTGGGTCACCCTTCTTTGGAATGGGAACAAATATAGAGTTTTCACAAATTCTATTCATTTTCCTATTCTCTGTACTTTTCTTAATGTTGCCATCCTTTTTGTTGGAACATTTTTTGGTATATAATTCCCACTGCCAGTTGTTCTGTTTCACAGCATTGTATCTGTCATTACTTTGCCTTCACTCCTATATAGTTTCTACTGGTAAATTGGAGGTTAATCTCATTGGTTCTCCTTGTGGATACTCTTCATGTTTTCCACGTTACTTCAGTATTCTTTGCTTTTAATGTTGGACAATATGATTATGATAAAAATATGTGTCTTTCTCTTGACTCTGTTGTGCTTGAGCTTTGCTCAGGTTTTTGAATGCATATTTGCTCATTTTTCATTGCACTGGTAAGTTTTCTTCTAGCAAATTTTCAATAATTTTTCAGTGCTTTTTGGTTTTTGTTTGTTTCTGTTTGGGAATTCCAATCCCAAGTAAGCTATTTAAAAAAACAAGAAAAGGCGAACTAGGGGAAAGGAAAAAGGGAGAGGGGGTAAAATGTGCAATAAAAAATGAATGTTTATCTAACTTTTCTGTAAACGTTTGTTAAAATCACAATTGAAAAACTTTATTCAAAAAGTAAGCTATTCCACTTGATATTATTACACATGATTCTTGTTGTTGTTATGTGCTGTTGAGTTGTTTGTGACTCATAACCACCCACATACAATAGCCCTGAAACCTGTTCTATCCTGTGCCAACCTTATAGTCTCTGACATCCTCTTCAGGACTAATCAGATTGTTCTCCTGGCAATCCATGTTCAGTATATTCAATACTCCAGCACCACAGCTCAAAGGCGTCAGTTCTCCTGGCAGTCCATGTTCAGTATATTCAGTACTCCAACACCACAGCTCAAAGGCATCAATTCTTTTTCTTTCATCCCTAGTCATTGTCCAGCTTTCTGATTCATAGCAAGTAATTATAAAGACTATGGCCTGGAGCAAGCACACCTTAGCCTCTAGACTGATGTCCTTGCTCTTCGGTATTCTGGAGAGGTCCCTGACAGAAGATTTTTCCAATGCAATTTTTCTTTTTATTTTCTGGCTGCTGGTACCAAGGTCAACACATTTTTGTTGTCATCAGCTAACCTCTAGTATGGATATCACTGCACTCTAAAGTCCCCATACTGAGCTGAAGTGAGTTCAAAATGACAGAACTGTGCTGAGTTCAAAATGTCCAAATTGTGCTGTTTATGGTTATGTTTCTGTATGTCTCCTTGATGTTTTCTTTACTTTCTTCCTTTAGACAGTTTTTGAGGTAGTTAATTTTTAAAATTATACTAGTTTATTTACAAAATTTGAATAGATTGTTTTTCTGACTAGATTTTTCCAATTTTCCTCATCTCCCCCAAATTGTACCATACCATAGTTAATCCACCCATCCTTTCCTTCCCCCCTTTATTTTTAAACTCAGGATTTCATCCTTCATTTTGCCTATGATTTTATTGGTTTCATCTGTGTTTGCCTTGATTATTTTCTTAATTTGTTTACGTTTTCTTTAAATGCTTCTTTAAAATTCCTCACATTGTAATTTTATTACTTTCTATTCCTCTGGATAGTTTTCTAGCCCTGTATTTTGGGTTTTTTGTTTTTATTTTTTTTGTTTTTGTTTTTGGTTTTTTTAGTTATCTTGGCCTCTGTGTGTGTTAAAATTTTTTTGCTGTCTTAGAATTTTATATTATTGTGTATTAATTGGTTGAGTGTATATTGATTTGACAAGTACTCCATACTTAAAAATATTTGTTCTTAAAAATGTTTTGACCAAAATATTTGGTTATAGGCTTTGGTATCCCAAAATAAATGTAAAGAATATTTAATCCAGTGTGATTAATTTAGTTAAGAATATTTTCCACATTGAAACTATTAAAGGCAAATGGAAATATTTCACATTAGGACTTTATTAAATTGCAAACATAAAATATTAGAAACAATTATCACACTTAAGTTGTTGCATTCAATTAATTACAATACCTCTGTCTATTTATTTAGTTATAGGGATAATCCAGATTATGTTGGAGCAGCATTTCCTGGGAAGATGTGTGATAGTCGTTATTCTGCAGGAGTTGTTTTGGTAAGTAATTATTTAATCTTTAAATATTTGTATGTTATTAATAACTTAACATGATAGTGTATATTTGATACAATTTACCAATCCCAAAGTCACAGAGTTTAAATCTACCAACCGATCCATGGGAAAAGGTTGGGCCATTTCCTTCTGTGCTATTAACTGCTTCTGAATAACCACTGGAGGGTTTCTATAGGTTGGTTCTGACTCGATGGTAAGCAATAACAACAACAACAACAACAACAACATTACTTTTAATAGTTTGAAATTGTCAAAGGAACAATAGAACATAAAGACTATGGTCAAACTATAATGAAACTCACTGCAATTGAGTCAGTTCTGACTTCTAGCAATGCTATCTCTCTGTCATTGCTGTTGAGTCAGAATAATGGCTAACACTCCAGCAGGTTTTCAAAAGCTGTAAATTTCATGCATAAGAGGAGATTGCCATCTTTTTCCTCATGGACATTTTGATGGATTCAAGGCACGAGAGAGGCTCCAGCTTTGGGTTAGGAGCACAGCTCCCTATGGACTATGGACACAATAAAACTGTTTTATTAAAGGATTTCTTTCCAGTGTTGTAAATATTTACAGAAGTGCATGGCTCGAACTTTGTCCTGTAGAGTAGTTTGGTGGTTTAGAATTATTAAAATTTTATTAAATTAGCAGGCAAATACCATGAAGGATCTTTGTAGCTTCCTATAGCTGACAATATTTGGAACTTAAAGTGGGGATGAAGATATCATAAACCCAAATGCATTTCTTAATATGTGGAAGAATAGGTTATGAGAAAGTATATGTACTAAATTTAAAGAATAGAGAGTTTCTTATTCATAGACAAAATATTGGAGAAGTATTGTTACAGAATATTGGTCAGTGAATAAAGATGGCGGAAGACTAGATGTCTTTGAGTTATGGTTTTAGACAAGAGTACTGAATATCCTATGTACTGCCAAAAGAACAGACAAACATAACTTGGAGAAAGTGCAACTAAAGTGGTCCTTGTAGGAAAGGATGGTGAAACTTCATCTCACATGTTTTGGGCATGTTGTTAGGAGGGGCCAATCCATGTAAAGGGACATCATGCTTGGAAATATGGAGAGTAAGTGAAAGAGAGGAAGACCATCAACAAGACTGACACAGTGACTATAACAAAGGGCTTAAGCATATCAGAGATGATAGATAGGGCAAGGTTCAGATCCATTCATCATAGGATCATTATGAGTCATAATCGACTCACCAGAACCTAACAACAGCAATATTGTTAAAGTGAAATTGCTTCAAAGTAAAAACAAATATAACAAAAATATATTAATAATACTTTAAAATTTCAAACCTTTAGAAGACAGTATTTAAAAGAAACCTTCATATTTATTTTAAATATTTAGTGTTTATAGTTTCATGTATATAAGTTATATATGAATACAACTTGTCAGAAAGCTGGACAATGACTAAGTATGACAAAAGATGAATTGATGCCTTCGAATTGTGGTCTTTGAAAAGAGTCTTGAACATTCCATGGACTGCCAAGAAAACAAATAGGTCTGTCTTGGAGAGGGTGAAACCAAGCTTCTCCTTGGAGGCCAGGATTTTGAAGCTTCATCTCACATACTTTGGGCATGTGGTGAGGAGAGACCCTTCCTTGGAGAAGGACATCATGCTTGGAAGGGTGGAGGGACAGTGCAGGAGAGGAAGACCCCAGATGAGATGGATTGATACAGTGACTGGGGAAATGGGGGTTGGTGTGTCAGACTTAGAAAGACGCTCAGGACAAGACCAGTTTCAGATCTGCGGTACATAGTATCACAGTGGGTCGCACTTGACTCACCAGTACATAACAATAACAACAGTGGTGGTGTGGTATTTGCAAGTTGCCCTTGATTGACTGTCCACCCCATGTACACCTGAGAACTTGCTATGAGGAAGGAAACAATCTTGGGTCAATATACAAAGGTCAATTTTTATGTAACAGCACATTGATTACTTTGGGTGTGCTGTCAGGGGAGACCAGTCTTCGGGAAATAAAATTATGTAAAGAAAAGTGGAGTCAGAAAGACAGGAAGACGCTCAATAAGGTGAACTGACACAGTGACTATGGCAATGGACTTGAACATACCAGAGATTGTGAGGATGATGCAGGATAGGGGAAGGTACAGATCTGTTTTTATAGGATTATAGTTGACTTGATGACACCTAACATCACCACCACCAACACTGAAAAGAGTTTCTTCTTTCTATTATTATTATTATTAGTTTTATCATAGTATTTTTAGTTTCTGTTGTCTAGATTTTAAAAAATTTATAATTTATTCAGTAGAATTTTTGTACTTTGTCACTGAGTTAATTTCAAAATTAAGAAATAGCATTTGATAGTATCCTCAACATATAATATTTTGTTGTTGTTAGGTGCTATTGAGTTGAGTACAACTCATAGCAACCCTGTGAACAATAGGCCTGAACCCTGTCCTGTCCTGTCCTGTGCCATCTCATCATCTCTGACACACTTGAGCCCATTACTGCAGTGACTGTGTCAATCTATCATGTTAGGAATCTTCCTCTCTTTGACTAACCCTCAATTTTTCCCAACATCATCTTGTAGCTTATAATATTTATGTTGAATAAAGAATAAATATAAATAAATTATGTCACTAAAGCTTTGATCAAAGGAAGATGTGTTAGGCACTGGGGTTTAATGGCACTTCTTTATTTTCCAACTTTGTTGACTTCCCATGAATGAAACCAGTTATCTTAGAAA
The DNA here is from genome assembly GCF_000299155.1 of Elephantulus edwardii. Classification (NCBI taxonomy): domain Eukaryota; kingdom Metazoa; phylum Chordata; class Mammalia; order Macroscelidea; family Macroscelididae; genus Elephantulus; species Elephantulus edwardii. Next base: position 1,453,977 of record NW_006400029.1, on the reverse strand, counting down.
CTTAAACTGTGACTTCTTTTGGAATGTGTTGGCATAGTTTTAGAAGAACTCATGAGATTTTCCTTGATTTTAAATACAGAATGTGTGAATGGCAAACTTTCAGTCTTTTTAAATTTTTTTTAGGTTGAAATTCACCTGGGCTTTATTTTACTCTAATTCTTTGACATTAACAATGTATGTTTAGTGTATGTGATCGTATCAAGAGATACACTTTAATACCTAATTTTCTTTAATTTTGGTTTGTTATTTTTTTGCTCTTTTAGAAATTTTGTTTTATTTTATACAGGTTTACTTAAAAAGTTTGTATATATTGTTATTCACACCAGATCTTTCCCATTTCCTTTACCCACTCCTCCTTCCACCCATCAAATTGTGTGACCCTGTGATTAACATTCCCCCCTTCCCTGTTCATCCTCACTCTTCTGCTCACACCCTCCCCCACCTTGGATCCTCAAAACATTCTAAAATAATGGTCTTATACAGTATTTTTCCTTGTGTGACTGAGTTAGTTCACTTAGCATAACGCTGTCCAGTCCCTCCCAAGTTAGGTGGTAATTTACAAGATTATTGCTCCTTCAGGATGCTATGAACACTGGTATACAAGACTCCATTTATGCCTCAGTTCTCATTCTCTCAGGGTATATTCCAAGCAGTGGAATAGCTGGATCATATGGAATGTCTATGTTCAGGTTTTGAAGATACACCAAACTGCCTTCCAGAGTGATTGTACTTTTTTTTTTTAAATTAGCAGGAGAGAAAACAAGTCAAATTTGGGATGAACACTTCTCCCCCGCTCATCTTTTTTTTTTCTTCCTTTTTTGTTTTCTCCTATTGTGTGCCACTGAACGGATCCCACTGGCACAGGAGGAGATTGCCCCCCCCCCCTTCTCCAGCAGAGCATCTGGTGGATTTGAACTGCATGTCTTTGGGATTGCAGAGAAGCTTTTTGCTACTAGGTTACCAGAGTTCCCTATGATGAACACTTCTGATATGGTAGAAGAGTTGCAGATGTTGAGTTGGTAAAAAGTTAGAATATGAACTATAGGAATGAATAATTGAGGCAGAGATTTTTTGGAAAAAAAAATTGGAGGAAATTATTTCACCAAATGATGCATTTATAAAAATTTTAAACTATTACTACAAAGATTTTAATTTTAAATTTGAAAACTATTATGACTGCTAAAATTTAGTGTATCTCTGAACAATAATTGTGGGGTTTTTTTTGTGGTCAACTGATTTTTTTCCTTCTTTTTTTATTAATTTTAATGAACATTTACAGAGATTTTGGATTTCCACTTATTCATTGTTGCACTTTTCTCCCTGCCCACACATCCCTTACCGCCCC
>NW_006400029.1:1430621-1448522 GCF_000299155.1 Elephantulus edwardii | reverse complement strand
TGTGTTCTTTGAGTGTTCGATATATGTCCTTCCACTCTCTTCTTGCTTGCATGGTTTCTGCTGAGAAATTGACACTTAATCTTATCTGCTCTCCCTTATAAGTTATTCTTTGTTTCTCCCTTGCTGCTTTAAGGATTCTCTCCTTATTTTTGGTTCTGGCAAATTTAACTATGATATGCCTTGATGTTTTTCTGTTGGGGTCTATTCTACATGGTGTTTGCTCAGCTTCTTGAATAGATATATTCTCTCATTCTTCATTATGCCTGGGAAGTTTTCCTCTAGTAATTCTTCCACATCTTTTTTGGTTCCATTACTTGCTTCTTCCTGTTCTGGGATTCCAGTGATGCACATGATACTTCTCTTGATGGTGTCCCCAATTATTCTTAGGTTTTCTTCTTTTTCCTTCTTTTTTGAGTCTACTTTTTGCTCTAGCAGATCAGTGGTAACAATTCTGTCTTCTATTTCACTAGTTCTGTGTTCTATCTCTTCAACTCTCCTCATATGTCCATCATGTTGACAGCATCTGAAACCTTGGACCTTGTATTTTGGATAGTGGTTTCTTGTTTTTCCAGTGCCACTGATGCCTCATTTGTTTTTTCTACATTGTTCTGCATTGTTTTTTGTTTTGTTTTGTTTTTAGTTCCTCCTGGTTTTTGCTTGTAGTATCCTGTAATTCTATAAGTTTGTCTTTCATTCATTGAAAATATTCAATTATTATTCTTTTAAATTCTGTGTCAGAAGGTTCCACCAGACTTTCTAACTTCAGGAAATCCAGTAATACTCTGTCACCCTTTGGGGGTGGCATCTTGCTTTGCACTTGTGTAGTGTTTGGGATACCTGGCTTCTTTGAGACATTATTATATTTTTGATCTGAAGACAATGCTCCAGAGATCACTTAGGCAGTTACCCCACTTGTATTCTTCTCTGAACCTCTGACTTAAGGGAAATGTCAGTTCAGAGCCTTTGAGAGCAGTCACTTGTAGGTAAGACAGGTCAAGGTGCTCCAGATTAAAGGCAAGTTGATTGACCAGTCATGTAGGTGCAGGTGTGGAGCCAAATGGGGTGGGACATGCATGGGGGTGGGGCGATCACAAGGGCAGGTCAACCACTTGGGAGACCTCACTCAGACCTCAGCTGTCTGGGTGTGCTTACAATTGGGGCCCCTATTCAAATTCCAACTGTCCTTCTCCCACCCAGTGGTCCCTGCCCAATGGCACTTATGAAGGTGCTCTCATGCAGTGGTCCCTGCCCAAGCAGGGTCCTGTGCTCAGTGAGACCCAAAAGTCGAAGTCAAATTCCTACCAACACACTTGCCTCTGGCTGGTCTGCAGTGTCTGAACAATAATTGTTTTGTCTGATTTAAACATCATATTATGCCAGTCTGTAAATTGATTATGGTTGGTTATTTGGGGTTTTTTTTTGTCTAATAATGATTTTGGAGTATAGTCATACTGACACATGGAATTGAAATTATTATTTTACATGGGTATGTATGAATACATAAAAAGCATACATATATGTGTAAAATAAGAGTTTTCATTCCATGTGTCAGCATGCATAGATCTCAAAATCATTACTAGACAAAAAAACCCCAAATCAGCTTGTAGATTTGAAAAGCATTAAAAGAAGTTGGAGTATTCAAAGTCACTGTACCAAAAGGAATTGGCTGTCACAGAAGAATTTCATGGAACAACTTAAGAGCAAGAGCCTGTGGTGATGAAAGAAAAAGTTTAAGCTGCTCTGAAAGAACTAGCAAAAAATAATGCCTCAGGAATTGATGGCATACCAATTGACATATTTCAACAAACGGACACTGCCCTGCATGAGCTTACCAAGTCAACCAAGTTGTGCCAAGAAAGCTGGAGGACAATCACCTGGCCAACTAACTGACTGGAGGAGATTTATATTTGTTCTTATTCCAAAGAAAGGAGACCCAACAGAATGTGGAAATTATTGAACAATATCATTAATATCACATGCAAGCAAGATTCTGCTGAAGATTATCCAAAAATGACTGGAACAGTAAATCAACAGAGAACTGCCAGATGTGCAGGCTGGGTTTAGAAGAGGCTGTGGTACTAGGGATACTATAGTTAATGTTAGATGGATCTTGGCTGAAAGTAGAGAGTACCAGAAGAATGTCTATCTGTATTTCTCTGACTATGCAAAGACATTTGACTGTGTGGATCACATCACATCACACTGTGGCTAACTCTCAGAAGAATGGGAATCCCAGAACACTTGATTTGGCTTAGACAAAACCTATTCTTGGACCAGGAGTCAGTTGTCAGAACAGAGCAAGGAAACACTGCATGGTTCAAAATCAGGAAGGGTGTACACCAGGGATGTGTCCTATCTTCATACCTTTTGAGTCTATATGCAGAACAGATCACCCAAGAGGTTGGACTCTAAGAGGAGAAATGTGGCATCAGGATTGGAGGAAGACTCAACTCATCTGCATTATGCAGATGACACAACTTTGCTTGCTGTACCTGAGAAGGACCTGAAACACTTGTTACAGAAGGTCAAGAACTGCAGCCTTTAATATGGATTGAAGCTCAATAAAACAAAGATTCTCACCACTGTGCCAATTTGTGAAGAGATTATTAACAGCCTCATTTTACTTGGCTTTACAGTCAACACCTTTGGTATCAGCAGCCAGGACATGAAAAGATGAATTGCATTGGAAAAGTTGGCTTCTAGGGACCTTTCCAGAGTACTGAAGAGCAATGATATCAGTCTGGAGACTAATTTGTCTAATTACTTGCTATGCATCAGAAAGCTGGACAATGACTAGGGTAATGAAGGTAGTCGTGTCAGAAACAATAAGGTTGGCACAGGATAGAGCAGGTTTCAGGGCTATTTCACATAGGGTTACTACGAGTTGCAAGCAACTCGATGGCACATGACTGCAGCATGTATATTTTAGCTTATTATATGAAAATTATATTAATATATGAATAATAATTTAAATAATTATTTATCCTTTTCTATGGACATTTTAAGTATTTCCTTTTTTCTTCTTCCCCTCCACCCTGTTACATACACTCTATAATAAACATCTCCTTATATATTGTTGTGTGTGTTACCAAGTTGATTATTCCTGATATCAATCCTAAAGGATAGAGTAGAGCTGCCCATATTATTCCCTGGGTGATAATCAAGTGGCTTAGTGGTAAGCTATTGAGCCACCAGCCTAAAGACATATGGTTCAAGTCCACCAGCAGCTCCCAAGAAGGAAAATTGGCAGTCTCCTCCTGTGTGATTTATAGCCTCTGAAAACCCTTGGAAAGTCAAGCTATGAGTAGTTCCAACTTGATGGTATACAACAGCAACATTTAAGGAATTGAGCTCTCTGGTACAATAAACTATATCACTGTATTGGCAATCAATGTAATTTACCACACTAATAAGAATTATGTTACCATGTCACTAGATGAAAAAAAAATTACTACTAGATTTCCTATCCAAATTAGAGGAAAATAACATTTTACTTAAAGATTTCTACAAAGTCAGGGACCTTTGTTATCAGTCATTGAAGTGTCCCAAATTTCTAGAAAGTTGTTTATATGTATCAAGAACTCCAAAATTATTATAATATTGTTAACATATCATTTGGCACAGATAGCTACAAAAATCATCAACAGAAATCATAATAAAATCCTGAAAACTCTTCCTTTGTGATCAGGTAGACAAGAATGCTTACTCTCATTTTTATCCAGTTATTGTTATGATTTTAAATAAAAAACAACAAAAATGATGTTTATGATTCATAGCAACCTTGTAGGACATAAATCTACCCCATTGAGTTTCAGATTGTCACATCTCTTTCCCTTACAAATCACCTGATGGGTTCAATCCATCTCCTTTTCATCAACAATCACTTTAACCACTATACCACCTAGGTTCATCTCATGGTCACAGTCAATGGAATTTAGCATAAAAAAGGAAAACGAATATTGTAAGATTTGTTACTTTTTTATTATATGAATAACTAGGTACATGCACATTTAATTTAGGGACAAAATGTTAGAATTATTACAAGGTTGCTGAATACTGAAGTCAATATAAAAATGAAATGAGTACGATGCAATGGATAAAATGCAGGCTAATATGCCAACAAAAATCAGAAAAGGAAACTTCAGAAGTAGAATAAAAATGATAAAGTATAAATAAATGTAGACTTCTGAGTAAGTTGGAAAACTAGGTAGATGGCAGTCTAGACTCAGAAAACAAAGATACAGATACAGATGATAAGTCCAGAACCCTGAGTTTGAAAGGGAAAGATAAGCAGTGCAAACACTCCCTGAAGGAGTAAATGTAATGAAAACATTGACATACTGAGAACAGCATTGTAAACAGCTCAGCATAGCTATTTTGAATGTTTGTGGGTAAGTATCTGCTCAACACAGAAACCTGGGACTGTGAAGATTTCCACAGCAGCAGCTGACTGGTGTCAAGAAAGGTCTAAGTCCTACCTCATTCTCAATATCTTCTTAGGCATCAATGTGTGATGCTCCCATAGGTGGCTGGCAATGTTATCCTGGCCTGTCCTAGCTGCGCCTGAGGCCAGGCCTACCCGATTTTGTATTTGTTGCTGGAAGGGTGTGCACTGCAGTATGTTCGGAGACTTCTTCCAGGAACCATCAGACTATGCTGCACTGTGCCTAGCCTGCAGCCAGTTCCTGGATTGTTGGGTACACCACACATGGCTAGGGTACTTGTTTCTCACCGGAAATCCTTGTGGATACTTTGTTCAACACAGCCACATTTGGAATAGTGCAACTTCTGGGAAGTTTGTTATGTTTGATCATCTCAAACATAGGTTAGCAATGATCGTCTCTTCACAAAACCCATCTCTGACTGGCTATCCTGGCTGAATCCATACTTGGATTAACAAAGACATCATCCAGAGACAGGTTAATTAATTATCCTAGACTTCTCTGAGGCCAGCAGAAACCCTCAGTCAGGCTGTGTGCCCAGCCCATGATACCTCCCAGAACAGAAAATGTGCTATCTTATGGCCAGGCTCATATTTTGGGGCCTCCTCTACGACTAGATGACCAGAATCCCTGAGCCAACCTTTTTCTAGACTAGCAGACAAACTGACCCAGGAAAACATCTTGTCTCCACCTACCATAGCTGTGGTAAAAGGACCAATTGGGGCCCAGTGCCCTCCTCCAATGCTCTTTCTTTGCAGTCTATAATTTATTTCCTACCACTTTTTGTATTTTTATTTACTTGGTGTTTTTATTTACTTTTTGTGTGTGTGTGTAATGTGTGTCGCTGTGTGTTTGATGTTCCTTTCCCCTAATTTCTTTCTTCTCCCTTTTAGATTTTATTTCTTGTCATTGATTGGCTTTTCTTTCTCTTATTTTTTGTCTTCCTGTCTGACACTACTTTGTGGCCCATTTCAGTGTCAATTTCTCTTTCACTGTCCAGTTTTGGTTTTGTTTCATAGGTTTTTTTGTTATTTTGATTTTGTTTTCCTTTTTCCTTGTCTTACATGACAAAAACAACAGAATCCAGCCAATCATACACCTCTTTCAGCTTCATTCATCAGGCAAGAATAAAGACCTGCTTCTGCTTTACTGCATTGATGAAAGACTGCTGTCAAAACTGTGTGCTTGCAATTAATTACTAAAACAAAACAAAACAAAACAAAACACGAGACACAGAACAAAATACAAACCTCCATCCTCTTATCATTCACACACAAACATCCTAAGACAGAATGTATAACACTAAGAATTACAGAACTAGCAAACTATGCAAAGCACTTATATAGCCTAATCAGATATATAAGAACAAAACAATATAAAGACTATAACTCCACAATGTCTCAGAGGCAATAGTTTTAAACTACTATGGTATATGTGTGAACAAAATACAGGACCAGAAAATCTTTCTGAAGAAGAAATGCTATTTGGAATTTTCTTGATAAGGAAATAAAAAGAATAATAGTTTAGTGCCTTCAAGAAATTGAAAAAAAAAAGATCATGAAAACAGAAAGCATTGTAATTATTGTTAGGTGCCATCATGTATGATTCATAGTGATCCTGTGAACAGTCAACCTGAACCTTTCCTATCCTGTGCCATTGTCATCTCTAATATATAAGAGCCCATTGTTGAAGTCACTGCATCAATCCATCTCATTGAGGGTTATCCTCTCTTTTGCTGATCCTCCTTCTTTCCAAACATGATGTCTTTTTGCAAGAAATAGCTTTGCCTAGCTACATGCTAAAGTATGAGAGTTGAAGCTTTGCTATCTTTGCCTCTAGAGAGCACTCTAGCTGCACTTTATCTAAGACATATCTGTTTGTTCTTTTGGCAATTCATAGGATAGTCAGCACTCTTCTCTGGCACCAGAACTCAAAGGCATTAGTTCTTCTGTCATCCTTATTCATTGTCAAACTCTCTGATACCTAACAGGTGATTGAAAAGACAATTGCCTGATTCAGGCACACTTTAGTCTTCAAACGACATCATTGCTCTTCAGCATTTCAGAGAGGTACCTGACAGCAGGCTTGTCCAGTGTAATATGTCTCCTGATTTCCTGACTGCGGGTGTTAAGGCTGTTGATTGTTGAACCAACAAGATGAAATCATTGACAGTTTCAATCCTTTCTTCTGTTGTAATGTTGACTGGCGGTCTTCTAGTAAGGACCTTTGTTTTCTTCATGGTGAGATGTAACATACTAAAGGCTGTAGTTCTTGATATACAGAAAGCATTTAATATTCTCTTCACATATGACAAACTAGATTATATCATTTGCATAACACAGATTATTGATGAATCTTCCTCTGACCCTGATGCCATATTTTCCTTCATAGTCAAGCTTCATGAATTATTTGTTCAACAAACAAGTTGAATAGATATTGAGAAAGGATATAACACTGATGCTCACAGAACCTGATTTTAAACCTACAGTGTTCTCACACTCCATTTGACAATAGCTTTTTAACCTAGGTGAGCACAATTAAGTATTTTTGGATCCCATTCTTCTCAATGTTAGCCATAATTTGTTATGATCATACAGCCTCATGCCTTTTCATAGTCAATAAAACAAAAATATACATTTTTCTAGTATTCTCTGTGTTCAGCCAGGATACACCTGACATTACCAGTGATATCCCTGGTGCCATGAGCTTTTCTAAACCCAGTTTGTATTTCTGGAAATCCTCTGTTGATGTACTGTTTTAGCCATTTTTAGATGATCTTCAGGATTATTTTGCTTGCATATGATATTAATAATGTTGTTGGATAATTTCCACATCCAGTTGAATCACCTTTCTTGGGGATGGAGACAAATATTGATTCTTTCCAGTCAGTTAGCCAGATAGCTGTCCTCCAAATTTCCTGACATAAACTGGTGAGCACATCCAGGGCTATATCTGTTAGCTAAAACATGTCGATTATTATCCCATTGATTTCTGGGGCCTTTTTTTTGTTTACATGTTTTTCTTTCTTTTTAATTGGCTTGCATATAATAGATAATATGCATATTGTTTCTATTATTTACATTGTTTCATACAATCATTCATATATGTTGTTTCAATCATGTACCTTTAGTTTCATACAATCATTTCTATACATCGGCTTCATAAAACTAATTGCTTTTGATCTATATTTTTCCCATTTTTTTAATTAATTTCAATGAACACTTACAGTGATTTTGGACTTCCATTCATTCATTGTTGTACTTTTCTCCCTGCTCACCCCATCCCCACACCGAGTTTGGTCCTCTCCTTGAAAAGCAAAAGAAAAACTCCTTCACTGGTACACAACCCCCCCCCCCCCCCGGTCCCAACCTGAGTATACTCCACTCTGCAACCTGGGGCCTTATTTTTTTGCCAGTGTTTTCAGTGCACCTTAAACGTAATTCTTCATCACCATTGGCTCTTGATAATATGGCACTTCCTGAAATTTTCCAGTGTCAGATAATTCTTTTTGGCACAATGACTCTGCGTATTCCTTCCATCTTTTTCTGAGACCTCCTGATCATTCAAGACTTGGCCCATAGCATCTCTCATTATTGCAATTAAAAGCTTGCATTTGTTTTGAAGTTCTTTCAGCTTGAGAAATGCTGAGCAAGCTCTTATCTTTTTATTCTCTGATTCCAGCTCTTTGTACATTTCATTATAATATTTTGCTTTGTCATCTCTAGCTTCCTTTGGAAATACTCAGTTCAGCTGTTTTACTTCAGCATCTCTTCCTTTTGCCTTAGCTTCTTAACACTGCAATGCAATTTTCAGTCTCTTCTGACATAGATTTTGGCTTTTTTCTTCCTCCTTCTTTGTAATGACCCTTTGCTTTCTTCATAGATGTTATCTTTGATGTCCTCCCACAGTTCTTCTTCTTCTTTTTTTTTTTTTATCATTGGTGTTCCATACCTCAATCTTGTTCTTGAGATGATTCTTAAATTCAACTGAAACAGACTTAAGGTTGTATTTTGGCTCTGGTGGACTAGTTTTCATTTTCTTCAGCTTCAATTTAAACTTGTGCCTGAGTAGTTGAAAATCTGTTCCAATGTTGGCACCCTGGTTTTGACTTCTGATATTGTGTTCCTCTAACAATTCTTTCTGCAAATATCTGAAGTCAGTCTGATTCCTGTGCAGTCTATCAGATGGGGTATTTGTGTAAATTTTATGTTTTTCAAAATAGGTATTTTCTATGACTAAATCATTGAGCACATAAAATTAGATCATTTGATTTCCAACCTCATGTCTGTCACCAAGTCCTTGCTTTGAGACTTCCTTTCCTTCCTCATTGTTTCTAACTTTTGTTTTCCAGTCATCAATAATTATTAATAAGTCTTGATTGCATTTTTGGTCAATTTTAGACTGCAAATGTTTGTAGAAACACTCAATCTCCTTCTTTTTGGCTTTAGCTTATTGGTGCATATATTTGAATGTTAGTCTTATTAACTAGTCTTCCTTGTATGTGTATGGTTAGTAGTATCCTGTTACTGTTGTACTTTGTGATCTATCATGAAATTGCCTTTATAACGATGAACACAATGCCATTTTTCTTCAATTTTTCATTCCCAGCATAGTGGAGCACATGATTTTCTGATTCAACGTGGTCCATGCTAGTCCATCTCAGTTCACTGTGCCTAGAATGCCAGTGTGTATGGGTTCCATGTTATTTTTCACAACTTCCAGTTTTCCTACATTCATACTTCGTACATACTATGTTAGAATTATTATTGATTGTTTGCAGCAGTTACTACTCATTGTTTAGTGACTGTCTGGGTTCTACCTCTAATAACTACCCATGTTCCTTTGTTCATTGAGTTTTGGAGGGCCTATTGTTTTGAAAGTGGATGACCAATTCTTTTTCCTAGTCTGTCTTAGTCCAGGAACTCTGTTGCAACCTGTCTGCCTTGGGTGATTCCTCTGGTACTTGAGACAACTAATGGAATGTCTTCTAGTATTACTACATCCCACAAGCTACACTAGTACAGCAGATTGACAGACAAATACTGTTACTAATGGGAGAAAAAAAGACCCAAGCCTATACATATCTAAAATATAAAGTAATCAGCAAAATGTAAATCATTCCCCAATAAACAAACGGACAGGAATGGTACCTCTAAAAGTAAACCACAGGGACAACCAGGCATATAAATATCATGACAAAAGACATCTTTTTCAGACCACATTGAGGCCCATTCCAGCATGGAAGGATGGAATCCTGCATAGGGGGTATTGGCACAGACAGACGCTAAGTTGAATTTTGAGTACTGGTGCTTAACACAGGCCCAAGGGCTGTTAAGTCCTCAGACTTAGAGGTAAGATGGGGCCTTGCCAACTTTCCTGGCCATCTATAGACCTCTGTTCTGGAAGTGAGGACACTCAGTGGGGCTTCAGCTGCACTTTCCATTGCTTGCAGACCTCAGAACTGGACCTCTGGATCCCTGGTGGGGACTTTACTTGCCTTCTTGATCACTTGTAGACCTCCACTTCAGAGGTCAGGACTCTTGGTGGGGCCAGCTGTATGCAGAAAGCATAGAAGAATTTTGAAAAATCCAAACAAACCAAATAGATAAATGGAAAGTTAGAAGCCACACATAAATAGCAAATTGAAATTCAGTATATTAAAGCTAAAATTTCAGAATTAATAACACATTGAAAGGAAAAAGGAGCAGAATTGAAGGAAAAGAACGTAGACTGAATGAGATGGAGAACAAAGACTCTCATACTCATCTGTTAGAATAATCAGAAAAAAGGAAGGAAAATGAAGAAAGCATAAGAATTATGTAGGACAACATCAGGAAGTATAGTATACATATGACTGGAATTCCAGAACAGGAATAGACTAGAAAGGAACAGGAAATAGTTGAAGATTTTCTGGAATAAAACTCCCCAAATATCATGTTTACTGTTACGTTATGAAAAATGAGAAAGTAAGCATACAAGAAGGTAGTAACCCCATACCGGTTAGACCCCAAAAGAAAAACACCAACACATACAATTACTTGGGGAAAATCAAGAATTAAAAAGAGAATAAATGAAACTAAGCTCCAATTTCTTAGATCATGCATATAAATTGACAATAGGATGATGATGTGTGTGTGTGTATACATATATGTATATGAAAGAAAATACTTGGCAAATAAGAATTATATACTAAGAAAATGATCACTTCAATTTGATGGTGAAATTAGGACATATTTAAATGTAATAATGCATTATCTGGAAAAACAGAAACTGAGGAGATTTGTGAAAATTAGACCAACATAACTAAAGTACTAAAAAGGAATTCTTCAAACAGAGAACCAGTATGATAGAAGACAACTTGAAGGTAACATACATGACAAATTACTGAGAAACTGATCCATATAGAGGCATGTTCAAGGTAAATATATTATTATTATTGTTATGTGATATTGAGTCACCTACAATTCATTGTGACCCTATGTACATAAGCTCTTAAGTGTGCCCTGTCCTGAGTTAATCTCATCATCTTAGTCTTAATCCTATTTCTTCAGTCTCTGAGTCAGTCCATCTCATTCTGGGTCTTCCTTTCCTATGCTGTCCTTCCACCTTTCCAATCATGATGTAGTTCTTTAAGGACTGGTCCCTCCTGGCCACAAGCCCAAAGAGCTTCAAAGTCCTTGTCTCCAGGGAGCATCTTGGTTTCACTCTTTCTAAGACAGGCTTGTTTGTTCTCCTGAAAGTCCATGGTATGTTTAATACTCTTCTCCAGCACCACAAGTCCAGCTCTCATAAGTATAGCAAGTAATTGTGAAGACCATGGTCTGTATCAGGTATGCCTTAGTCTCCAGACTGACATCGTTGCTCTTCAGTACTCTAGAGAGGTCCCTGACAGCTGACTTTCCCAGTGCAATTATTTCCTGACTGCTGGTGCCAGGAGTGTTGATTATGCAACCAAACAAGCTGAAGTTGTCAACAATCTCAGTCTCTTCTCCATTGAAGCTGCCAATTGGCCCAGTGTTGAGAATATTTTTTTTTTATGTGAAGCTTCAATCCATATTAAGGCTACAGTCCTTTACCTTCCACAGAAAATGCTTCAGGTCCTTCTCAGTTTCAGCAAGCAAAGTTGTGTCATCTGCATAACATAAGTTGTTGATGAGTCTTCCTTCAATCCTGATGCCACAGCCTCTCAAACTATCTGTTCTGCGTATTGATTGAAAAAGGATAGATACAGAACACATCCCTGATTCACTGTTTTCCTGATTTTGAACCATGCAACCTTTCCTTGCCCTGTTCTGAAGGCTGCTTCCATAGCTACAATTCATATGGGAGCTCTGGTGGCTTAGTGGTAAGGAATTGCAAGACCAATGTCAAGATATGTGGTTCAAATCCACCAGCCGCTCTGTGTAAGAAAGATGGGCAATCTTTTACCATGCAATTAACTGCCTCTGAAGACTCATTGGAGGGTCAACTATGTGTTGGTCCACATTTTATGATACATGACAAAAACAACAGCATACAAAGAGCTAAGAATAATTATAGTAATCTTGAAAAATGGAGAAATAGAATTTAGTTGATATAAAGACTTAACAGATGATTTGGTTATATCAGTAATTAAGTCAGAGGTAAACTACCAGATTAAATAGCTCAGTGGAGCAGAAGAAGGCTTAGACTCAGAAAAAATATTCAGATATTTAAACTTTTACAAAGATGACATTGTAGTATACTTAATCATTAATGGTGTTTTTAGGACTGAAACTTTATTATGGTTGGATACTATTCACAAGATAAAAATCTCAATGGATTTATATGTGAAAGTGAATATAATAAACCTTAAAAAAAAGTTAAATAGATTCAAAAGTATGGATATAAGAAAATATTTCTTAAGGTGACCCTAAAATACTAATAAAAAAGGAATACTTGAATAAACCGGAACATTAAAATGAGCTAACCCCTTGGCAAGCTCTGGTGGCCTAGTGGCAAGAAGCTACACTGCAATCCCAGAGGTGGATGGTTCAAATCTACCAGATGCTCTGCTGAAGAATGACGGACAATCTCCTCCTGTACCAGTCAGATCCAATTTGATGGTACGCACGCACAAAATAATAAAAAAATTTAAAAAATGAGCTAACCCTCAAATTAAGAGAATGAAATGACAAACTGCAGGATAGGAAAGAATTTAGCATTGCATAGTTGACAGTGACACATGCACTCGAGATAAAATCTCTTTCTCCAGATAAATATAACCAGTCAGTGCAAAAGAACAACAGATAAGATACCGAACAAGCATATCATAAAAATGTTGTCATTAAGTGCCATCGAGTCATCAACAACTTACAGCAACCCCAATGAACAACGGATCTGCACCTTGTCTTGTCTTGGCCCTTCTCATTATCTCTGATATGTTCTAGCCTATTGTTACAGTCATTGTGTTAATCCATCTTTGTGAAAGTCTTCATTTTTATCTCTGACCCTTCATATTTCCCAGCAGGATGTCTTCCCCCCCAACCCCAAAGCCCCTCCTGGCCACATGCCAGAAATATGTAAGATGAAGTTTCAACATTCTTGTCCCTAAAGAGCACTCTGGTTGCACTTTCCCCAACATCACAATTCAAAGGCATCTGTTCTTCTTCTCCCACCTTATTCATTGTCCAACTTTCAGATGTACAGGAAGCATGGATCAAGCTTACCTTAATATTTAAACTGACACCATTGCTCTTGAACACTTTGGAGAGGTCCATGTCAGCAGATATTCCCAGTGCAAAATGTCTTTTGAATCTTAGAGGTAAGGTTTTTTAAGCTCCGTCTAACATACTTGGTAAATGTAGCCAGGAGGGACCAATCCTTAGAGAAAGAAATCATGCTTGGAAGGGTGAAGGGACAGTGCAGGAGTAGAACATTCTGGATGAGATGGGTTTACAAAGTAACAATCCAATGGGGTTAGGTGTGTCAGAGTCAGTGAGACTGGCTTAGACTAGGGCAGGGTTCAGAGCTATTGTACATAGGGTTGCTGTGAGTTGTGGGCAATTCGATGGCACATAACAACAACTGCTACCAAGGGATGGTGGATACAAGTGTTGACAATTTAAATGTTTCTCCATCTGTTATGATGCTGCCTATTGGTCCAAAGATGAAGATTTTTGTTTTCTTAATGTTAAGATATAATCCATATTGAAGGTTATGGTCTTTGATATTCTGCAGTAAGTGTTTAAAGTCTACTTTAGGTTAGCAAAATTGTCTCATCTGCACAATAAAGGTTAATGATTCTTCTTCCAATCTTGATGCCACATTTTTCAGAGAGCCCAGCTTCTCAGGTGATTTGCTCAGCAGACCGATTGAATAGGTATGGGGAAAGGGCACCATACCTATGCAAACTCTGCCTGATTTTAAACCATGCAGTCTTCTCTTCTTCTTTTCTATTCACAACAATAAAACATCCAAAATGGCAAAGATTTTCTTATTCAAAGTGACCAAAGCCAGTCCATCTCAACTCACTAATGCCTTGAATGTCAAACTTTATGTGTTCAATTTCATTTTTGACAACTCAACATCAAGAAAGCAAAGGTCCTTACCACCAGGCCATAGGCAACACCATGATAAATGTAGAAGAGAAGTTGTTAATGATTTCATCTTGACTTCATGTTGACGATCCACAGTCAAAACCTTTGGCACCAACAGTATCAAAAGATTACTACATTGGAAAAGTCTGCTGTTAGGTACCCCCCTCCAAAGTGCTATAAACCAATGATATCAATTTGAAAACTAAGGTACACCTGATCCAAACCATAATGTTTCAGTTGTTGCTATGAAGCTGTAAATTAGACAGTGACTGAGTGTTGCAAACCGGATGCAGAAAGAAAGCAGGTACTCGGGGAAATGAGTTCTGAAAAAGAGGGAAGGCTGAGGCAAGAAGTCCTCTCACAGCATGGCACTGTGAAAATTCCCCTTTCTTAGTCTCCCTAATGGTTTTTATTTAGTTTCAGCCAATCATCCTAAAAAAGTTCAATCTCCAGCGAGTATATTTTCCTTAAACTTAAGTGTTGCCATCATAACAATGGGTAAGGTTACTCTTTAAACTAAGACCAAACAAAGTTCAGACATGGCATCCCCTCCAGTGGGAGACTGGGCAGAAGTCTCTGTTTGCAGAGGGCATCCAGCATCTCCTCCAGGGCGCTGGGTGGAATTCTCTGTTTGCAGAGGGTGCTCAGTCCTGTCTGGACTCTGATCTCAGCTGTAGCCCGGCTGTCACTATGCCCGGAAATCCACAAATGAGGATGACAGAAGAAGAATATGTCAGTCTTTGAATTGTGTTTTGGAGAAAAGTACTGAATATAACATGTTATTGTTGTTATTGTTAAGTGCTATTGAGCCTAGTGTGACCCATAGCAACCTTATGAAAAAAAGATCTGAACCCTGTTCTATAATTATTAACATATCTCTAATGTTCATAGTTTCCAAAGGCCTGTTGTTTAAGAAGTGGATGCCAATCATGCTTTCAAGCCTGTCTTAATCTGAGAGAGATCTACCAAACCCTGTTCACCATGAGTAACCATTATGACATTTGACACAAGTCACACAGCATTCAGTATCACAGCAATCCCAAGTTATTTCAGTACTGCAAATTGACAAACAAGTGCTATACTGCTTAAAACAATGTTCTTCCCAAATATGCCTGAGAGCCCAACTGACTTTTAAATACAAAGGCCCACCCAGCATAGACTACCAATAGCCCATAGACTACCAAAATGAGGAAAATTATGCCAGAGTGCTCCAGAGGCAAGGAGGCAAGGATAGTAAAACTTTGTTTCACATACTTTGGACATATTATTAGAAGAGGGCACTTCTCTGAGAGTTAATAAAGGAGAGGAAGACCTCACTGTGACGGATTGATGTAGTGATTGTGATGATGGTCTCAGGTATGTCAGAGATGGTGAGAATGGCACAGGATAGGTCTGGATTACAATCTATTGTTCATCTGCCTTCTAAGGTTCATAGTCTACTTAATAGCACTTAGCAACAACAGCAATGATCCAGAAATTTGATTACTATGCACATAAATGTGCATATATGTTGTTTAAAGGAATGTGCATGGTAGAATTATTTCTAATTAGACAAAATAGATAATATCCCAAATGTCCTTCAACAAATACTATAATGAATTAATAAAATGTAATATATTTATGTATCTGTACATATACAAGAATGATTAATTACTATGGCTATTATTAAAATATATACACAACTTTTAATGACAAAAATGAAGTATAAGGAAGATTTTTACCTAATTTTTCAATCTGAAATGTATTAAACACATTATTAAGATACATTGATAATTACTAGTGATTGGGATGCAGAAGTTGGAAGAAAAAAAGAAGTAGTAGTTAGTAAATAGGAAATTGGTAATAAAAATGGTCCCAAAGATCATACTGACAACTTTGCTGAATTAAGTACAGCGATATCAGTTTGACTTTGTCTTTGGGCAAAGATGATGAAAAAACTCAGTAGTATCAGTCAGAACAAGACGAGGAGCTATATGAGGAAGAGACAATCAATTCTTCATATGGAAGTTGA
Source organism: Elephantulus edwardii (assembly GCF_000299155.1). Classification (NCBI taxonomy): domain Eukaryota; kingdom Metazoa; phylum Chordata; class Mammalia; order Macroscelidea; family Macroscelididae; genus Elephantulus; species Elephantulus edwardii. The sequence continues at coordinate 1,432,512 of NW_006400029.1, read as the reverse complement.
AGCTGAAGAAAATGGAAATAGTCATAGTAAGCCAAAGTGCAACCTTTAATATAACCCAAAATGTATTTAGAGATCATCTGAACTACAGATTTTATGTTTTGAACATCAATAGCCAACATCAGATTAGTTGTGGAATGATGTCAAGGGCATCACACTTGAAAAAAAAGTAAAAGGTCATTAAAAAGGAAAGAGAGAAAAGATCAAAGTGAATGCTAGATAGTCTCTGACACTTGTTCTTGAACAAAAGAGTAGTTGAAATTAATGATGGTAATGATTAAATAAAAGATTTCAACAGATTTCAAACAAGCTTCTTGAAAAGAAAACATGAAGTATTTTATAGTGAAGTGTGCATAGTATTGGACTTTAAAAAACAAAAAGAGAAAAATATTCTTGGCATTTCTCAAGCTGAAAGAAATGAAGTCATGCCTAAATGGAAAGAAGTATTTAGGTAAAATAGTGAAAAACACAGAACACATCATATAAAGATTAGAATCTAGATTACACTGTTCCAAAAAGAATTGAGCTCTGGTGACATAGTTTCTAGGAAGTTATGCTGCTAATAAAAAAAAATTAGGCAATAGTTAAGCATTTCATAAGGGAGCATATAATCCTGAACAGATGGTACTTAAGGAAAAAAGCCCATGCAGCACTGAGAACACTGGTGAAAAAACAAGCTCTAGAGATGGATGGAAAAATAGTTGGAAATGTTTCAATAGACAGACACAATTTGGAAGTTCATCTATGCCAGAATTATCTATGCCAAGATTTGAAAGGCAGCTTCTTGACCAACCAACTGTGAAGTTTCCATATATTTGTAATGACCTTTTTCTTTCTTCATGGGTGATGTCCTTCAATCAGTGGTGTTCATTGCCTTGAACCTATTCAAAAGATGATCTGGAAATTCAGGTAGAATTGATCCAAGATTATATCTTGGTTCATGTGGCCTTATTTTAATTTTCTTTGGCCTCAATTTGAACATTCATAAGAGTAATTGATGGTCTGACGCATAGTCCATCCCTGGCCTCGTTTTGACTGCTGTTATTGATCTTCTCCAGTTGCTTCTATGCATATTGTCAATCTGATAACAATCTGATATAGCCCATCAAGTGAGATCTATGTGTAAAGTTGTCATTTGTGTATATTTAAAAAGACAATTATGTGTTTGCATAGTGAATAAATCATTGTAAATATAAAATTCAATCATTTTCTTTTCAGCCTCATTTCAATCAAGAAGCCCATATTTTCCAACTACTATTTTTCCACTGTTTTTTAAAATTAAATTTTATTAACTTTAATGAAAATTTACAGAGATTTTGGATTTCCATTCATTCATTGTTGCACTATTTTCTCTACTCTCCCTCCAATTTTCTCCACTGTTTTTAGTTAACAATCACATGTAAGCAGATTGGTCATTTTGGTTTAGTTAACAATCAAGTGTAAGAAGATAGGTAGTTTTGATTTAGTTTACAATCAGGTGTAAGTGGACTGGTCATTTTGATTTAGTTAATAATCAGATGTGGGTTGGAAATCTCTTGTTTAAATCAATCAGGACCACCTGAGCAGAACTTTGTATTTAAAAGTTGTGTGAAGACTAATTTGCTCTTAGAGTTCAAACTAAATTGGTGGTTTGTTGTGTTTGGGGAGAATATTGTTCTAAGTGGTACAGCACTTGTCTGTCAGTTTGCTGTACTGAGATCACCTGAGATTGCTGTGATACTGAAAGTTGTGCCACTGTTGTGCCAAATGCCATAAAATTTACCCAAGGTGGACAGGTTTCAGTAGAGGTCCCAGATTACCACAAGCTAGGAAGCAGGATTAATCATCCACTTCTTTTTTTTTTTTTTTAAATTTCAATGAACATTTACAGAGATTTTGGATTTCCATTCATTCA
>NW_006400029.1:1414009-1430451 GCF_000299155.1 Elephantulus edwardii | reverse complement strand
GTATACATAATTTATCCAGTTTTTCTAAGTCTTACCCCCACACTGATGTCAGCCTCATTCTACAACAGTGGCGCCATACAGTATTTGTCCTTTTGTGGCCGAGATATTTTGCTCAGCATAATGTCCTCCAAGGTCACATATTTTGAATAATATTACATGATTTCCTTGTTTTTCAATGCAGCATAGTATTTCATTATGTGGATATATCACAGCTTCTACATCTTAAATCTTGCAGTCCAAAATTGACTAAAAATGAAATAAAAATGTGTTGATAATAATTGGTGACTGGAATATTGCAATACAGAGTCACTATAAACCAGAACCAACTTGGTGGCACTTAACAGCGGCAATAATGTAGCCATTCTAATATAGAATATAAACATGAAATGGTAGTTGTTCCCATTTGGAAAATCCCAGAAAAATTGAAAATCCACTTTCCTTAGAGCCATAATAGATTTGAGATAACAGGACAACATGATCCCCTAAATTAGTGATTCTTGGGCTTACTTGGGGAAAAAACTACCTTTGGTGTCAGCACTGCAGCACTCACTGATTGCTGTTAAGTCAGAACCAACTCATAGCTGACCCTCCAGTGGGTTTGCAGAGACTGTAAATTGCTTTGGAGTTTCAATGCAGGTCATCCCCTGACCCCCCCTCCTGACTGCTGATGTCAAGGGTGTTGATTGTGGATACGAACAAGATGAAATCATTAACAATTTCATTCTTTTCTCCATCTATCATGATGCTGCATATTGGCCCGGTGATGAGGATTTTTGTTTTCCTGATACTGAGATGTAATCCGTATTGAATGCTGCAGTCCTTGGTCTTCTGCAACAAGTGCCTCAAGTCTCAGTTTCAGTGAGCAAGGTGTGTCATCTGCACAATGCAGGTTGTTGTGTCTTTCTCCAATCATGATGCCCCTTTCTTTTTCATGAAGTCCAGCCTCTTGAACTATCTGTTGAGCATGCAGATTGAAAGGATATGTTCTTGATACATTCCTTTCTTTATTTTGAACTGTGAAGTGTATTCTTGCTCTGTTCACACAACATTTTTTTTCACATTCACATGGTTTCAAGTTTTCTGGGATTCTCATTCTCCTCAATGTTAGCCATAGTTTCTTGTGATCCATGTAATCAAATGCATTTGCATATTTGATAAAACACAAATAAACATCTTTCTGGTGCTCTCTGCTTTCAGCCAAAGTGATTGTTTCATTACTGGAGATATAGTGTGGTAAAGGTTGGGAGAAACAAATATCTGAAAGTTCAGCCCTAGTGTGCCCTTAAACTTTGATGTAAGATTTAGCTCTAGGATCCTCACCATTTTCTTACTGTGAAGATAAATAAAATTTATTTCTGCTTTGGGCAGAGTTCAGGTAAAGTATTCATTTTGAAATAGACTCAAGATGTTATATTGTTCTTGGTGAGCTCTGGTGGCCTAGTGGCAAGAGGCTGCACTGCAATCCCAGAGGTGCACGGTTTGAATCCACCAGATGCTCTGCTGGAGGAGGAGGGACAATCTCCTCCTGTACCACTCAGATCTATTTTGACAGTACACACACACACACACACACACACACACACACACACACGGATGTTATATTGGTCTTAACAATGGGCTTCCCTTAGGGGAAAGTTTGTGCTTGAACCAAATTAACTGGCCATTTTTAAAAAAATATTTATTTTATATTGGTTTGTGTACAAAGTTTGTGTACATTGTGTTTCACACTATTCTTCATTCATATTGTGTGTCTTATAATCATTCCCACTCATTATGTTTTATAATTAATCACCATTGGATTATACGCATCATTACCCTGCCTTTTCAGTTCCTCAGATCTTTCCCATTTCCTTTACTCCCTCTACCCATCAAATTGTCCAACCCTGTGATTTTGCCTCTATTCATTCTACCTCTCTGCTTCCACTCCTTCCGCCTTGGATGTCTATACCTGTTTTACTAGTTCCTTCCCCCTCACCCTCAATACCAATTCTTATCTCCTTTGCTGTTGTGTTTATTTTTTAAAAAAATTTATTTTATTAATTTTAATCAACATTTATAGAGATTTTGGATTTCCATTCGTCCATTGTTGCACTTTTCTCCCTGTTCCCCCCTCCCCCAGTTTGCTCTTCTCTTTGAAAAGCAAAAGAAAAACTTCTTCATTGGTATGCAAGTTAGGTTGGTTTTTTTATGTTTGGGTTGTTTTTTGTTTTTTAAATCAAGAAAGGATGTAACACAACTAAGCAGTCTGCCTTAAAGTGTTTGTGGTAGTCTATGGAGGGGCCGACTTGTCATACTATTGCTTGCTGATCTGCATCTGTGGGAAAGTGAACAGGGAGGCCAGAATGGAGCTGCTGATCCACACAGAGTATTTGTGCTCAGTGGGAGCAATGATCTTGATTTTCATCGTACTAGGGGCCAACACTGTGATCTCCTTCTACATCCTATCAGCGATGCCTAGGTACATAGTGGTCCCATTGAACAGCACTGTGTGGAAATAGAGGTCCTTGTGGATGTCAGCATCACACTTCATGATGGGGTTGAAGGTAGTTGCTTGAATGCCACAAGACTGCATGCTCAAGAAGGAGGGCTAGAAGAGTGTGTTGGGGCAGCAGAAAAACTCATTGCCGATTGGGATGGTCTGTCTATCAGGCAGCTCATAGTTTTTCTCCAAAGAGGACGAGGAGGCCGCTGTGGCCATCTCCTTCTTGAAGTCCAGAACATAATAGAATTTCTCCTTGATGTCATCCATGATTTCTCACTGGTGGTGAGGATCTTCATGAAGTAGTCTGTCAGGTCCTGGCCAACCATGTCCACACACAGAATGGCACGGAGTTGGGCATACTCCTTGTAGAAGGGCACGGTGTGGGTGACCCCACTGTGAGAATCCATCATGATGCTAGTGGTGTGGCCAGAGGCATACAGGAACAGCGTGGCCTGGATGGTGCCGTACATGGCAGGGGTGTTGAAGTTCTCGAACATGACCTGGGTCATATTCTCCCAGTTAGCCTTGGGCTTCAAGGGGACCTCCATCAGCAGCACAGGGTGCTCTTCAGGGGCCACACACAGCTCATTGTAGCTGTGATGCCAGATCCTCTCTGTGTCATCCCAGTTGGTGACAATGCTGTACTCAATATGGTACTTGAGGGTCAGGATGCCTCTCTTGCTCTGGGTTTTATCACTCATGTAGAGGTCCTTCTGGCCCTTGCCTACCATCATACGCTGGTGCTGAGGGTACCTCATGATGGAAAGGAAGACAGCCTGGGGTGTCATTGCCAGAAAAGCTGTCCTTGCACATGTTGGAGAAGTTGTTGACCATGAGCACAGCGATATCATCATCCATGGTGAGATGGGGGTGACAGATGTGAACTGGCAGTGGTGATTGTGCAGAGGGGCCTGTGTTACAGGTCATGACCTCGGCAGTCTATGCTTCTGTTCTTAAAATAATCATCTTATGCAGTATTTGTCTTTATGAACTTGAGTTAGTCTACTCAGTCTCTCCCAAGTTATGTAGCTTTTTTAAAAAAAACAACCCATTGCTCCTGTGTACTGCATACTGTTCCATTGTATGAAATTGGGCTTTTATCCAGAACTTAATTGACAAGGAGCCATGGTGGCATAATGGGTCATATTTTGGATTACTAACTAAATCCTCATTGTTTCAAATGCCCTACTCCCTCTATGGGAAAGAGGTGAGGCAATCTGCATCTATTAAGGATTATAATCTTAGGAAAATGTTGGTGGATTGCCTGTGTGTTGGAGTGGAGTCAAAGATAGTAGAATGCTGAGATCTAAAAAAAAATACTGATACTGGATTTGAAAACTCAATTGTCAATGAGTGTTTCTGCTGTCCCAGAGTGTTTATAATGAACATTCTCCTAAGTGGTACAGCACTGCTCTGTCAGTTTGCTGTACTGAGGGAATTTGGGATTGCCGTGATACTCAATGATGTACCATTGGTGTCTCAAATGTCATAATGGTTACACGTGGTTAACAGTATTCGGTGGAACTCCCAGATTAAGACATACTTGGAAGCAGGCGTGGTATCCACTTTCAAACAACATGCCTCTGGAAACTTTATGAACTTGGAGAAACTAGCTATAAAACGAGGTTAAAGTCTTTTGTTCACAGGGTCACTATGAGTCATGATCAACTCAATGACACTTAACAACAAGAAGAACAACAATACTGATATAATGATAAAGAAAATATACTTCAACCCCCTTCTAACCTTTTATGTGGGGTAAAGGAAGACCAAACATTAGCCTTCTCTAACTTTCCATTTGGAGATAGAGAAGTATCTAACTCCAGCTTCACTTACTTTAAATGTGAATAAAGAAATTTAAGCATTGCTGGTCTAATGGGTAGACTCCTAACTCAAATATGACACCCTTTGCAGTTCAAATCTACCAGCAGCTTTGGTGGATTTTCAAAGCACTTTCAGTGACCTTCTAACTTTCCCGTCATAAAGTCTTTTTCCCCCCAGAACTGATCCCCCATCCAACAACATGCCTAATAATGTACATGAGCTGAAATTTCACCATCCTTGCTTCTAAGGAGCACCCTGGTTGTACTTTCTTGAAGACAAATGTGCTTGGGTTTTTGGCAGTCCATTTAACACTCTTATCTAGCACCACTATTCAAAGGCATCAATTACTTATTCATCCTTATAGCAATATCACTAATAATTATGTTTCCTAAATAGCTGTGGAAAAAAAAATGGATAAATGCATACCATGTTCATTTCATCACTATAATAGCAAAGAGATGGAAATGGTCTGGTGATCCATCAATGATAAATAAAGAAACTATGGCATATTAACACAACGGAATACTATGCAACACTGAAAAGAATTCTGTAAACACTACATAACATGATTATATCTAGAAGACAGTCTGATGAGTTAAATAAATTATTTACAAAAAGACAAATATTGTATAAGACCATTATTATAAGAAGGGAGAGTAATAAAGAATCTGTTAGATGGTTATTAGAAATGGAAAGAGAGTGAGAAGGAGAATATTAGTAAATAGATAATTGACATATATTAAATGGTGGATCAAAAGGCAATATGCAATAAGGTGATGATCATCACAATATTGCTAAAAAAAGACACCGGTTAAGAAAGATTAATGGCAAACAGAATTGTAGGGAGGAAGTAAAACTACTTTTATGTTGTAGATATTGAAATGAATGTTATGGAACAAAATATCTATGATGATTGAATGAGAAAAATTATTTGCTTTGTAAACCTTAATCCAAATCACAATGAAAATTATTAAAAATTTTAAAAATATGCAAAGGAGTGATGGGAAAGAAAAGATACAACAAAAGATGGAAAAGGAGGAATCTTGGAGGAGTGGTAGGCTTGGTAACTTTGGTACTCTTGCCACTCTGTGGTGGGGTAAGGCAAGATGTCTAATGAAGCCTGGGAAGGAGTTTCTAGACTCTTTTCTAGACTAGCAGAATGGTAATTTTGAGGTTCCAGTCAGAACAGAGTTTCTGTTCATCTGAGTGGTAGCTGAAGCCAAGATGCCCAAAGAAGGATGGAGTTTTCTCTGCTCCTCAGAAGACCAGGAATGTTGTTGCAAGGACTGCACTTCTGTTATTCTTTTAGGCATCAAGGGACAGAGCACCTAGACTTGAATAGAATTTCTACTGATTTCAGAGATGACTGGGGTAGTCTCCCAAGCAAGGATAGTGCTTCTGCAAGTCTAGGGGATGGATGCAGGAAGCCAAGAGGTAGATAACATGTACCTTCAACTATGGGGCTGGTATGTACCTGGTACCAGATCTATAAATCCTCTGTGAGATCAGGAGGAAAGCGGGAAGCAGATCAGATGATACACTACACCAGCCCTGATATGAGGAGTTTATGCATCTATTTCCTCATTGTGCAGCTGATGCTTAACTAACAAGAATGTACTGCCAAAGACAGTCCTAGCTAATCCTATGACTCAGAGAGCACATAGAGATTGTATAGTTCCAGCCATGGGGATGTTGGATACTGGGTGTCAGAGGTTTTGATAACACAGGAGAGTCAAAGATACTGATGAGAGGTGATGCTTCTGTCAACCGAGTGGCTGTCTGCAGCTATGCTCGGACATAACAAACTCTGCCAGCCACAGGAGACAGAGAGCACACATCTCTGGTGGTATGCATTCACAGCTCCAGATATACAATGCTCCAAGCCCAGTCTTAGGCAGACCTTAATGTTTTTGGGAGTAGCACTACTGGCCAGTTATCGGGTGAACAAGGGGAAAAGTCACTTCTCTGAAGATTCCAGTGATGGTTTGGAAGAAAAAGGTAGATCACATGGTTCTTGTTGTCTGACACCTGGCAGTGACAACAGGAGATGGTAAGTTACGTTAGTGCTCCTACGGAGACTTTCCAGTGTTTTTCACATTCTCAGTTGCTCATGGACACTGATTTCCTTTCTAATTTTCATTAAATTTCATTCTCAAGGCTCTCCCAATAATTCAATCATCATTAGAATCCCAATTGTTGCTATATTAATTAAATTTGTTCTCTTGAAATCTTGACTTCCATCTTGGTCAGGATATTGTCAGCACTGGAAATATGTGAGTCATTTAAAGTCTAAGAATGCTACTTGAAGGTTTATTTCTCTGTGACTTCTCTTGATAATTTTTGTTTCAGTGAAGATTCTATCAGGAAGGAGAAAAAGTAATTAAATTGAGTAACTTGGTTTTGATATCATTTTGTGAACAGAAAAGAGAAATAATTTTCCTAAATGAAAGATTGTTCTGGTATAACTAATATAACTAAAAGCATAATGTAAACAGTCTTTATCAAAGCAACATTCTTTTAGAATATGCATATTCTTTATTGAAGGCACACAGTTCCTCAGTTCTTAGTTATTTTTTGCATTTTTAAAAATCGGTTTGCTTACAAAGTTTATATACATGTTGTTTCACATTATTCTACATTCACATTGTGTTTTCTACAATCACTCTCACATATTACATTTTATAGAATCAGTCACCATTGGACCTTGCAGATCAATACCCTGTCTTGTCACTCAAATCCTTCCCATTTGCTTCCCCTCCACTGCCTCCACCCACTTAACTGTACAGCCCTGTGGTTTCACCCCCACCTTCCCTCACCCATTTGCTTCCCCCAGCCGCCTTTGAGTTCCTGTACATGTTTTACTAGTTATCCTTCTATTTTTACAATAATGGTCTTATGCAGTATTTGTGCTTATGAGACTGCTGTGTTAGTTCACTCAGCATAAAACACAGGAGCAGCAATTTTGAAATATACTATGTAACTTGGGAGAGGCAGGAGAGCATTATGCTGAATGAACTAACCCAATCTCATAAGGACAAAGTAACTTTTAAAGCCCTCCCCTCCCACCCTTCCAGGAACAGCAAACTCCCCAGACCTGTAGTGTTTCTGTTGCTCCAGGACTCCAGAGAGCTTCAGGCTAGTTGAGTTGCCTTCCTTAGTCCTGGAGCGGAGAGCTCCCCAGCCATAGCCATGGGGAATCTTCCCACTTGAGGACTAGAAAAGACTTAAGGCAGGGTGAATTGCCCTCCCCTCCCCTAGAGCAGTGAGTTCCCCAGCCAGGGTTACCAAAACCAGGACCTTCAAGATCCCAGGCCAAACCCTCCCCCAAAACCCCCCTTCAAAGTAAAACGCATCACTGTAATGACATGAAGAAAGCAGACTACCTACTGAAAACCCCTCATAAAACCAAAGCTATATTGCTTTTTTTCACCTCAATAAAATGATCAAGCTATAGAAATGATCTCTGAAAGTACAGTTTTATGCTAAGTGAAACATATTGGTCAGAGATAAATACTGCATAACACAGCTGTTATAAAATAGGGCAGCCATGAGAGGGTTGGAGAGGGAATGCATAAAGAGTGGATAGAAAATGAACACTGCATGAGAACGGATGAGGGGAAGAACTATTTGAAAGAAATAAATGATTATGCAGGCCAGATGCTGACTGTGGGACAGACCACAATCATATGCAAATTCAAGCTGAAGCTGAAGAAAATTAAATCAAATGCAGGGAACCAAAATTTGACCTTAAGCCTGTCCACTTAAATTTCAAAACCATCTCAGGAACAGGTTTGAGGCCTTCAGCATCAGTGAGCGTAGACCAAATGAGCTCTCGGAGGATATCAAGAAAATTGTCCATGAAGAATGCAAAAGATCATTACAAAAGCTGAAGAAGAAGAAAAGACCAAGATGGATGTCAGATGAGACTCTGAATATTGCATTAGAGCGCCAAGAAACCAAAGCGAAAGGGAGAAATCAAAGAGCTGAGCAGAAAATTTCAAAAGGCAGCTCAGGATGACAAAGCAAAATACTATGATGAAATAGGCAAACAGCTGGAGTCAGAAAATCAAAAGGGCCAAACTCGCTCAGTGTTTCTTAAGCTGAAGGAGTTGAAAACAAATTCAAGCCATGGGTGGCAATACTTAAGCATTCTTTGGGTAGAATGTTAAATGATACAGGAAGCATTAAAAGAAGATGGAAGGACTACACAGAGTCACTGTATCAGAAGGAATTGGCTGACAAAGAAGAATTTCAAGAAATAACATATGAGCAAGAGCCTGTGGTGATGAAGGAGGAATTTCAAGGAATTGGCAAAAAACAAGACTCCAGGAGATGATGACATACCACTTGACATACTTCAACAAACAGATGCTGCCCTGGATGTGCTCACTAAGTTGTACCAGGAAATCTGGAGGACAGCCAGCTGACCAACTGACTGGAAAAGATTGATATTACCCAACAGAGTAATATCATTATTATCACATGCAAGCAAGATTCTGCTGAAAATTACCTGAAAAAGATTGGAGCAATATGTCAACAGAGAACTGCCAGATGTGCAGGCTGGATTTAGAGGAGGTCATGGTACTAGGGATATTATAGCTAATGTTAAATGGATCTTGGCAGAAAGCAGAGAATACCAGAAGAATGTTCATCTGTGCTTCATTGACTATGCAAAGGCTTTTGACTCTGTGTATCACAATAAGCTATGGCTGTATCCAGAGCCAATCTCACTGCTTCTGACACACCTACCCTTATTAGAGGAACTTTAAAAAAGAAATACAAGACAAAGCAAATGAAACTAATAAGGCATTAGAAATCCAAGAAAAACAAAAAAAAAAACAGCCATCCAGAATATTAAGACCAGTATCTTAAAAGCATGTTGAAGGAAAAGATAATAGAATTGAAAAGATAAAGTACAGAATAAGCAAAACATATAATAGGGTTCTCAATACTTATCTGATAGATCAAAAAGGAAGGGAAATGAAGAAAACCTAAGAATAATGTGGGACACCATCAAGAGGAATAAGATGCATATATAATAATAATTGTATTGTTGTTGTTGTTGTTAAGTGCTGGCGAGGCACTTACGACTCATAGTGACCCAATGAACAACAACTCTGAAACCTGTCCTGTCCTGAGTTGGTCTCACTGGCTCTGGCACACGACCCCCCATTACCCCAGTTACTGTGTTTATATTCAGTTGAAATTTTGAGGATAATTTCCCACCAGTCCAAGTAATTGTATCTGTCTATTTAGAATTATTTCATAAAAGAGTAAAATGTTTAGAATTAGAAGTAGAATTAAAATATTACTTTTACCATCCTCTGAAATAATTTTCATCTTTGTTTATGTAGTATCCAAAGAAGATAACTTTGGAAGCATTTTCAGTCATTGTTGCCCAATTGGTGGGGCTTAGTCTGGGACTCTCATATGATGATCCAAGGCAATGTCACTGCTCAGGAGTCATATGCTTAATGAATCCAGGAGCTATGTAAGTTTTATTTGAAAATAAAGTTTATTTACTGGTTATTATACTTATTTTATTCATATTTAACATTCAATATTTCAACTAATTAAAGTTCAAATCAACTAAAATTTGATACAAAATATAAACACCTGTATTTTACATGTGAGAATAATGAGGGAGGTGTACCTTTAAAGGATAACAGTCAAGGATAATGAGTCCAATCTGCAAAATTTATTAGCAAAACAATTGTCTTTAAGACACATATTTAATGAAATATTTTAATAAGGATATTTAAAATATGTATGCATTTCAAAACAGTGACTGTTGTTATCAGTAAAAATTTCTTATTTATTTGTATGGTACTTTGAAGATCCCACTTGAAGATACTGAGCAAATGCATAGTAGTTGTGTAATTTTAGATAAATTGCTTGACTTGTCTCAGATTTACTTTTCTAATATTTTACTATTTTTGTGTGTGTGTTCTGCCAAATTGGATCTGACTGGTACAGGAGGAGATTGTCCCTCCTTCTCCAGCAGAGCATCTGGTGGATTCAAACAGCAAGAGTCTGGGACTGCAGTGCAGCTTCTTGCCACTATGCCACCAAAGCTCCCTTTACTTTTCTAATCTTTTAATGGGAATTATTTTGACTCTTCTTTTAATTCACAGGGTGATGAAAGAATAAAATGCAGTAGAATAGGAAGTTGCTTTCTAAACTATAAAATCTCATAAATTTTGATTCATTAAATTGACTGATTTTTCCAATGTTACCCAGATTAGTTTGGAAGCAGGAGTGGCATCCACTTCCACAATTGCTTGCCTTTGGAAACCCTATGAACCTCGAGAAAGGACGAAAGTTATACAGGAGGGGTCCAGGACTTTCGTTCATAGGGTCGCTTTGAGTCGCTTATGACTCGACGGCACTTAACAACAACAACAACACCAGGAAGAAGGTAGGACCATCTACTTTCTACATAGTGTTGTTGCTGAGCATGACTCATAGAGACCCTATAAACAAAAGGCCTGAAGCCTTTCTAGAGCTATTGTAATTTATCAAAGTTCATAGATTTTCCAAAGGCATGTTGTTTAGGAAAGTGGATGCTATTATGAACATGAAAGAAAGAGGATAGTTATATCAGTGTAGTGGTAGAGCCGAGACTGCAAGTCACTTGAAATGAGAAAAATCAATAACAACTATTGTTTAACCATTGGAACATGGAATGTATATAGTTTGAATGTTGGGAAACTAGAAGTTGTTAAAAATGAAATGGAATGCATGAATCTCAACCTACTAGGCTTTATTGAGTTGAAATGAACTAGCTTTGGCCACTTTGAATCACATAATCATATGGTTTACTGTGCAGGAAATGAAAACCAGAGGAAGAATGCTGTTGCATTCATAGTAAAAAAAGTCAATTTCAAGTTCTATCTGAAATACAATGTTGTGAGTGATAGGATAATATCCCTACCCATACAAGGAAGCCCCATTAACACAACTATTATTCAAATATATGCTTCTACATCTAGAGCTAAAGAACAAGAAATTGAGAATTTTTTACCAAAGTTTGTAGTTCAGAATTGACCAAACATGCAATCACTGGTAACTAAAAAGGGTGATTCAAGTCATCTTTGTTTTTAGTTACCAGTGCTGTCTTACCTGTACATCAGAATGTGTTACTTTAAAAAATTTATTAAGATTTTTTCGTATTTGAATGAATTAATCAAATATAGTACCTGAGATATGCATTATAAAGAAAACTGGTTAAAATTTGTGTAATTAAATGGGGTTTCTTTGAGTGAAAATTTACAGATGACAGGTTTTTTTCCCAGATAATCATTCACAGGCATTAATTACTAATGATTTTGCAATTAATGTTTTACAGTGTTGAAGAAAATTCCTATTTTAAATCACTTTCACCCACTTTCTCTGTTCCCTCCTCCTCTTTTATTCCTGCACCTCCTGCCCCATTTATTCTGTAGTATATACCTGTTCCAGAGTGTTAATTGTAATATATGTAATGTCTGATTGTTTATTCATTTCAGATTGAATTTTCTACAGGTATTAGCTATCTATTCTTTTCCTACATTCCTGTCCCCTTTACCCTCTCCCCTCCAACCACCCTATTTTTATAAAAATGGTCGTACATGTATTTTCCTTTTGTGACTGAGAGACTTCACTAAGCATAATATCTCCTTAGACTCATCCATGTGGTGTAGTTTTTCACAAATTTATTTATTTTGGTACTGCAAAATACTCTATTCATTCAATTTCTTGAACCATTCATTTGTTGATGGGTACTTGGGCTGCTTCTATGTCTTTGTTGTTGTGAACATGAGTTAGCCCCTGTTTGTGTAGCAGCTTGTATTTCTTTAGGGTATGTTCCCAGTAGTAGGATTGCTGGATTGAATGGTATTTCTAGTTTCAACTTTTTGAGCAAGTGCAGACTACCTTTTACAATCCCAAGAGCAGAGTATGATAGTTCCATTCTCTCCCCATTCTCATCAACATTTGTTGTTTTCTGTCCTGTTAAAAACCTTGCAGTTGTTACTGGGATGAGATCATATCTTATTGTTGTTTTGATTTGCATTTCTCTAAAAGGAAGTTCTGGTGGCCTAGGGACAAGAAGCTGCACTGCAATCCCAAAGGCTCCTTGGTTCAAGGCCACCAGCTGCTACATGGGAGAAAGATGACCAATCTCTTCCTAAGTGATTAAATGCCTCTGAAAAGTCCCTGGAAGCATTTCTTACCATCTGATTATCTTATTTGGTGAAGAGTCTTTTAGTATCTTTTACCCTTTTTGTGATTAGGTTGTTTGTCTTTCTCTTGTTGAGATGCTGGAGTAATCTATAAATTTTAGATATAAGTTCCTTATCAGATACATCACTGCCCAGTATGTGGGCTTCCTTTTTACTCTTTTGTAGAAGTTTTTTGATGCACACAAATATTTTCTTTTTAAGTTTTCTGGTTGTGGAATTATTGTTATGCTTGAAAGTCTATTCATGCTATAGATTGGGGCTTCTAGGTTGCTTCTAATTTTTGTCTGATAATCTTTATAATTTTTCCTCTTATCCTAGGTCCTTGATCTACTTTGAGTTGGTTTTTGTGTGTGGTGTGAGGTGTGGATTTTGTTTCAGTTTTCTGCAGATGGATGTCAAATTTTGTTAGTACTATTTGTTAAAAAAAAACCCAGTCATTTCTTCACTTTTAAAATTTCATCTCCTTGTCAAAAATCAGTTGACTAAGAGACTTTGCAACACAGAGCTACAAGCAGAAAAAAGACTCATGTTGCTCTTTAGGAGAGGGAAGGCTGACTTGAGAGACTCTCTTCCCCTCCATCCCAGGCACACAAACTACTTGAGCTCTCCTGCCACTCCAGAGACAAAAGATGGCATTAAGCTGCAGAAGAAAAGGTGAGAGAGGTGAGACTCTGTGCTGATAATGAACACTCTCGATTGCTTGTGGGGAGATGGGATTGAGGCTTCCCTGGGGCTATAGTTTCCTCCATTTGGGAATCTTTGCCTCTGCAACTGTAGGACCATCCCAGGGGCCAAACAGGACAAGAGACTTTGGGACATATTGCTACAAGCAGAGGAAAGATTTTTCTCCGCACTCTGTGAGACGGAGGGCTGACTTGAGACCCATGGCACACAAGCTGCTTGAGTAGGCATCCCTGATTTCTGATCTCATGCCACTCCAGAGAAAAAGTGAGACATTAAGCTTCAGGAGAAAAGATGCATGAGAAACTGTTCCAGTAGAATACTGGCTCTACACCATTCAGCCACTTTGTACACGAAAGAAGACAATAGAGTTGGTGACAGGGGACTACATCAAGGTGTGATTCCTTCAGAGCTGCAGTGCAGCACAGAGAGATCCTCAAGGACATTAGGAAAGGCAAATTTCCCCTGAAAGGACTTTCAGAAGTGTGAATGGCTTACCCCATAAACTGAACATTCTAACTTGGCAACTAAGCAATAATATAATAAAGACAAGAACCAACAACTTACACAGACACAATAGCAATAGCCTAACACTTATCAAGAAAAACTTCACATAATGTTGAGAAAGCAGCAGGCAGCTTCAAACAATGTGAAAAAATAAACTAAGTCTTCTCCCAAAAAAAGCAGAGAATATTGCAGGCCTCATGAATACCACAGAGTTAAGAAGGCAGATGATATATGTTCATATGGAGACATCTGAACAGCTATGAATGAAAGTAGATATGATGGAAGAAACAATGGAAGGCATAAATAAAAGGAATAGAGGTATCTATGTACAGCAGCTCTGAAGCCTGTCCTGTTCTGAGCTAGTCTCACTGATTCTGACACAGCTATCCCCACTGCCCCAGTTACTGTTATCCATCCATCTTATCTGGAATCTTCCTCTCCTGTGCTGTACCTCCACCCTTCCAAGGATGTTGTCCTTCTCCAAGGACCTGTCTCTCCTGGCCATGTACCCAAAGTGTGTGAGACAGAGCTTCAAAATCCTAGCCGCCAAGGAGAAACTTGATTTTTCCCTCTCCAAGACAGACCTATTTATTTTCTTGACAGTCCATGGTATGTTCAAGACTCATTTTTAGCACCACAGTTCAAAGTCATCAATTCTTTTCCTATCATCTTTAAACACTGTCCAGCTCTGTGATGCATAGCAAGTAATTACAAAGACCATGGCCTGCATTAGGTGCAACTTAGTTTCTAGACTGACGTTATTGCTTTTCAGTACTCTGGAGAGGTCTCTGACAGCAGATCTTCCCGGTGCAATTAGTCTCTTGATTTCCTGACTGCAGGAGCCAAGAATGTTGGTTGTGGAGCTGAGCAAGCTGAAACTCTTAACAACTTCAGTCTTGTCTCCATTTTCATGGTGCTGCCAACTGACATTGTGGTGAGAGTCTTTGTCTTCTTGATGTTGAGCTTTAATCCATATTGAAGACTACAGTCCTTGATCTTCTGCAGCAAGCACTTCAGGTCTTCTTCAGTTTCAGCAAGCAAGGTTGTGTCATCTGCATAACATAGGTTGTTGATGAGTCTTCCTCCAATCCTGATGCCACATTGCTCCTCATCAAGCCCTATTTCCCAAATGATCTGTTCTGCATATGTTGTTGTTAAGTGCTGTCGAGTCATAGGCGACTCATAGTGACACTATGAATGAAAGTCCTGGACACCTACTGTATAACTTTCATCCTTTCTTAAGGTTCATACGGTTTCCAGAGGCAAGCTATTATGGAAGTGGATGCCACTCCTGCTTCTAGGTATAGATTGGAAAAAAAAACCCAACCCAAAAAATGAATCAAGACATTTCATAGTAAAATTCTCCAAAACAAAAGATAAACATAGAATACTGAAAGTGGCATGAGGAAAAAAATAGTCATCTACAAAGGAAAAACAATTAAGTTATTATCTTTCAACAGAAACAGTGGAAGAAAGAAGACCAATGGGATGGCATTATACAGAAGTGAAAAGAAAACAATTACCAGCTGAGATCCTGTACACAGCAAAGCTCGCCATCAAATGGGAAGGAAAAATCACACCCTTTGCAGAAAAGAAGGAACTTAAGGAATTTGTGAAAACAAAACCAAATCTACAAGAGCTTTTAAGGGAAGTCTTTTACACAGAGAAACCAAAAGGAAGTGGATGGACTGTGGTAACAAGAAACAACAGGAAAAGAAACACAGCAAAATGGCAATGATAAAACCTGACCTGTCAATAATCATAATGTCAATGGACTAAATGCACCAATCAAGAGATAAAGAGTAGCAGAATGGATTGAAAAGCAAAACAAAACCAGAGTCCATTAATATATTGTCTACAAGAGGCACATTAAGAAATGAAACTGACCCATCTATCTATGTATGGTCAACTAATATTGAATAAGGAAATAAAACCTATCAAATGGGGGAATGACAACCTCTTCAACAAATGGTGTTAGCAAAACTGGAGCCCCAAACCATAAAGTTCATAAGACACGAACAGGGATTGAGTTTAGAAGGACTACCTTATGGTGTAAAGAAACTGCCAAATGAAGCCAGACATGCACAATCTGGAGAGGCTAAAATTTATGCGTAGGACTTTGTACAGATTAAATCTCTGTGCTCATAAAAAACTTTTTTACAACAGGGTGAAAATAAAGCCTACCAACTGGGAATAAACATTTGATTTTATAATCTTCTAAGACAAGGTCTGATAACACACATTTACAGAATACTCCTGGGCCTCCAGAAGAAAAATACTGATAACCCATTTACAAAATGAACAAAAGACATTGAAATACTTTTCACAGAGGACACAGACAGGTAAAGAAATGCTCAAAATCACTGGAAATAAGAGGGATAAAAATCAAAACCACAAGAGATACCATTTACCTCAGTAGCAGTGGCAAAATTTAGTAGGGCAGCAAGCAGTACATGTTGGAGAGGATGTGGAGAGGTGGGAAATCTCATACACTCTTGGTGGGATTGTAAAATCATGCAACCTCTCTGGAAGACAGGCCTTTCCTCAAAAATTGAACATATAAACTCCATATGACCCAGCTATTTCTCTATTAGGAATATGTTGTTGTTTTTGTTATGTGCCGTCGAGTCGTTTGTGACTCATAGCGACCCTATGTACAATAGCCCTAAACCCTGCTCTATCCTGTGCCAATCTCCTTGCCTCTGACACACCTATCCCGATTACCC
>NW_006400029.1:1389438-1397671 GCF_000299155.1 Elephantulus edwardii | reverse complement strand
CGGAGCCAGCTACAGTTTGTTATGGTCCACATAGTCAAACTCCTTTGCACAATCAATGAAACACAGATAGACATTCCTCTGGTACTCCCTGCTTTCAGCCAAGATCCATCTAACATTAGCTACACTATCCCTAGTACCACAACCTCTTCTAAACCCAGCCTGGACTTCTGGCAATTCTCTGCTGATGTGCTATTCCAGTTGTTTTTGGATAATCTTCAGCAGAATCTTGCTTGCATGTGAAATCAACGATACTGTTCTATAGTTTCCACACTGTGTTGGGTCATCTTTCTTTGGAATGGGAACAAATATAGATCTCTTCCAGGCAGTTGGCCAAGTGGTCATTCTCCAGATTTCTTGACACAACTTGGTGAGCACATCCAGGCCAGCATCTGTTAGCTGAAATATGTCAGTTGGTATACCATCTAGCAGGCCTCTGAAAACGCTATGTACAACAGAACACACGTAGAATGACAGAAAGGGCAACTGAGTATGGAAATACAAAGGAAGAGAAACAGTTGCAAGCAGACATTATTGATTGGAACATGGAATGTGAGAACCATGGATGTAGGAAAATTAGATATTGTTAAGGAGGAAATGGAACGCATAAATATTGATATACTAGGCATTGGTGAGATGAGATGGACCGACATGGGACATTTTGAATTGAATGATCATATGATATACTAACCCCGGAGATGAAAAGGTGAGGAAAAATGGGGTTGCTTTCATAGTTATAAAAGCCATTTCTAGATCTGTCTTGAAGTACAATATTGTGAGTGACAGGATAATATTGATACACATACAAGGAAGTCCAGTGAATATCACTATCATTCAGATATATGCACCAACAACTCGAGCCAAAGAAGAGGAAATAGAAGAATTCTACCAACTCTTACAATCAGAGATTGATCAAACATGTTAACAAGATGCATTGATAATAATGGTGACTAAAATGCAAAAGTTGGGAACAGAGAAGAAGAATCAGTAGTCGGAAAACATGGACTCAGAGACAGAAATACAGCTCAAGATAGAATGATTGCATTTTGCACAGTCAATGATTTATTCATTGCAAACACATTTTTTAAGAGACATAACACAGGTTATACAAATGGATTTCACCTAATGGTATGCATAGGAACCAGATCGATTACATCTGCAGAAGGAACCTCTGGAGAAGATCAATATCAGCTGTGAAAACTAGGCCAGGAGCTGATCGTGGAACAGACCACCAACTACTACTCATAAACCAGTTCAAGCTGAAGCTGAGGAAAATTAAATCGAATCCATGGGAACCAAAATATAAGTTTGAGTCTATCCCACCTGAATTTCAGAACCATCTCAAGAATAGGCTTGAGGCCTTGAACACGAATGAGTGAAGAACAGATAAGTTGTGGAAGGGTATCAAGGGTATCATCCAAGAAGAGTGCAAACATTCATTACAAAGACAGAAGAGGAAGAAAAGACCAAAATGGATGTCAGAAGAAACTCTGAATGTTGCACTGGAGTGCAGAGAAGCCAAAGCAGAAGGAAGAATTCAAGATACTAAACAGCTGAATAGAAGATTTGAAAAGGTAGCGTGGGATGACAGAGTAAAATATTACAATAAAATGTGCAAGAAAGGAGCTGGAGTCAGAAAACCAAAATGGTTGAACTCGCTCAGCATTTCTTAAGCTCAAGGAACTGAAGAACAAATTCAAACCTCAGTTGCTATAATCAAGGATGTGTTAGGCAGAGTATTAAATGATCCAGGAGGTATCAAAAGAAGATGGAAAGAATATACTGAGTCATTGTATCAAAAGGAATTGGCAGACTCAGAAGAATTTAATGAAACAGCATATGAGCAAAAGCCTATGGTGATGAAGGAAGAAGTTCAACCTGATTTGAAGGAAATAGCAAAAAAAAGGCCCCAGGAATAGATGGTATACCAATATGAGCAAGCATAGCCCTCTTTATTTTTGAACTCCAGTTCTTTACACTTTTCATTACACATTTCCTTTGTCTTCCTTTTGAAATAATCTATTCAGCTTCTTAATGTCTTGATTTCTTCCCTTTGCTTTGGTTTCTCAGCGCTTTAGTGCAGTATTCAGAGTCCGTTTTGGTCTTTTCTTCTTCTTCTGACTTTGTAATGATCTTTTGGATTCTTTATGGATGACACTCTTGATATCCACCCACAGCTCATCTGATCTTTGGTCATTAGTGTTCAAGGCCTCAAACTTATTCCTGAGTTGGTTTTAAAATTTAGGTGAAATAGACTTAAGATCAAATTTTGATTTCTGTCTCTAAGGCCTCTCCTGTTTCCCCTGCAGAGCTAAGCGAAGTTGTCTGATATAAACCTGCAGGCCTCGTGCTGAAGCCTGATTTTGAAATCTTTGAGCTTTTCTGCATTCAGTTTGGCTGTTAGGAAATCTGGAAGTTTCCGGCCCAACTGGTGAAAGCTGTATAACAGACATTCCACGCAACTGAACTGCAGCTTAAGTTCTTCATTGCCAGTGTTCTCTCCATTTTCCGCTTCTTCTGGTGGGAGAGGCATGTACTCCAACAACTTATTGAACAGTTTTCTTAAATTTGTCTCTAGCTTTTCCATGTCACCACAGAATGAGCTCATCTCTGCCAACAGTTTCAATACCTCCAATTGTATGTCAAGACCCTCCACAGGGGTAGTCAAGGAACTGAGGTTAGGAAGAACCTGCTCACAGAAGTGAGTCACAAATTTTGTAGAATGAACATTTTTAGAGAAGAGGGTCACTGCCTGGTGAGTACCCTGCAGGAGTCGGTCCACGCCGTTGGGATCTGAGGGATTGAAGGTCTGCTCCAGGTCAGCCTGCTCGGCTACCAACTCCACAAGTTGCTGCCTGCCACTCGCTGTCTGTAAGCTTTTTAACCCTGATAGTATCTTCATGAACAGAACAAATTCTTCACCTGTCACATCGTCAAGGACCTTTTTTGATTCAGTTAGTATCAGCTCCTCTACTTCCTTTGTTAGAACTTCATCAGGCAGAATCTTAAGTTTGGTGGAAAGGAATTTCATTGCTCGTTCTCTTGACAGTATCTTCTCCTTAAAGTATCTGGCTGAACAAGCCTCCTAAAGTCCCTTTTGCATCCATCTTAAATATACTTAATAGGGCGTTATTCACTAAGTTAAATTCTGCAGAGTCATCTGTCCGCAGAAGCTGGGTTAGTATGTCTGCTAATCGGGGAAGATTTTCTCCAGTGGCAAACTGAAGCAGTTCCTTAATTGCTTGGCTTCGAATCGATACATCTTCATCCTCACAGAGGTCTAACTGTGCATCGAAAGCTGAATCAGCCAATTCGGGAAAATGCTTGAAGAATTTTGGAATAAATTGAGCTGCTAATCTTTTCTCCTTAGTACCACCTTTCACACCATCCAGTATTACTTGATAGGAATCTTTATGCTGGCCCTCTTGTTCCATGGCATCGGCCAAGATGCCATAATTGCGGTAAAGTTCCTCCACCGTCGGCATGGTGAGCAACAAGGCCAGAATCCGCTCCGGCTGTCATCGTCGTCACCGGCGCCACCGCCACTGGAACTTCTCCGAGCCCGCGATCGGGACTCCAAATTTTGATTTCTGTGCATTTGATTTGACTTTGTTTATCTTTTATTTTAACTTGCACATGAGTAGCTGATTCACAATCAGTATCTGTCCTAATTTTCACTACTGATATTGAACTTCTCCAACGATTCCTTTCACAGATGTAACCAGTCTCATTCCTGTGCATACCATCAGGTGAAATCAGTGTTTATATTCTGTGTTTATGGTTCTTATAAAGATATACGCTATAAATAAATCATTCATTGTGAAGAATTCTATCATTCTATTTTCAGCCTCATTTCTGTCACTAAGTCCATGTTTTCCAAACTAGAGAACAAATTTATGCCTTGAGTTGCAATATTTAAGGATGTTATGGGTAGAATATTGAAAGATCCAAGAAGTATGAAAAGAAGATGAAAGAAGTCTACACGCCGTGACACTAGAGACATTATCACTAATGTCCTTCCACAGATGTAGTTGATTTGATTCCTCATATACAGCTCAAATCAACTTGTATTTCTGGTAGTTATCTGTCAATGCACTGTTCCAGTTTCTAGAAAATCTTCAACAGGATTTTGCTGGCATGTGATATGAGTAAAGTTGTATGATAGGGTGAAAGCAGGAATATTACTATAGATCCTGAATCAAGTAAAAGAGAAATAAGATTATTTATTATTCATAATTTTCTGTGGGGGAGACCTGTTAGTATCATGGCTTGAGTATTGAATTGCTAACCAAATGGTCAACTGTTTAACTTCATCAACTGCTTGCTTGGAAGAAAAATGAGACAATCTACTTCTATAAAGATTTATAGCCTTGGAAAACCAATGGAGAATTTCTACTCTGTCCTGCAAATTCCTTGTGAGTCAAAAGTGACTCAGTAGCAGTAGTCTTCTTGTTGTTGTCTTTTGTATGTATAAAGTATTTGAGTATATGCTATTTATAGAGCTTTGTTGGCATTTTTCATATTGAATTGCATGGATAGTCTAAAGGCCATGCAGCTCTCTGGCAGATCTAATCTACCAGTGCCTCCACAGGAGAAAGATGAAGAGTCTTCTCTTATTCTAACTTCAGAAACCCTATGTAGGATCAGCTGTGTGTCAGCTCAGACTTTACTGACAGCGAGAATGTCCCTGGTTATATTGTGAGAAAATGAAATGAAAATTCACTCAGTACTCAGCGTTATAGTGACCCTATAGGTTACCCCCTCCCCCCCCATTTTAGGTCTTGTATCTTGTATCTTTCAGTTCTATGAATTCTGTTTAGTTTTTATTCTTTCTCGCTGTTTATGTTTTACCTAAAATCCTTAAACACATTTATAGCAACTGTTTTACAATCTTCCCTGTTAAGTTTTTCATTTCTGTACTTTATGAATTTTGTTCTATTAGATTTCTCCCTTTGGTTATGGACAATAAAGCTTTTGTTTTTTATTATGAGTGATTTAAAAATTTGAATACTAGCTTCCTCAACTATTCTGTTTCAGTGTTCAAATTTATCTGTTCTCCTTTAAAGAGTAAGTTCTGGCCACATTTGAGTTATTTGACTAGTTTGCTTTTTTTGAAGATTATCTTTGAAGTTTTCAAGTCTCTTTGAGACTTTTATTTTAAGGTAACTTTTTCCTAGTTTCAGCCTGTATTAAAGAAAATCTTCCAAGTATTTACCAAACACACTAACTACTGTTCATTGAGGACTCTCTTCTGGGTAGTCAGCATTCAAATATTTCTTAGTCCAAACATGTGCAGATTTTTCATCTTTCAGCACCCTGGCAGTTATTTTTTTCTTTTGCTATATGTATACATTTTTTCTTTTGCTATATGTATACAACTCATATATAGGCTTAAGGTGAGCCCAAATCATAATTGTAAAGCTATTTCTTTACATGGCTTCTTATACACTGAGAGCTAGACAATGAATGATATAAGAATAATCACTATTTTTGAGTTGTGGTAGAAAAGAGTATTGAATAGTCCATGGACTGCCAAGAAGCCAAAGAGTTGTATCTTGGAGAAGGTGCAGCCAGAGTGCTCTGTAGAAGCAAGGATGATAAAACTTCATTTCAGATACTTTGAACATATTGCTTGGAGAGACTATTCCTTGGAAAAGAACATTAAGCTTGCAAAGTTGGAAGGTCAGGAAGACCCTCAATAAGAAGGATTGACACAATGACTACAGCAATGAACTAAAGTTGTCTGAGATGATGAGGATGGCACGAGAGGACACAGTTCAAATCTGTTGTTCACAGGGTTGTTATAAGTCAAACTCTCCTTGATGGCACATAATAACAACAGTAATAATTCAACAACTACAAACTCCCATTCTCTGCCTTCTCACGTTAGTTATACCTCTCTACCCTCTCACATTAGTTAGTGACATTGTGTCTTGCTTGTTTGGGACAAACACTTCTAGAGAGAAAATTAGTAATTTAGGGATTTCTTAGTTTCTTTCTTTAAGAAATCCTGCTTTGATTATTATCCCATTTTGGGAAAAAATTTTCATGTATTTTTCCCAGTTTTCTGAGTAAAAGTGAAAATGTGCCACCAGCATAGAAGTCTTGAATTACTATTAAAATTGTTTCATTCATTGCCATCAATTCTGTTCAGAAGACTTAGATAGACTTTCTATTGAGTTTATTTCTGAGGTTTTAAATTGTAACAGAATGAACTTGCAGTCTTTCTCTGCATAGCCTTTGGGTCAGTAGTGCAAACTCTCTATGAATTACATCACTAGAGCTCCCTTAATTTTCTTGTTGTTGTTGGATTTTGAGAGGTTGTAAGTCACGCAAGAAGAAATTGGTTTTTTTTTTCTCCCACAGAGTTGGTGGATTTGAACCATCAGTCTTTAGGTTAGTAGAGCAACTCCTTACTGCTAGGCCACCAGTAGTACTTCCTTTAAATTGTTTAGAAATGATGAAATCTCAAAACTCCAGCAGCATTCATTTGTTTTTCCAAATATAAAAAAATAACTACTGGAAATATATGTATTACTATAATTTTTATTATTATCTATTTTTTATTTGTCTATTACACTTATTCATAGACATGTACAAATGCCTGTTGTGATGCTAAAACTTGTACACCGAAAGCAGGAGCAGAATGTGTTACAGGACCATGCTGTAGGAATTGTCAGGTAAGATTTATGATTATTAACATCTTCCCATTTATTCTGCATTGTGTCTAGTACCTAAATGCTATTTCAGAGTATGTAGGCTTACAGTTATAAGCCAAAGTAAATTCTTTTCCAAAAAAGGAAGATTAATTTCATAACTGAATATATGGTTTTGAAAGTCTTTGTTGACTTGAAGCTTTCTTTCAATGACATTATTCTCACACATTTGATGCTGCTAGACTTACACTTGAGATCTTGTATAATACTTTTACATACTGCTTGTTCTTGTTGTTGTGTACCGTCAAGTTGGAACCCACCCATAGCTGACCCTCCAGGGGTTTTCATAGAGAGTTAATCTCAAGGGAGGAGATTACTCATCTTTCTTCTGCAGAGCAGCTGATGGAATCAAACTTCGTGCCTTTGAAATTATAATATAGCTTCTTGCCATTAGGCCACTGCTTATCACCATTAAAAAGAATTCTTTTGTTCACTTTATTTGATATTTAAACTTTCATAATACATAAAAATATAAGTAGTAATAATAAATTTCATTGATTAAATAGTTTAAACATATAACAGTTTTCCATAAATGTGTAAAACAGAAAACTCACTAAAAGGAACTATTTCCAAATACTACATTTTAGCACAAACTTTGAACTGTAGTTTCTTGACCCAAAAGTCCATATTTTACTTTCAAAAATAAAGATGTTCTCTCACTGATTAATTTTCCTTTTTTATTTGTAAGACGGTCGTCACAAGTGAAATATTTTGTGATGACTATTTTTACATGTTAACTTAGCTATGTCAGAATATCCAAGGTTTTGATCAAACATTAGTTTAAACACTGCTGTGAAGTAGATTTTGTACTAGTTGCAGTTGTAATCATCTGTTCAGCTTTTTTACTTCAGCATTTCTTCCCTTGTTTTGGATCCTTAATGTTCTACTGCAGTTTTAAGAGTCTCGATTATCCAAAAACGACTGGAACAGCACATCAGCAGAGAACTGCCAGAAATCCAGGATGGATTTAGAGGAGGTACTAGGGATATTGTAGCTAGTGTTAGATGGATCTTAGCTGAAAGCAGGGATTACCTGAGGAATGTCTATCTATGCTTCATTGATTATACAAAGACATCCGACTGTGTGGATCATAACAAACTGTGGCTGACTCTGAGCAGAATGGGAATCCCAGAACACTTAATTGTGCTAATGAGAAACCCATACTTGGACCAAGAGGCAGTTGTCAGAACAGAGCAAAGAAACACTGCATGGTTCAAAATTGGGAAGCGTACGCCAGGGATGTGTCCTATCTCCATACCTTTTCAAGCTGTATGCAGAACAGATTATCCAGGAGACTCGGCTCTATGGGGAAAAATGTGGGGTCAAGATTGGTGGACAATCTGCGTTATGCAGATGACACAACCCTGCTTGCTGAAACTTGAGGAGGACCTGAAGCGCTTGCTGCAGAGGGTCAAGGAGTGCAGCCTTCAATATGGATTGAGGCTCAATGTCAAGAAGACAAAGATTCTCAACACTGGACCAATTGGCAGCATCAGGATGGATGGTGAAGAGATTGAGAT
>NW_006400029.1:1385486-1389338 GCF_000299155.1 Elephantulus edwardii | reverse complement strand
CATCTTCTTTTAATATTTCCTGGATCATTTAATATTCTGCTCAAAGCATCCTTTATTACAGCAACTCTAGGTTTAAATTTGTTCTCAGTTCCTTGAGCTTAAGAAATGCTGAGCAAGTTCGGCCCTTTTGATTTTCTGACTCTAGCTCCTCGCACATTTCGTTGTAGTATTTTGCTTTGTCATTCCGAGCAGCCTTTTGGAAGATAAAGGAGTAGAAAAGTGAAAAGATTTGTTAATTTATATCTTGGAGTTTACATAAATTATGACAGATTTATTTTGAGCTCATTGTTCTCTAGCTGCAAGAATGTGTGTACAATCCTAACTACTTTTTTAATCCTAAAAAAAGATCATTTTCCCCCCTCCTTGATATGTTTAGTTTTTAATGCATGTAGAGAATGAAATCAGTCTGTTGTTAATCTTTGTTTTAACAAGGACATGTACACTAGTGAATTAAACCATACAATTTCTTTAAGAGTGATTTTGGACTATATGCACTTGTTTGTTTTTTTTTTTGTTGTTGTTGTTTTAAATCTTTATTTTATTATTTTTTGTGCATTGTGCCATCAAATCAGAGATGACTGGTACAGGAGGAGATTGTCCCTCCTTCTCCAGCAGAGCATCTGGTGGATTCGAACCAGGCACATGTGGGATTGCAGTGCAGCTTCTTGCTACTAGGCCACCAGAGCTCCCTCTATATGCACTTGTTATAAGCATTTATTGTTGTTCTTTAAATCTAACAAGGCATGATGGTGGAAAAGCAGTTAAACGTTTGACCTCTAGCCAAAAGGTTGGCCGTTCAAACCCAGTCAGTGACTTTATGAGAAAAAGACCTGGAGGTCTACTTTGAAAAAGTTTATAGCCTATGAAACCCTATGGGGCAATTATCTATCATAATATATCACTATATTACATCAAGTAAATGACACTCAAACATAATAACATTAAACTTAACATTTTAAAATTAATTTATATGGGAAATGGAACATATAGACATGTTTTTCAGAAGTTTACTGTCAACAGCATTTTCTTATTAATTTTTAGGCAAATCAGCGGTGTGAAGATTTTTAGCGATTGCAGTTTGAGTGACTTTGGAAATTTTGTTTCAAATGTGGGTGCCAAATGTCTTCAGAATAAGCCACAAATGCAAACCCGTCCTCCAGTTTGTGGCAATGGTATCTTGGAAGGAAATGAAATCTGTGACTGCGGTCCTGAAGCTGTAAGTCTGATAACTCAGAAAGTTGGCTAATAGCTTTATTCTTTAGTTTATATTTTTAGAACATAAGTATTTAAATATTGTCTATTTTAGTACCTAAAATAAATGTTAGGTATCTCAAATAAGTTAGTATATTTTTGGTATCTCAAATCTTAGTGCCACACAGAACATAGAAGTTGAGAGATCTCACGAAATTCATACAAGAAAATACTGTCTAGATTTTCTAGGCTGAAGAGTATTGAGGAAGTTCAAAATATACTGCAACAGAGATTTAATTGGTGGGAAAAATTTAGAGCCTAGGTTAATGTTTACATTCAAGGCTAAGTATTTGAGATCTTTTGAAACCTCTGCTTAGATTTTGAGCATCTGATAAAATGTTTTACTGAAAATGAATAAGCTAGCAGCTTATAAAATACACCTTGTTCTGTAATGTAGAGTAGGAACCAACCAATAGCTGGCTCCGTGGTGGATTTACTGAGGCAGTTAATTTCACAGGAAGAGATTGCCCATTCTTCTTAGACACAGATAGTGTGTGTTAATCTGTGTTAATATTTGCAATCTGAGATTGATTAGTTCTGAGTAGGATGCTTATAATTCAGTATTTGCAGGATTGCATTAATATAGGTACTCAAAGCTCTTCAAAGGAGAAAGATGGGTACATTTTTTAGGTGATTTATATCCTCTGAAAACCTGCTAGAGGGTCAGCTATAAGTGGGTTTCAACTTAATGACAGTGAGAAGATAAAATGAGGATGTAAAATGATATAACCACTATGGAAAGTAGTCTGGAACTTCTTAAAAAAGTTTAAAATTGACAACCATTTGATCCAGCTAGCCCACTACTGGGAATATACCCTAAAGAAATCAGAGCTGCTACACAAATAAACTCCTGTTTATTGCAGCATTATTCACTATGTTGCTGTTTGGAGCAATTGAATTGAATACGACTGGTAGCAATTCTATGAACAACAGATCTAAACTCTGTCCTATCCTGTGCTATCATCATCTCTCATATACATGAGTCCATTGCTGTAGTTACAGTGTCAATTCATCACATTGAGAGTTTTCTTCTCCTTTGATGACCTCTACCTTTACAAACATGATGTCCCTTTTTCAAAGAATAGCACCTCATTGAAACAAGCTCGAAGTATGTGAGAAATAACTTTCTAGAAAACCCTGTGCATTGCAGTTTCACTCTGTGTACACGGGATATCCACAAGGCTGTTCTGCCTCAATGACAACTGGTTTGGATTTTGAGTAAGTGCTTTTGCAATAATTTTAATTTGCATTTTCTTGATGATTGTGATGTTGAGTAGTTTTTCATATCCTCATTAGTCATAGTTTCTTTTTGTGTCTGTCTAAATATTTTTTGCCAATTTTTAAAGTAGGTTGTGTGCCTTTTTAATATTGATTTATTAATTCTTTATATAGGCTGGATACCAGTCCTTTGTCATATTTGTGTATTATAAATATTTGTTTTCAACCTATCATTTAAGGTTTTTCCCCATTTATTAACATTATCTTCCAAGTAGCAGATATTTGCATTAATTTTTTTCCATGTCTTATTTATTGGCTTGCACCAATCTTTCATATACATTGTGTTTTATGCAATCATTCATCCACATTGTGTTTAATTAATTACTATTGATCTATGCCCGTTATCACTCCACCTTCAAGTCTTCATGAAATCTTTCTTACACCTTCACTGGCCATCACATCCACTAACTTCTGCTAGCCAAGTGATTCCCCCTTCCCCTCTTCCTGCTCTTCTTCTCTGCTTCCCCTTTCCCTTTCGAACATTTACTTTTTATGAAGTTTGGTTTAACATTTGTTCTTTCTATGGTTTATGTATTTTGTATTCTGACAAATTTTTATTTGGCTAAGGTTGTGAATATTTTACATTGTTTCCTTCTAGAAGTCATATAATTTTATATCACCCTAATGGTGCAGTGAGTAAAATGTTTGCTAACCAAAACTTTTTATGTTTAGTCTATTTTGAGTTAATTTTATGTTCAGTGAGATATTAAGATAGAGTTATTAATGTTCATAAGAATGTAAAATTTTCTAGCAGTATTTGTGAAAATGAGGTATCACTCATATTGAAAATAAATTACTACATGTGTGAGTGTGTTTCTGGACACTCTTCTGTCCTGTTGATTTTTATGTCTATATTTAAAGTGAATTCCACACTGTCTTGATTAATACTTTTATAGTAAGACTTGAAAACAAAATCTTTTATCTAGTTTAGCTCGTGTTTCACAAGATAGTTTTACTATTCTAATAGTTTTGTATTTCCATGTGTATATACTAAAAGAATCATAATTTAAACTTTGACAAAAATAATGTAGAAACTATGGTTGATATTGTTTTGTGTCTAAACATCAAACTTGGGAGAATGAATTTTTAACAATATTTATCATTTCAATCCAATCTATGAACGTGATATATTTCTCCATTTATTTAAACCTTTAGGTTTCTTTTTTAAATATTTTTTTATTGGGAAAAACAAATTGGGCGTACAAGGAGGTGAGGGTTGGGGGCAGAAGGGTGAGGATGGGCCAGGATGCAGTTGCAGTGCTGCACAGTTTGGTCGGTGGGGGGAGCAGGTGAAGGAAATGATGAGGGTCCAGTGGGGACCAG
>NW_006400029.1:1371591-1384076 GCF_000299155.1 Elephantulus edwardii | reverse complement strand
GGAAGATATAAGGAGAATTTATGCCTCTGAGCTGTGGTGCTGGAGAAGAGTATTGAGGGTACCATGGACTGCTAGGAAACAAAGAGATTTGTCCTGGAAAGGGTTAAACCGGGTGGCTTCTTGGAGGCAAGGATTCTGAGGCTTTGTCTAACATACTTTGGACATGGTGTAAAGAGGGACTTGTTCTTGGAGAGGGACATCATGCTTAGTAGGGTGGATGGATAGCACAGAAGGGGAAGACCCTCTATGAGGTGGATTGATTCAGTGACGGGGTAATCGGGATGGGTGTATCAGAGACAGTGTTATTGGCACAGGACAGAGCAGAGTTTAGGGCTGTTGTAAATAGGGTTGCTATGAGTCGCAAGTGACTCGATGGCACATAACAACAAATTCTGATATCCATGTTAATATTTTCTTTCTTCTCTGTCTTTGTAGTGGTCTTTTGCTTTCTTCATGGATGATATTCTTTATGTCATCTCACAATTCATCTGGTCTTTGATCATTAGTGTTCAGTGCCTCAAACCTATTCTTGAAATAATTTTAAAATTAAAGTGAATTAGACTCAAGGTTATATTTTGGGTTTGTGCATTTGCTTTAATTTCTCCACCTTAATTTTTAACATGCACTTGAGTAATTAATTGGTAGTCTTTTCCATAACCAGCATCTGGTTTGGTTTTGACTACTGATATTGAGCTTACCTAACAATTCTTTCTACACATGTAGTCAATCTAATTTCTATGTAGTCCATCAGGTGAAGTTCATGAGTGGTTTTTCAAGAAGGTATTTGTAGCGAATAAATAATTGAATAGACAAAATTCAACCAATCTCCAGGCTCATTTCTCTCAGCAAGTCCATAATTTCTGATGACCAGTCCCACTTATTTTTTTTTTCTCAATGTTAGTATCCTACTCACCAATTATTATTAATGAATCTTTTTTTGTGTGTTTTTGTTTGTTTTTATTTTTATTTTTTACTGGCTTATTTAATAAGTTCATATACATTGTTCTTCACACCATTTCCTTCACCACCCACTCCCTCCACTCATCACAAATTATGCGACTCTATGATTACCCCTCCCCCATCCTCAACCCTCTGCTCCTACCCTCCCCCACCTTGGATCCTCACACTCATTCTACAATAATGGTCTTATACAGTATTTGAAGATGACTTTTTCCCCCCAAATTTTAACTCTTTAGAGAATCCTTTTGGGGGGATTGCTTAAATTGGTCCAATTGTGGAGATTTTTGTTTTCTAGATGTTGAAGTGTAATCCACACCAAAATCTTTGATCTTCACTGTTATGTGCTATAGAGTTGCTTGCAGCTCTGAACCTTGCTCTCTCCTGAGCCAACCTCATTGTTTCTGACACATCTACCCACAATATCCCACTTACTGAGTCAGTCCACCTCATAGAAGGTCTTCCTCTCCTGCACTGTTCCTCCACCCTTCCAAGCATGATGTCTGTTTCCAAGGACTGATTCCTCCCTGCAACATGCCCAAAGTATGCCAGACGGAGCTTCAAACTCCTTTCCTCCAAGGAGCATCCTGGTTCTACCCTCCTCAGAGGGTTCTCCTGGCAGTCCATAGTATATTCAACACTCTTCTCCAGCACCACAACTAAAAGGCATCACTTCTTCTTCCATTATCCTTAGTCACTATCCAGCTTTCCAATGCATAGCAAGTAATTGTGAAGACCAGGGCCTGGATCAGGAATGCCTTAGTCTCTAGACTGACATCATTGTTGTTTAGTATTCTCGACAAGTCCCTGCCAACAGATTTTCCAATGCAATTCGCCTTCTGATTTTCTGGCTGCTGGTACCAAGAATGCTGACCATGGAAACAAGTAAGCTGAAGCTGTTAACAATCTCAATTTCTTGGTTCTTTAACTCCACCTCAACTTATATCCCTATCTATGTTTTGCTCAAGATTTTACTGAAGATTATCCAAAAACGACTGGAACAGCACATCAACAGAGAGCTACCAGAAGTCCAGGCTGGGTTTAAAGGGGGTCGTGGTACTAGAGATATTGTAGCTGATGTTAGATGGATCTTGGCTGAAAGCAGGGAATACCAGAGGAATGTCTATCTGTGTTTCATTGACTATGCAAAGGCATTTATTTGACTGTGTAGAATAACAAACTATGGTTGACTCTGAGAAGAATGGGAATCCCAGAACACTTGATCATTCTAATGCGAAACTTATACTTGGACCAGGAGGCAGTCATCAGAACAAGGGAACACTGCATGGTTCAAAATTGGGAAGGGCGTATGCCAGGGATGCATCCTATCTCCATACCTTTTCAACCTATATGCAGAACAGATTATCCGGGAGGCTGGGCTCTATGAGGAGAAATGTGGGGTCAAGATTGGTGGACGATTTATCAACAACCTGCGTTATGTGGATGACACAACCCTGCTTGCTGAAACTGAAGAGGACCTGAAGCGCCTGCTGCAGAGCGTCAAGGACTGCAGCCTACAATATGGATTGAGGCTCAATGTCAAGAAGACAAAGATTCTCACCACTGGACCAATTGGCAGCATCAGGATAGATGGTGAAGAGATTGAGATTGTACACAGCTTTAGTTTGCTTGGCTCCATAGTCACCAGTCTTGGCACCAGCAGCCAGGAAATTAAAAGGCGCATTGCCATGGGAAAGTCTGCTGTTAGGGACCTCTCCAAAGTACTCAAGAGCAATGGTGTCTCTGTGGAGACTAAGGTGCATCTGATACAGGACATGGTCTTCACAATCACTTGTTATGCATCAGAGAGTTGGACAATGACCAGGGAGGATAGAAGGAGAATTGATGCCTTTGAGCTGTGGTGCTGGAGAAGAGTATTGAGAATACCATGGACTGCTGGGAAAACAAACAGATTTGTCCTGGAAAGGGTTAAACCAGGTGGCTCCTTGGAGGCAAGGATTCTGAGGCTTTGTCTAACATACTTTGGACATGGTGTAAAGAGGGACTGGTCCTTGGAGAGGGACATCATGCTTGGTAGGGTGGAGGGACAGCGCAGGAGAGGAAGGCCCTCTATGAGGTGGATTGATTCAGTGACTGGGATAATTGGGATGGGAGTGTCAGAGACAGTGTGATTGGCACAGGACAGAGCGGAGTTTAGGGCTGTTGTACATAGGGTCGCTATGAGTCGCAGGCGACTCGACGGCACATAACAACAACAACAGAGTTTCCAGAGGCATGGATTCCACTCCTGCTTTATATATATTATAATCTGTGACATCAATAAAGACTTGTGTATTGCTGTGATTTCAAACATATTTTGGTAGAGCCTTCCAATACACAGACACAGACACACAGTGCGATTGGCACAGGACAGAGTGGAGTTTAGGGCTGTTGTACATAGGGTCGCTATGAGTCGCAGGCGACTCGACGGCACATAACAACAAAACAACATGTTTTGCTCTAGATATTTTTGAAAGACCTTCAGCAGTATTTTGCTTGCATGTGATATTAATGATATTATTTGGTCGTTTCCACATTCTGTTGAGTACATAGATAGAAAACTGCCAGAAGTTAAAGCACAATTAAAAGAGGGATATAATTGCTGATGTCAGATAGATCCTGATTGAAAGTAAGGAATATATGAAGAATGTCTATTTATTATTTGTTGAGTATGCAAAGGCATTTGACTGTGTGGATCATAACAAGCTGTGGTTGACATTGAGTAAAAGTGGAATCCCAGAGCACTTGATTGTGCATATGTGGAACCTATACCTGGATCAGGAGGCTTTATGTATACAAAGCAAGGGAACACTACATGGTTTTAAATTAAGAGTGCATCAGATTTGTGTTCTCTCTATATACCTATTCAATTTGTATGCTGAGCAAATTATTCAAGAAACTGGACTCTATGAAGAGGAATGGGGCATTAGGATTGCAGAAAGATTCATCAGTAATCTGCTTTATGGAATAACAAACTTGCTTGTTGAAAGTGAGGAGGACTTGAAACACTTGTCACAGAAGACCAAAGAATACATTCAATATCCATTGCATTTCAATGTCAAGAAAACAAAGATTCTTACCACTGGTTTGATAAGCAACATCATGATGGATGGAGAAAAGATTGAAATTGTCAACAATTTCACCTTACTTGTATCCACAGCTAACACCTGTGGTATCAGCAGTCAGGAAATCAGGAGACACATTGCACTGGAAAAGTTTGTCGTTAGGAACATTTCCAAATTTTTTAGGAATTACGGTGTCAGTTTGAGGACTAAAGTCTGATTCTGGTATCTGATTCAGGCCATGGTCTTCCTGTTTACTTTTTATGCATCTGAAAGCTGGAAAACAACCAAGGAGATAGAAGAAGAATAGACGCCACTGAGCTGTGGTATTGAAGAAGAGCACTGAACATCCCATGGATGGCCAAAAGAACAAACAAATACATCTTGGAGAGGGTACAACCAGAGTGCTTCTTGGAGGCAAAGATGATGAAGCTTTGCCTCACATACTTCAGGCCTGTTGCTAGGAAGGGCTATTCCTTGGAGAGGGACATGATGATTAGAAAGGTGGAAGATCAGCAAAGAAGAGGAAGACCCTCAACCTGGTGGATTGACATGGTGACTGTTGCAATTGGCATTGATGTGCCAGGAAGTGTGAGGACAACACAGGATAGGACAGAGCTCAGATCTATTGTTATAGGTTTGTGTGGGTCGTATGCAACTCAACAGCACCTAACGAAAACAACAACAACATCTTTTATCAAGCAAAATTGTATCATGCATATTGCTGGTTGGTGGCAAATCTTCCTCCTATGCTGATGCTATGTTCTTCATATGGTTCAGCTTCTTGAATTATCTGCTCAGCATACATACCAAATAAATATGGTGAAAAGATAATGTAGACACATCCTGTTTACGTTTTTTAAAGTGCAAACATTGCGTTTAATGCTTTCTTTTTTATTAAATTTTATTCATTTTAATGAACATTTACAGAGATTTTGGATTTCCATTCATTCATTGTTGCACTCATCAATGAATCTTGATTGCATGCTAAATCTATTTCAGACTGCAAAAGTTGGTAGAAATCCTTAATTTCCTCCTCTTTGGCTTTAATGGTTGGTACATATGTTTGAATAATAGTCATATTAACAAGTCTTCCTTGTATGTGCAAGGATAATATCCTATCACTCACAGCATTTTGCATCAGGATGGATCTTGAAATGGCCTTTTTGTCCATTAATGCAACACCATTCTTCAATTTTTCATTATGATCGATCATATGATGAACAGAAAATTTTAAAGGATAACTTGAGAAAACAAACAAAAGAATTATAATGTAATATGCAAAGAACTAAAGTTAGAAAATAAGAAGGGAAAGAGTTACTTGGCATTTATCAAGCATAAGTAACTGAAAAACAAAGCCAAGTCTTGTTACAATACTGATATTATGGGCCAAAAATGGAATGATCCAGGAAGAATCAAAAGAAGATGGAGTGATACACAGAGTCACTATACCAAAATGAATTGACCAACATGGGACCATTTCAGGAAGTAGCACATGATCAAGAACAAATGTTATGAAGAAAGAAGTTGAAGCTGTAGCAGAGACATAGGCAAAAAACAGCAACAACAACAACAAAATCAACCAAAACCAAAAAACAAACCCTACAACACAGAAACCTTGAAAACTGACTTTTTAATCCATTGTATTATTAGCCCCTTTTGGCAGCATGGTCTCTAGCTACCTCAACTGTGCACACTTGGTCTTGCAAACAATCAGCAGAACTAACACAAGAGAGTGCTTTTCACACTGTGAGAGACAGTAATGGAGAGAGGGTAAAGAGACTGTGGTACTGCTGTGAAGAGACTGTGTCAAGGTGTAACCAGAGGAACCCTGTAGATGGAGCCACAGTTAAATATTTACTTGCTGGATGAAGAAAAATCTGACTAATCTGCTCTGAGATAAAAGTTTTCTGGATGATTGAGGAAACCAGAGGTGCATTTGTGCTTCTGAAATTAACCTGGACTTTCACTAATTGAGGAATTGTGCCTTGTTAATAATGGTTATCCACAGTGGACAGTGTTTGGTGAAGCTCCCTGGTTAAAACAAGCTTGGAAGCAAGAATGGCATCCACTTCTGAAATAGCTTGCTTCCAGAAACCCTATGAAAGGTGACCCAACAGAGTGCGGGAATTGTCGATCAATATCATTAATATCACGTGCAAACAAGATCTGCTGAAAATTATCCAAAAACGTCTGGAGCAATATGTCAACAGAGAAATGCAAGATGTGCAGGCTGGATTTAGAAGAAGTCGTGGTACTAGGGATATTATACCTAATGTTAAATGGATCTTGGCAGAAAGCAAAGATTACCGGAAGAATATCTATCTCTGCTTCATTGACTATGCAAAGGCTTTTGACTGTGTGAATCACAACAAGCTGTGGCTGACTCTGAGAAGAACTGAAAGCATTAGTCGAGGAAAAAAGGCTTCGGAAATTGGCGAAACATCAATTCGAATGTTTTGTGCTGATGCATCACTGGAATCATTGCTCATCTATGCTATGAAATTTAGAAAACAGCTAACGAGGCAATTCAATAGAAGAAATCCTTATGTGTCTAATCCAAAGGAAAGTGATCCAAGTCTTCATGCTCACTTTTTATCCTTTATGAGAGATCGTTTCATGAATCTAAGTGTGTAGTTTTAGGAAATTTGCCAACTCGTTTGTCTTCTGTGCTTTGTGCATTTTTAGTTACATTTGACAAATTATTTGTTTGTGAGAGAAAGACATTTTTATCCTATAATGATTTATAATTGTAGAAACTCCCAGAGTTATTATTGACTTGATAGGAGTGGGTTTGGGTTTAATTTGAATTTCTTAAAAGAGACTATCTCTACTCCATTTAGTTGATTCCAGACCTTGGTCAAAGATCAACTTTTATAGATTTATTTATATGTTCTTAATTTGGTTCCATTATTTGGGGTGTCTGCCATTGTAATAGGTTATTTTGGTTTCTGTGATTAAATAATAGATTTTAAGATAATGAAATGTGAGGCTTTCTACTTTTGTTTCTACTTTGTTTTCTTTTAACAGTGCTTTTCTTAGAAAGGGTTTCTTTCTTGTTCATTTAATATTGGTGATTAGTTTAATGATGATTCTGCTCTATCTGTATATTACTTTGAGCTGATTGACAGTTATTTTTGAATGTTCATTCTTCTTATTCATAAGCATGATGTGTTCTTTTCAAAATCTTTTTAAATTTTATATTGGTTTGCATACACACTTTGTATACATTGTGCTTCATTCATGTACCCTGTTTCACACATTACTTGATTCACATTGTGTTCCATACTATCATTCCCATATACTGAATTCTATAAAAGTAATCACCATTGAGCTATACCTGCAATCCCCCTATCATTTTAGGTCTCCACTGGATCCATCCTAATTTCTTCACCCCCTCCGCCTGCCTACTATACACTGCATGTCTGTGATTTCCTACCCACTAATCCTCCTGTTATCTACATCTTACTAGTTTTCATTTTATTTTTAAGATAATGGTCTCATGCAGCATGTGTCCTTATAAGATTGAGTTAGTTCATCAGCATAATGCTCTCTAGCCTCTCCCAGTGTATTTTATGAAATTGTTGCCCCTGAATGTTGCCTAGTATTCCATCTTGTGAATATACCTCAATATCCCAATCTATTAATTTGCTGATGGACATTTAAGGTGTTTACATATTCTTGCTTTTGTTTTTATTTTTATTTTTTGCTATTGTGAATAATGTTACTATGAATATCAGTGTACAATCTCCTTTTGTGTCCCAGTTTTTTTTTTTCCTTAGGGTATATTCCTAGCAGTGGAATAGCAGTGTCATATGGAATTTCTCTTGTTTAACTTTTTGAGGAAACACCAAGCTGGCTTCCAGAATGGTTGTACCACCAATAGCATATGAAAGTTCCAATCATGCCACAACTTGGCCAGTGACAGAACCACTGCTTGCCAGGTTGAGGAGTTGCAATTTTAGACAGAAATCCTACCAGAGGACTAGACCATTTCCCCTGCTGCCTGGCGACCCTGCTGCCCCTGCTTGGAGACCTCTCAGCTTTTGCCCCTGCTGTCCAACGCCAATAGCACCAATATCACAGATGTTGTTGTTGTTATGTGCCTTTGAGTCACTTGTGACTCTAGTGACCCTATGTACAACAGCCCTAAACTTTACTCTGCCCTGTGCCAATCTCATGGTCTCTGACACTCCCATCTCAATTACCCCAGACACTGAATCAATCCACCTCATAGAGGGCCTTTCCCTCCTGCACTGTCCCTCCACCCTCCCAAGCATGATGTCCTTCTCCAAGGACTGGTCTCTCCTTACAACATGTCCAAAGTATGTTAGATGAAGCCTCAGAATCCTTGCCTCCAAGGATCCACCCAGTTTTAACTCTTTCCAGGATGAATACTCAGGGTAAAATACTGTTATCTAGCTACATCACATGGGATTTCTTAAGCTCAAGCAGAAGAGGCTGGTTGAAGGTGTGATTTCAGGAGGGCTACAGTCATTCCGCTCCTGGTCGACTTTCTTCCCAAGTGGGGAGCACCAATAAACAGGTCTTTCATTGCCATCACTGGGTCATTAAATAGTTACAACAACCTAGTAAGTACTAAGAAAAGACTTGCATAATGTCAAGATAGCAGCAGTCTGCCTCAGTCATCATGAAAAAGAAAATAAACCTTGATTAGGACTTCCAATAGAATAGGAGTGGTGATAAAGGACAACCTTGTCCAAATCCTATTTGCCAGGTAAATGCATATTTTTAATTTCTCTTCATTGAGAATAATATTGACCACTGATTTTGTATCTGTGCTATTACTATGTAGAAATTTCCCTTCTATTCCTGATTTCTTGAAGATTTTAATCAGAAAAGTGTTTTGAATTTTGTTAGATGCTTTTTCAACATCAATTGAGATGACCATGTGATCATTTTCCTTTATTTCTTGACATGGTAGATTATACTTAATGGTTTTCTTATGCTGAATTATCCTTGTATCCCTGATATGAATCTTACTTGATCATCGTTAATTATTATTTAAAAAATATGATATTAGAATCTTTTGGTTCCAATTTTGTTGACATTTTTGCCTCTATGTTCATGAAGGATACTGTTCTAGAATTTTCTTTTTTTAGTTGTGTCTGCCTCAGATTGGTATCAGGATCATATTTGCTTCACAGAATCAGTATTTTAGTATTCAATCTTTATATTCTGAAATAGTTGGAGTATATTTGTTGTCAAGTCTTGTCTGAATTAACTGGTAAAGTCATGTGGTTCATATTTTTTTTGTTGTTATTGTTAGCAATGTTGAATTTCCTCTTCTGTGATGAATCTCTTTGAGTTTTCTACCTCTCCTGCTTTCTTTTTTTAAATTTAGTTGTGTTTTTATTTAATAAAAGTTTGCAGACTTTGAATTTCTGTTCATACATTGTTGCACACTTTCCTCCCTACCCACCTCTCCCCCAGTTCGCTTTTCTCTTTGAAGAAAAAAAAATTCTTTCACTGTTATACAATCCCTTCTCTCCCACCCCCCAGTCCACTTTACTATGCAGCTCGTATTCTGGACTCTTGTCATGAAAATAATACCTAATGATATATTCCTTTTAAACAGTTCTCACCCTCATCTTTTTCAAATACATTATTTATCCCCTCTATTCTTAAGTTCTCCCCAACCCCGATGTCAGTCCGTTATGCAACACTGGCACTATGCAATATTTGTTCTTTTGTGACTGAGATATTTCACTCAGCATAATGTCTTTCAGGGTCACCCATTTTGTGTAATATTTTATGAATTCCTTGTTTTTTCAATGCAGCATAGTATTCCATTGTGTAAATATACCACAGCTTCTCCACTCCTTTGTTGATGGGCACTTGGGTTCTTTCCATCCAACTCTTTACTATTGTGAACAAAGTATCAATAAACATGAGTGTGCATATATCTGCTTGGGTGGCAGTTATGGTTTCTTTAGGGTATATTTCCGGTAGTGGAATTGCTGGGTCAAATGGTATTTCTATTTGCAACTTTTTTTAAAAATTTTTTATTTCCTTCTCTTCTCTTCTCTTCTCTTCTCTTCTCTTCTCTTCTCTTCTCTTCTCTTCTCTTCTCCTTTTTTTTTGTGTGGTACCATCAAACCAGATCTGATTGGTATAGGAGAAGATTGTCCTTCCTTCTCCAGCAGAGTATCTGGTGGATTCAAACCACGCACCTCTGGGATGGCTAGGCCACCAGAGCTTCCTTATTTGCAACTTTTTGGGAAAGCTCCATACTATCTTCCATAGTGGTTGCACCATTTTACACTCCCATCAACAGTGAATAAGGGTTCCAATTGCTCTACAACCTCACCAGCATTTGTTGTTTGCTGCTCTGCTGAATATTACTATTCTTACTGGGGTTAGATGATATCTCATAGTTGTTTTGATTTGCATCTCTCTTAGAACTAAGGATTTTGAGCACTTCTTCATGTGTTTGTTTGCCATTTGAATGTCTTCTTCGGTGAAATGTCTGTTCATATCCTGTGCCCATTTTTCAATTGGGTAGTTTACCATCTTGTTGTGGTGCTCGAGTATTCTATAAATTCTAGATATAAAACACTTATTTGGCATATCAGTACCAAATTTTTTTGCCAGTCTGTGGCTTCCCTTTTTACTCTGCTGGAGAAGTTTTGGATGTGCATAAGGATTTGATTCTTAGAAGGTCCTATTCATCTATTCTGTCCTTTTCTGGCTGTAGGTTTTTAAAAATTAATTGGAGTATAATTCTTCAAATTATTCTGTTAACCCTTTTTGTTTCAACTTGTTTTCTTGTGATTTCCCCAATTCCTTCTTTATTTTTCTTACTTGCATGTTTTAAGAAGAAAAATTTAAAAACTTTGTTAAATTTGCCAGAAGCTTGTCAATTCTAGTAGCCTAGTAATTTGTGTTCTTATTGGTTGTTTTTTTGTTTCATTTATTTTTGCTTTTAGCAATATTATTGTTCTTCTGGAAATTGTAGGTCTTTTTTTGCTGTTCTTGTCCTAATTGCCTGAGATGTTGGGTTAAGGTGCTACTTTTGGTTCTTTCTTTCTTCCTGATATGTGTGACACCTGAGTACTACTTTTGCAGTGTCCCAAAGATTTTGGTATGCTGTGTTTTCATGTTCATTTGCTTCAAGAAATATTTATATTTCTTTTATCACAGGTAGCCTACTGGTAAGAAGCTGCATTGCAGTCCTAAAATCATGCAGTTCAAATCCATCAGCTGTTTGCGGAGGATGGGCAATCTGTACCGCTCCCACCCTCTACCCTTCAAAAGGGGTTATGTAGTTTTCATGTTCTTGTTTTTTTCCTTGCTCAAAGTATTTTTGATTTATAACTTTGTAGTATTGTTGTCTGAGAAAACAGTTTGTAGTATTTAGATATATTTTATTTAATAAGGTTTGCTGTGTATTTTCTCCAAACTTTTCATTGATGGTTTTGCTGCTTAGAGAATTCTTGGTTGGCAAATATTTTAATTCAGTTGTTTCTATTTACCACTTCATTGTCTTCTTGCCTCTAATTTTTTTGGGAGAAAATATTGACTGAGTCTTATGAAAGACCTTTGTTGTGCTACATTGAGTTTTTCTCTTGTTTCTTTCAGAATTCTGTCCTTTAAAGAAATCAGGAGAGGGAGGCATGCATTTTACCAAAGTATTTATAGACTGATGGTAGAGCATATGCTGTGGACCTCCCTTTAAACTGATTGATTACATTGCACTAGAGTACATTATGCAAAATTAGCATGGTTTTTCTGATCGCTTGCTATGAATTAATGCCTTGAGTTGTAGTGTCAGAGAAGAGCACTGAACATCCTATGGACTTTTTCAAAAGAAAAAGTAAACACATCTTGGAGAGAGAGCAGCAGGAGAGCTCTTTGGAGGAAAGCATGATGAGGCTTTGCCTTACATACTTTGGACATGTTGCAAGGAGGGACTATTGTTTGGAGAAGGACATAATGCTTGGAAGGGTGGAGGGTCAGTGAAGGAGGAAGACCCTCTGCCGGGTGGATTAACATGGTAACTGCTGCAATGGGATCTAGAGTGTCAGGAAGTGTGAAGATAGAATGGGGTTCAGATCTGCTGTTCATAGGGTCGCTATGGGTCACACTCGACTTGATGGCACCTAACAATAATGTTTGTAAAACTATTGGTATCTGTAACTTAGCCATGTTTACATGTAAAGTTAACCATCACAAAAATCTTGCCTGTCCCTGTGTAATTTCATGGTTATTGATATGTTTGAGCATATTATTGTAGCCATTGTACCATTACATCTCATTAACCATTTTGCTTACATTACAGTTTTCTATTTAGTTGTACTGAATCTATTTTAGCAAACATGATGTTCTTTCTTGCACCTAGTGATTTCTGATGAAACATGCAAAGTAATCCATCTAGCAATCGTGGCTTCTATGGAATATTCTGGTTGTATTTCTTCTAAAATGGATTTGTTTATTCTTCTGGAA
>NW_006400029.1:1343905-1371471 GCF_000299155.1 Elephantulus edwardii | reverse complement strand
TAAAATTTTATTTTATTAATTTTAATGAATATTTACAGAGATTTTGGATTTCCATTGTCTTCAGGTTTGTTTTTTTTAAATTTTGTTTTGTTTTTGTTTTTGTTTTATTGTGTGAGTGTACCATCAAATCGGATCTGACTGGTATAGGAGGAGATTGTCCCTCCTTCCCCGGCAGAGCATCTGATGGATTCGAACTGTGCACCTCTTGGATTGTAGTTGCAGCTCCTTGCCACTAGGCCACCAGAGCTCCCCTTGTCTTCAGTTTTTTTAAAGAGGTCTTC
Organism: Elephantulus edwardii; assembly: GCF_000299155.1. Taxonomy (NCBI): domain Eukaryota; kingdom Metazoa; phylum Chordata; class Mammalia; order Macroscelidea; family Macroscelididae; genus Elephantulus; species Elephantulus edwardii. Next base: position 1,371,190 of record NW_006400029.1, on the reverse strand, counting down.
CCCACCCCACCCCCCTATTTTCTCAATATAATGTTTCATTTTATTTCATGACTGCTACTTCCATGAACTTTTGTTGTTAATCCAAATAAAATTAAAAACTGACAACTTCATTTTTGTCTGTTTATCACGATGCTTTTAACCAGTCTAATTGTTAAGAGGTTTTTAATTTTTCTTTTAATCTTTACATTCAGGTGTAATGCAAACTCCAGGCTGTACTCTTTGACTTTCATTAATAAGAGTTTAAAGCCATTTGAAGTTTAGCTAAGCATTGTATCAACTATCATCTATTAAAAAGTATAACAGAGATATTTAAAATTCCTAATATGAATTTTATAATCTGTATACAGAAAAGTTAGTTATCATATAATTGAAGATAAAGATTACAATTAAATTATATCCTTTCCCAAACCTATAATTTAACTGCTCCTCAATCACCCTTTTATTTTCTTCTATGTGTTTTATTCAGGAGCTATGTTGGTGCATTGATAACTTAAGCACTAACTGAAAAGTTTGGTAGATTGAGTTCACCAGTTGCTCAATAGGACAAAGATGTGGGAGTCTGCTTCTGTAAAGAGTTACAGCCTTGAAAACCCTATTGGATAGTTCTACTCCATCCTACAGGGTCTTTATGAATAAAAATTAGTTCAGCAGTGGTGGGTTTTATTTTTTGGTGGGTGTGACTTTCTCAATTCTTTGCATTTAACATTTGTTGTTGTTTTTATGTGTCATTGAGTCAACTGTGACTCATAGCAAACCCATGTACAATAGCTCTGAACCCTGCCAGTCTCACTATCTCCAAACAAACCTACCCACATTACTCCAGTTACTGTGTCACTCTGTCTCATCCAGGTCTTCCTCTCCTGAGCTGTTCCTCCACCCTTCTAAGCACAATGTCTTTTTCCAAAGACTGCTCCCTCCTGGAAGTGTGCCCAAAAGATGTGAGATGAATCTTCAAAATCCTTGCCTTCAAGTAGCAACTTAGTTTCACCCTCTCCAAGACAGACTTGTTTGTTCTATTGGCAGTCCAGGATCACATCTCGAAGACATCAATTATTTTTCTTTAATCCTTAGTCATTGTCCAGTTCTCTGATGCATAGCAAGTAGTTGCAAATACATTGGTGTATTTTACTCAGAAATTGATTGTATTCCATTATTTTCATTCAGAAACTCTGATGGCTTAGTGGTAAGGAATTGCATTGCCAACACAAAGACAGATGGTTCAAATCCAGCAGGTGCTCCGTAAGAGAAAGATGGACAATCTCCTGTTGGGTGATATACTGCTTCTGTAAGCCTGCTAGAGTGTCACCTATCGGTGTGTTATGACCTGATGGTATACCACCACCATAATTTTCACCAAGAAGGAATAATTTTTCCAAGCAAAAAGCTGTGTTTTTTTCTATTTTTATGAAAGCACAATCAAAACTATAGTTTTCATCACACATTTGTACTTTTTTCTCATTTATGCATCTTGTTTTCACTGATGTTAACATTTATTTTTAATAATGATTCACATATGCTTTACACAAAGTTATATTCAGTAAATATTCATAAGTAAACCAGAAAAGTATAAGTTGAATACTTACCTGACAGAGGAAATGCTGTGATCATAAGGGTGTTTTTCCCCCCCTAGGGCTAGGCTAGGTGCATCTGATTCAGAACATGGTCTTTCTCCTTCTAAGCATCTGAGAATCTGAGAGTTGGACAATAAATAAGAATGACAGAAAAAGAATTTATGTCATTGAGCTGTGGTGTTGGGGAAGGGCACTGAACATCCCATGGACAACCAAGAGAACAAAGTGACAAGTCTTGGAGAGAGTGCAGCCAGAGTGCTCTTTGGAGGCAGGAATGATGACTACTGCAAAGGGCTCTTATATGTCAGGAAGTGTAAGGACAGTACAGAATAGAACAGGGTTCAGATCTTTTTCTCATAGGATCTCTATGAATTGTACTAGACTTGGTGACACCTAACAGCAACAACAGCAGGCATATCCATGTCCTGACCTCTGCAATTTCCCCATGTATGGGAAACTTGATTGCATAGTGAGACTGCATTCGTGCTATCCTCTGGGGGGAAAAAGTATACATTGATAAAATTTTGAAATACTGATACACCTAATGGTCTTGCATATAACACTGTATTTTTAAAAAATATTCTAATTTTCATTAGATTGCAAGTGCAGGTTTGGAATGTAGGCCTAGAGCACATCCTGAATGTGACATTGCTGAGTTTTGTAATGGATCTTCATCAGCTTGTGAACCTGATATAACTATCATCAATGGACATTCTTGCAAAAATAACAAATATCTGTGTTATGATGGACTCTGCCATGATCTTGATGAACGATGTGAGAATCTATTTGGAAAAGGTAATAGTTATTTTTATTAACATTAATCAAGAAAATGAGTAAATTATATATAAATCTAAGTAGGTGTCTTAAAGTTACTATTCATGGTTGCTTTAAATGAGTTAATGGATGAAAACAGAATACTACCTTAGTGCACATATTAAATCCTCAAAATATTATTATTTTTATGTAACACTTTGTCCTAGGAAGACTTAATTTATTGATAAAATTTAGTAATTGTAGGGAATTTCAATACTTACTGAAAGGCACTTCAAATCCACCAGTGGCTCCAAGGGAGAAAGATAAGCAGTCTTTGCCCATGCAGTTTACACCCTATGAAAACTTACTGGAGGATCAGCAATGAGTTGATTCTAACACATGGCATAGGAATGACAAATCTAGGGAATGACAAGTGACCTAGAATAAATCAGAATCCTTCAGATTGTATTTTCACACTGAAGTCATGTTGAAAAAAACCCCTTATAGATATATATGTGATTGTGTTTATCTTGGTGATTGGCCCATATCTTCTATGCAATAAGTTATTCTGTTACAGGAACAATGAAACAAAAATAAGAGACTCACTCACTCATGCAAGGCTGTCAAGTCAGAATCAACTTAGAGCTGATTCTCTAGAGGGTTTTCAGAGGCTAAACATTTTGTGGGAAGAGATGGCCTATCTTTCTCTCACTGAGTCACTGGTGAATTGAAATTGCTCATTTTGGATTGACAGCACAACTTGTTATTCAAAGCAGAGATAAAAGATAGGAATAAATGATCATGATTTCTTTAAAATTTTATGACCAATTTCACCTCTGAACCTTGTATTCTTTGTTTAAGTTCACTTAGGTCTAATTTTGTATTTGTTTGAAAATACTTTAATATGTTTTGAGATGAAGTAGAAGAATAATGAGTAATATTTTTAGCTTGAAAAACAGCAATATTGCTAATACAGTATGTAAGCAGTTGGGTAAGCTATCACCTATGTTAGACAAATCATTTTTACCCTGAAATTTGAGTAGTCACAAATAAGTACACAATTTTATGCATGTCAATTTGGGGTGTGTGTGTGTGTGTGTGTGTGTGTTTTAAATATTTTTACCCAACTTCCTGAGCCAATTACAGCTCATAGTGATAGTAGCACTATATATATATATATATATAGTCACTATATATGTCAGTTACATTTGTTGCTGTTGCACAGCTTGTGAGATCCTCCCGACTTTATAGTTTTTTAATTAATATATCTTTTAAAAATGTGAATGAAAGATGAAAGTTTACAAATCACATTGGTTTTTACAAATATCATTCATAGCCATTAATTACTATTGATTGTGGCAATTCATTTTTTACAATGTTAAAGCAAACTCTGACTGGATACCATCACCTACCTCCATTGTTCTTTCTCTCTCCTCTTTTCTTCCCCTTCTCTCATTTTATTTAATCTGTAATGTGTATCTCATTCCAGAATGTTAATTGCAATGCACATCTTTTTAATGAAAGTTTATAGAAAAGTTGGATTTCCATTCATTCATTGTTGCACCTTTTCCTCCCTAACCCCTCCCAGTTTACTTTTTCTAAAAAAGTATTCTTCCCCAATTAAAAAATGAGCCCAGGATATGAACAGACAATTCATCAAAGAAGACATTCAGATGGCCAACAAGCACATGAAGAAATGTTCAAAATCCCTAGCTCTAAAAAAAAATGCAAATCAAACAACTATAAGATATCATTTCACACCAATAAGAATAGCAAAATTTAAATAGAACAGCAAACATCAAATGCGGGGGAAGTTGTGGATAAACAGGAACCCTTATTTACTGTTGGTGAGAGTGTAAAATAGTGCCACTACAGAAGGTTGTATGACACTTTCTCAAAAATTTGCAAACACAAAAACCATTTGTCCCAGTAATTCCACTACTGGTAATATACCCTTAAGAAACCATAATCATCACCCAAGATAAGATATATGCACACCCATGTTTATTGCAGGTTTGTTCACAATAGCAAAGATCTGGAAACAACCTAAGTACCCATCAAAAGATGAATGGATAGAGAAGCTCTGGTATAATCACACAATGGAATACTACACAGCATTGAAAAACAAGGAACTCATGCAATATTATGCAAATTGGGTGACCCTGGAAGACATTATGCTGAATGAAAATATCTCAGTCACAAAAGGACAAATACTGCATAGTGCCACCGTTGTGAAAAGGGACAGATATCAGGGTTGGGGGGAGACAAAAAAGATGGGATAAATTATGTATATTGCATTGAAACAGATGAGACATTGAAACAGATTGAAACATTTAAAAGGGATATATGATTGTGTATTATTGTCATGACAGGAGTCCAGAATGATAGCTGCATAGTGGAGTGGACTTGGGGGGGAGGGATTGTATAACAATGAAAGAATTTTTCTTTCTTTTTTTTAGTCTAATGTTGATTTATTTTATAAAATATAATGAATCGGAGTGATTGTATGAAACACAATGTGAATTAAGGATAGTGTGAAGCACAATGTTTACAAATTTTTTTAAGCAAACCTATGCACAATTTAAAAAATCTTAAAAAGCTGTTTAGTTAGTGTCACTTCAGTGCCTTAAGTTATTAGTTTTTCCTTAATTTAAATGAAAAAATTTTCCTCAGTCATTCAGACACTTTCTGCCAAGTTCTTTCTTTTTGCAGTTCCGCCTCCTAGACTATCCTCTGACCAAAGTGTCTAGTGTTATCTCTGTGTTTAGCCTAGGTGCCCCCTCAGAGTCAGGAGTTGGTGAGGATATCTGTGTCTTATTCTGCTCTTGCATTGCTCTAAGAATTTTTCTTTTACTTTTCAAAGAAAAGAGTGAACTGGGGAGGAGAGGTGGGCAGGAAGAAAAGTACAACAATGAATGAATGGAAATTCAAAGTGTAAATTTTCATTAAAATTAATAATAATAAAAAATATTAAAAAAAAGAATTGACTGACACGGAAATATTTCTGGAGGTACAATATGATCAAGAAGTAATGAAGGAAGAAGTACACATTGCCCTGAAGGCATTGGCAAGAAATAAGGCTCCAGAAAACAATGGGATACTCATAGAAATGTATCAAATAACAGATGCAGCCCTGGACATTCTCATCAGTCTATGCCAGGAAATTAGGAGGTCGGTGGCCTTGCCTTCTGAATGAAAGAGATCCATGTTTGTTCCCATTCCCAAGACAGGAGATCCATCAGATTGTGGAAATTATAGAACAATGTCATTAATATAAAATAGAAGCAGAATACTTCTTAGGATTATTATAAACATCTACAACAGTACATAGGGAACGCCCAGACATTTAAGCTGGATTTAGGAGGGGCTGTGGCACCAAGGATATCATTGCTGATAGCAGATGAATCCTGGCAGAAAAGAAAGGATATTGGAAGAATTTCTATTTGTGCTTTATTGACTATGCAAAGGCAATTGACTATGGATCGTAACAAATAATGTCTAACCATTAGAAGAATGGGAATTCCAAAATACTTAATTGTACTCATGCAAAACCTATACCTAGACCAAAAGGCTGATGTGCAAACAGAACAAGGGACTATTGCATGGTTTAAAATCAGGAAAGGTGTGAATCAGGATTGTATCCCTTCTTCATACCTATTCAATCTGTTTGCTGCAGATTATTTGAGAAGCTGGACTCTATAAAGAGAAATGTGACATGAGGATTGGAGGAAGACTCATCAATAACCTTCATAATATAGATGACACACCTTGCTTGCTAAAAGTGAGGAGGGCTTGAAATACTTGATGGAAAAGATAAAAAATTGCAATAAGGATTGCATCTCAACTATGATAAAACAAAAATCCATGCCACTGGACAAAAAGGCAATATAAAAAATATTGAAACTGTCAGTGACTTCCTCTTATCTGGATCCACAATCAATGCGCTTTATACTAGCCATCAGGAGATCAGGAGACATATTGCAGTGGGAAAGTCTGTAGTTAGGAACCTCTCCAAACTATTGACGAACAATGATTCCAGTTTGAGGACTAAAGTGTACTTGATTAAAACCAGGGACATTTAATCACTTGCAAGTGCTGGACAATGAACAAGGATGACAGAAGAGTGAATACTTTTTAATTGTGATGTTGGAAGCCAGTGCTGAGTATCCCATGGACTGTCAAAAGAATAAACAGATATTTCTTGAAGATGGTGCAACCAGAGCACTCCTTGGAGGCAAAGATGATGAGGTTTTGACTCACATACTTTGGACATGTTGCAAGGAGATGTTATTCCTTCGAGGATGACATCATGCTTGGAAAGATGGAGGGATGAGAAAGGGGAAGAAGATCTTCAACCAAGTAGTTGACACTGTCACTGCATCAGTGGGCTTAACTGCGTCATAGGTTGTGAGGATGGCACAGGATACGGCAAGGTTCAGTTATTTTGTTCATAGGTCACTGTGAGTTGTACTTGACTCAATGACACCTTACGACAACAACAACATCTTTGCATTAGCAGCTCAATTCCTTACCACTAAGCCATCAGAGCTCCCTATGAAATAATTGTTGTTGTTAGGTGCCATAAAGTAAAATATGACTCATAGCCACCTTCAGAACAACATATTTGAATCCTGCACTATCCTGTGCCACCCTCACCATCTCTGACACACATGAGCCCATTGCTGCTGTCACCTTCTTATCACTCCATCTCACTGGGGGTCTTCTTCTGTTTTCCTGAACCTTCACCTATTCCAACAAATAGCCTCTCCTAGAAACATATCTGAACTATGAGATGCAGAGCTTTGCCATTCTTGTCTCCACGGAGCACTCTCACTGTGCCTTATCCAAGACATACATGTTCATTCTTTTGGCAGTCCATGGGACATTCAGTACTCTTCTTCAGCACCAAAATAATAGTTTCATCTTCTATCATCCTTATTCATTGTCCAGTTCTCATCAGTGTAGCTAGTGATTAAGACCATGGCATGAATCAGGAACACCTTAGTCTTCCAACTGATATCATTGCTAGTCAGTATTTTTGAGCTGTCCCTGACAATGGCTTTGCCCAAAGCAATACATATCCTTATCTCCTTACAGCTGGTACCAAGGGTGTTTCTTTGAGTCCAGTAATATGAAGTATGGGCAATCTCCTCCTGTGTGATTAACTGCCTATGAAAACTCTCCTGGAGGGTCAGCTATAGGTCAGTTCTGATTCTGTGGTACACAACAACAAGATGAAATCATTGCCAGTTTCAATCTTTCTTCATCTATCATGATGTTGTCTATTACCCAGTGGTAAAGACCTTTGTTTTCATTTTTGCTGTTTTTTTTTTTAAATTATTCATTCACTTATGCACAATTTCCTTCCACCCCTTTCTCTTGTAAGACTATTAATTGTCATACATATAAATTCTAATTGTCCATTCCTTTCAGAATGTTCTTTATTTCACCCATTCCAGTGCAATAGTCATTATCTATCTATTCTTTCTCCTTTCTTCCTCCCTACTCTGTCTGGATCCTGTTATTACAATAATGGGTTTATGAAGCATTTGTTCCTTTGTGACTGAGGTACTTTGTGCAGCATTATTCTTCCATGTTGTATAGTGCATATGAGTTAATTATCTTTCAGTACTGCACAGTATTCCATTGTATGGATGTATCATAGTTTCTCATAGGCACCTGGGACCTGTGTTTTCTTGATGTTGATATTTCATCTATATTAAATGCTATAGTGTTTGATCTTCTACAGCAAACACTTTAGATCTTCCTCATTTTCAGCAATCAAGACTATGCCATCTGCATTATGTAAGTTTCTGATAAATCTTTGCTTTTTAGTCTTTTCTTCCTCCTCTGTCTTTGAAAAAGTAGATGACCATTTTTTCCTCTTCATGGTTAATATTGATACTTTATTCTCATAGCTCATCTCGTCATCATTCATTAATGTTTAATGCCTCAAACATCTACGGGAGATGATTTTTAGCTTCAAGTGAGATAGTGTCAAGGTCGTATTTTCTTTGTTGGAGATTTGTTTTCATTTTCTTCATCTACAGTTTGAATTTTCAAATGAGTAATTGATGATTTGTTCCACAATTGGCTTCTCCTACAATTCTCTTCATAGATATAGTCAATCTGATTTCTTTGTTTATCTAGGAACATCTTAATTTCAATATCACATTTGAAATACAGTTTTTCTGGGTATATGATTATTTGCTAGAAATTCTTTCAGAATTAGTATGCATGTCCTTAATTACTACTTGGTTTTTGGTAAAAAATAAGTGCTTAGTCTTCTTGTAAATAATACCTTTTTGTCTTTCATGAGCTATTCTCAGAATTCTTCCTTTGGTTTTGGAAATTTTTATTATTTTGTATAGTGGTGAGTTTGTTTTGGAGCAGTCTGTCCTATGTGGGAGGAGCTCTGGTTGTACATCTACCCTCTACTCTACAATTCCATTCACCTGGTAGAACTGATAAAGAATTCAAAAGAATACAGTTGCACTCCTAAAACAGATCAAGAATTTCATTTGGGCTCCTAAAGTAGATTAAGGGAAACACAGAGAAACTAGAATAATTCAGGAAAACAGTACATAAACAGAAATACAATCCACCAGAGGTTCCTCAAGAGAAAGACAGACCTCCCTTCCCACGCAATTTACAACCTCTGAAAACCTGCTGGAAGGTCAACTTTGATTCAGTTCTGACTTGGCAACAATTAAGGTTGTTTTTTTACATTTTTTTTCTTTTATGGAGTTTCTTGAGCTTTTTGGATAGATCTTTCTTTTATGACATTTAAGTAGTGTTCTGCTAATTTATCCTCAATGATTCCTGTGTTCATTTCTCCTCTCTTCTTCTGGAATTGTTCAGTAGTTCTACCACGTGGATGAGGCAGAGTTGAGGAGTGGGTGTGCACCTCTAGTTTACTATGGGAACAGAGTGACAAGGGAGTGTGGAGAGAGCCTGAGTTTACTTCTGGTTAGCAGTGTGAGAAGAGTAGCACTGCGTTGCTGAGCCAGTGAAGTGGTAGCCTCTCCTTTTGTTGTCTTTCTGGCTCCCTTGGCTTATTTCTATCTAATAGAATTCCAAAAGACATACGGCTTTCTTTCCTTTCAACCTATCTTTGTCTCATTCAGTCTCAACGGATCAGTTTTCTGCTGTGTTTATTTCCATCAGCCACAGACTTAATCTCTTAACAGAGGATTGTACAGCCAGCCACATACATTGTTGGTATGTGAACCCGTGTCCTGAGTTTGTGTAAAAGATATTTCTAAAGCACTAAATTCTATTTTTATTTTGTACAGATCATATTTAATTACCTCTCTTTCTCTTGAATTTTACTATAAGCCATAAGGAGAAACCATATAAATTCTTTAAAATCTCTCTTTGAAATCTTCTTAGCCTAAGCTCATCACTAACAAATTCAGCTTCCCATTAAACATTTGAATACAGTTCAGTCAAATTCTTTGACACTGCATAACAAGTATTTCCCTTCTTCCATTTTCCAGTAGCGTATTAATAATTTTCTTTTAAAGTCTTGGTAAAAGCACATTTTATGTCCACATGTTGATCACATCACTTATATACTCTAACATGATAGATATTTTCTCAATAGTTCTCCTTACTATCTTCTGAGCCATCAATTGAATTATCTTTGATATTCATAACTGTATAGAAGGTCTTTTTAAGGAATCTAGGATTTTACGACTATTGTGTTCTGTCAAGTTGGTAGCAACTCATAACTGACCCTTCAGCAGCTTTTCAGTGACATTAAATTGCATCGGAGGAGATTGCCCATCTTTCTACCATGGAGCAGTGGTAAGTTCAAATCACATACCTGGTGCCTCCTAATCTGTAGGCCACCAGAGTTCCATGACTTTTACAACTTGTTTTTAGGCACTGTCAAGATGAGAACAACTCCTAGCAATCCCATAAACAAATCTGAGCCCTGTCCTATGCTGTGTCACCCTTATCACGACACACTTGAGCTCATTACTGAAATCAATCCATCTCATTGAGAGTCTTCCTGTTTTTCATTAACCCTTCACCTTTTCAAACATACCGTTTTTTTTCCAAGAAATAACCTCTCTTAACTACATGCCCGAAGTATGTGAGATGAAGCTCACTATCCTTGTCTCTAAGGAACAGTCTGGCTGTATTTTCTCCAAGATTAATCTGCCTGTTCTTTTGGCAGCCTGGGTTATGTAGTGCTCATCTCCAACACCACAACTCAAAGGCATTGATTCTTCTGTCATCCTTTTTTTGATAGTCCAGTTCTCAGGCTTTTGTAGCTTCCACCAATTACCCAATTTCAAAACAACTTCTACATTGTTTATATTTGTTAGATTTTATATTTGTTAGATTAGCACCCCAGTCCTTGTTAGCAAATTCTGTCTTAGTAAAATAGTGTTATTATAAGTAAAATATCTCAAATGAGTGGCTTTAACAAAAAACTTATTTTCTCAAAATTTAGGAATCTAGAAGTTAAAATTTAGAGTATTAGCTCTCCAGGAAGGCTGAACATCCTGGTCTCTTCTGTATTTCTGTTTCTAGAAGTTCTTAATATGACTTAATACCTTCTTCCATCTTCCTTTGCTCACTTGCATGCTTAATCTCTTTAATATTTCCAAGAAATTGATGTGATACACACCTTATACAAATATTACCTCATCCGCATAATTAAAAAATGCTATTCCCTCATGGATTATAACCATATTTGTAAGTAGCATTTCTAGCACATAGAACTTTAAGGACACAATGTAAACCATTAAGAGCATGCTTGCATTTACCTTACGTCTTTTCATTTTTAAAGATTTTATTATTGGAAGTAGGAGTGACATCCACTTCCTAAACAACATGCCTCCAGAAATTCTGTGAACTTGATAAAATGTCGATAGTAATAGAAAGGCTTCAGGCCTTTTGTTCATAGGGTCACTATGAGTCGTGCTCGACTCGAAGACTATCAACAATAGCAATTATTTTGTTAGGTGCCATCAACTATACTTCAGTTTATAAGATCCCTATGTACAACACTCTGAAACTCTTCACAATCCTATGCCATCCTCACTGTATCTACTTTGTTAATGCTCTAGTCATTGTGTCATTCCATTGCTTTGAGGATCTTCCTCTGATCCTCTCCTTTTCCAAGAACAATCTCCTCCTCTAGTGACTAACGTGCCCAAATATATGAGATGAAGTGTTGCCATCCTGTCTTATAAGGAGCAGTCTGTCTGCACTTCTGAGACAGATTGGTTTTTCCTTTTAATTACTGTCCTTTTTTTCCAATTTCTTTTTTTTAAAAAATATGTACTTTTAAGCAAACATTTTGAAGCAAACTGTGTTAAAATAAATTTAAAATAAAAATAAATTAGGAAAACATTTTCAACAGGAGTCATTGTTTTTATGCTCAATTTTTTCCTACATTTAAATTCCTGTCCCATTTACAGCCACATGCAACTCTGAGTGCACCTACTGTTACATTGTACTTCATATAATTTAATAATGGAGCACTGGGAATCTAAACTATGACATCTACCCACTACCTAGAAATCTATTTCTGATGCATCGGGTTTCTGAACCTATAATCCTTATGGAAGCTGACTATCTATTATTCTCCTACAGAGAGGCTTGGTTGCTCAAATTGTTGACTTTTCAGTGCACTGGAGCACAGAGAAGACAAAGCACAAGGAAGAATTCAAGATACTAAAGCTGAACAGAAGATTCCAAAGGGCAGCACAGGATGACAAAGCAAAATATTACAATGAAATGTGCAAGAAGCTGGGGTCGGAAAATCAAAAGGGCCGAACTCGCTCAGCATTTCTTAAGCTCAAGGAACTGAAGATCAAATTTAAATCTCAAGTTGCTATAATCAAGGATGCTTTAGGCAGAATATTAAATGATCCAGGAAGTACTAAAAGAAGATGGAAAGAATATACTGAGTTATTGTATCAAAAGGAATTGGAAGACACAATTGGCAGAAGAATTTAATGAAATCACATATGGACAAGAGCCGATGGTGATGAAGGAAGAAGTTCAAGCTGCTTTGAAGGAAATATCAAAAAATAAGGCCCCAGGAATAGATGGTATTGACATATTTCAGCTAACAGATGCTGCCCTGGATGTGCTCACCAAGTTGTGCCAAGAAATCTGGAGAATAACCACTTGGCCAACTGATTGGAAGAGATCTATATTTGTTCCCATTCAGAAGAAAGGTGACCCAACAGAGTGTGGAAACTATAGAACAATCTCATTGATTTCACACGCAAGCAAGACCCTACTGAAGATTATCCAAAAACGACTGGAACAGCACATCAGCAGAGAACTGTCAGAAGTCCAGGCTGGGTTTAGAAGGGGTCGTGGTACTAGGGATATTGTAGCTAATGTTAGATGAATCTTGGTTGAAAGCAGGGAGTACCAGAGGAATGTCTATCTGTGTTTTATTGACTATGCAAAGGCGTTTGACTGTGTGGATCATAACAAACTGTGGCTGACTCTGAGAAGAACGGGAATCCCAGAACACTTGATCGCTCTAATTTGAAACCTATACTTGGACCAAGAGGCAGTTATCAGAACAGAGCAAGGAAACACTGCATGGTTCAAAATTGGGAAAGGTGTACACCAGGGATGTGTCCTATCTCCATACCTTTTCAACCTGTATGCAGAACAGATTATCTGAGAGGCTGGGCTCTATGAGGAGAAGTGTGGCGCCAGGATTGGTGGAAGATCTATTAACAATCTGCGTTATGTAGATGACACAATCCTGCTTGCTGAAACTGAGGAGGACTTGAAATGCTTGCTGCAGAGGGTCAAGGACTGCAGTATTGAGTGAAGCTCAATGCTAAGAAGACAAAGATTCTCACCACTGGACCAATTGGTAGCATCAGGATAGATAGTGAAAAGATTGAGATTGTTAACAACTTTAGTCTGCTTGGCTCCACAGTCAACACTCTTGGCACCAGTAACCAGGAAATTAAAAAACATATTGTGATGGGAAAGTCTGCTGTTAGGGACCTCTCCAGGGTACTGAAGAGCAATGGTGTCACTCTGGAGACTGAGGTGCGTCTGATACAGATTATGGTCTTTGCAATAACTTGTTATGCATCAGAGAGTTGGACAATGACTAAGGAGGACAGAAAAATTGATGCCTTTGAGCTGTGGTGCTGGAGTAGAGTATTGAATGTACTGTGGACTGCCAAGAAAACAAACAGATTCATCCTGGAGAGGGTTAGACCAGGCTGCTCCTTGGAGGCAAGGATTCTGAGGCTTCATCTGACATACTTTGGACATGTTGTAAGGAGGGACCATTCCTTGGAGAGGGCATCATGCTTGGGAGGGTGGAGGGACGGCACAGAAGGGGAAGACCCTCTATGGGGTGGATTGATTCAGTGACTTGGGTAATCAGGATGGGTGTGTCAGAGGCAGTGAGGTTGGCACAGGATAGAGTAGGGTTTAGGGCTGTTGTATGTAGGGTTGCTATGAGTCACAGGTGACTCGATGGCACATAAACAACAACAGCCCAGCACTTAATTTGCCTTGCCACCAGGGCTCCCTTTATTCCAACTATCACTCACTAACACATTCAGAGTTATTCAGCTGGAACCAACTCATAGCTGACTCTCCAGTGGGTTTTCAGAGATGATGAGTCACATAGGAGAATGCTGCCTATCTTCCTTCTACAAAGCAGGTGATGGATTCATGCCGTTTATCTTTGTGATGGCAGTGCAACTCCTTACCCACTGAGCCATCAGTGCTCTCCCTATTTGAATGATGGTAGGTCGAATTTTTCCCTTTTGTTTGAAGCAGTTTGTTTTTGGAAGGCAAGTTATTTTTGGTTGATTATTTAAATAACAATGAGGTGTAAGATGCCTTGCTATTTTTAATTTAATTAACAATCAGTTTTGGCTAGAAGCCCCTTGTTTAAACCAATTAGGACAAAGTGGGCGGCCTTTTGTGATTAAAAGTTGGTTGAGCCAGAGGGCTTGGTGTGACTGATTTGCTATTAGTGTTATAAACTAAATTGTCACTTTGGTGTGTTTGGGAAGAACATTGTTCTAATTGGTAGGGCACTTGTCAGTCTGCTGTACTGAGATAATGTGATAGTGTGTTGCTGTGATACTGAAAGCCATGCCACTGGTGTGTAACATGCCACAAGGGTTACCCATGGTGGATAGGTTTTAGTAAAGATCCAAGATTAAGAAAAACTAGGAAGAAAGATTGGCCATCCACTTCTTGCATAACAGGCCTCTGAAACCCCTATGAACAGTATAGGAATTTGGATAGTTATGATAATAGTGATAGAGCCCAGATTGGAAATCAATTGAAATGAGGAAAAATAATGACAGACATTGTTTAATAATTTGAACATGCAATGTACATGGCATGAATGCTGGAAAACTATAACTCTTGAAAAATGAAATGGAACACATGAATATTGACATACTAGGGATTAGTGAAATGAGATGGACCAGCTTTGGCAACTTTGAATCAGATATTTGTATGGTTTACTATGGTAGGAAGGAGTGACAAAAGAAGAATGGTGTTGCATTCATAATAAAAAAGTTAATTTTAAGTTCTATCCTGAAATACAGTGTTGTGAGTGGTAGACTATTATCCATACAGATAAAAGGAAGGTACATTAACATGATTATTATTCAGATATATACTCCTACCTCTAGAGCCAAAGAAGAAGAAATTGAAAATGTTTACCAAATCTTGGATTCCAAAATGGACCAAACGTGCAGTCAAGATATGTTAATGATAATTGGTGACTGGAAAGCAAAAGTTGGAAACAGTGAAGAAGGAATAGTAGTTGGAAAATATGGGCTTGGTGATAGACATGAAACTGGCAACAGAATGACAGAATTTTGTGTTTTCAATGATTTATTAATTGCAAATACCTTTTATAAAAGATACAAATGTGAGCTTTACACATGACCTTCACTTGATAGGCTGCATAGGCATCAGATTGACCACATCTGTGAAAGAATCATTGGAGAAGCTCAATTATCGGCAGTCATAACCATGACGGGGTGGACGGTAGGTCAGATCATGAATAACTCATGTGCAAGTCCAAATCAAGACCAAAGAAAATTAAAATAAGTCCACAAGAACCAGAATAATATCTTGAATCTATTCCATCTGGATTTCATTATCATTTTCAGAATAGGGTTGAAGCATTGAACACCAATGATCAAAGACCAGATGAGTTATGGCATACCAAGGACATCATCAATAAAGAAAGCCAAAGATCATTACAAAGACAGAGGAGAAAGAAAAAAAAATGGATATTAGAAGTGATTTTAAAAATTGCACTAGAGTGATGAAGAAGCTAAAATAAAGGGAAAACATGCTCAAATAAAAGGGCTGGAAAGAATGTTTCAAAGGGCAGCTCAAAAAGACAAAGGGAAGTATTATAATGGAATGTTCAGAGAGCTGGAATTGGAAAATAAAAGGGGAAGAACTCACTATGCATTTCTTAAGCTGAGAGAACTGAAAAACAAATATAAACCTCAAGTTGGAATAGTGAAAAAGGCTGTGGGCAATACATCAAATTACCCAGAAAGCATTGAAAGAAAATGGAGGGAATATACAGAGTTACTGTACCAAAAAGATTTGACTGACCCTGAAAAATTTCAGGAAGAATTTTTTTAAATTTTTTAAATTTTATTATTTATTATGTGTATACTGTCAAATTGGATCTGACTGGAGCAGGAAGGGATTGCCCCTCTTTTTCTAGCAGAGCATCTGGTGGATTCAAACTGTGTACCTCTGGGATCACAGTGCAGCTTCTTGCCATTAGGCCACCAGAACTTCCTAGGAAGAAATTATAAAGAAATTTTAAGAGCAGGAGCCAATGGTAATGAAGGAGGAATTTGAAGCTGTGTTGAAGGTATTGGCAAAAAAATAAGGACCCACGAATTGATGGGATACCAATTAACTTGTTTCAGTAAACAGATGTAGCCCTGATGCACTCACCAATCTATGCCAGGAAATTTGGAAGATGGCTGTCTGGCCAACAGATTGGAAAAGGTACATATTTGTTCCCATTCCCAAGAGTAGTGATCCAACATAGTGTGGAAATTATTGAACAATATTATTAATATCACATGCAAACAAAATACTGCTGAAGATAATTTAAAAAATGGGTAGAACAGTACATAGATAGGGAACTGCCAGAAGTTCAAACAGGATTTGGAAGAGGCTGTGGCACTAGAGATGTTCATTGCTGATGTCAAATGGATCCTGGCTGAAAATAAACAATACCAGAAGAATTTTTATTTGTCATTTAATGCAAAGACATTTGACTGTGTGGTTCATAACAAGTTATGGTTAACATTGAGAAGAACAAGAATCTCAGAGTACTTCATGTGCTCTTGTGAAACCTATACTTACACCAGGAGTCTGCTGCTCTCTCTCTCTCTCTCCAATCTGTGTGCTGGGCATCAGGATCTGAAGAGATTCATCAATAACCTGCATTACGTAGATGAAACAACCTTGCATATAACCTTCAATATGAATTGCATCTCCTTGTCAAGAAAACAAAGATTCTTACCACTGAACCTATCAGCAGCATCGTGATAGATGCAGAAAAGATTGAAACTGTCAACAACTTCATCTTACTTTGAGCCACAATTAACACTTTTGGTTCTAGCAGTCAGGAAATCAGGAGATGTATTGCACCGGGAAAATCTGCAGTTAAGAATGTCTCCAAATTATTGAGGAATAATAATATCACTTTGAGGACCAAGGTGTGTCTGATTCAGGCCATGGTCCTTCCTATCACTTGCTATGCATCTGAAAGTGAGACAATGAATAAGGATGACAGAAGAAGAATTGATGCTTTGGTCTGTGGTGTTGGAGAGGAGCACTGAACATTCCACAGATTGCCAAAAGAGCAAAAAGATATGCCTTGAGGAGGGTGCAGTCAGACTGCTCTTTGGTCATGTTGCTAGGAGGGGCTATTCCTTGGAGAGGTACATGATGCTCAGAAAGGTAGAGGGTTAGTGAAGGAGAGGAAGACCCTCAAACAGGTAGATTGACATGGTGACTGCTGTAATGGGCTCTAATGTGTCAGTGTGAGGTTGGGACAGGATAGGACAAGGTGCAGATTTGTTGTTCCTAAGGTCACTATGGATCTTACTCGACTCAACAGTGCCTAACAGCAGGTCAAATGTGATTACATAGAAGACTGTCAGCATACTAGCTTTAAAAGCATATTTTATCTGTGACTTCACATTGCAAGGTGATATCTTTTCAGTATTTCTATGTGTACTGTAATGGAGCTCTGGTGGTGTAGCCCATAGGTAGTCGTGTTGCTAATCCAAAGCAATGCCTCTTTTGAGGTTTGAATGCATCTGTGACTCCAAGGGAGAAAGATGGACAATCTCTTGTGCAATTTATAGCCTCTGAAAGCTTTCTAGAGTCAGTTCTAACTTGGCACCAATGAGTTGTATTGTAAGGAGCTCTAGAGATATAATGGTTAAATGGTAGAAATATTAGAAGCATGAATCTATCTGCAGCTCCATAAGGGAAAAAAAATAAGACATTCTCTGCTTATTAAGTTTCCCAGCCTTGAAAACCATTGGAGGGTTGCCATGGATGAGAATTGACTCAACAATAGTGGTTAATTGTATTGTAGGTGCTTGCATGTTGCTATTATAGCAGAAGCTATTGCATTTCTATTTCAAATATCATTTTTAAATTGACCATGCAATGGCGTTTGACTATATAGGTCATAACAAATTATGGCAAACATTGAGAAGAACAGGAATCCCAGCACACTCAATTGTGTATATATGAAATCTATACCTAGAACAAGAAGCAAGCAATTGTTAGACTGGAACAAGGTAGCACTGAATAGTTTAAAATAAAAAAAAAAGGATTATTCACCATCACAAGAACATGGAAACAGCCCAAATATCCAACCACAAATGAATGGTTTGAAAAATTATGGTACATTCACACAATGGAATACTACACAGCATGCAGGAGCAATGATTTTGTAAATTATTTCCTAACTTGGGAGGTACTGAAAAGCATTATGTTGATGAACTAACTCAGTACTACAAGGATAAAAATTGTATAAAACCATATTGTAGAATAAGTATAAGGATCCAATAGGGATGGAGGAGGATAGAAACAGAGGGGTGAAGATGTGCAGGGGGAGGGGGAATTAATCAAGGTGTTGTACAATTTGATGGGTGGAGGGTGTGAGGGAAATCGGAAGACGCTGTTCTCAGAAACAATGGATTCGAGTTTTTAAAATAAACTAGTATAAAAAATACAAAAAAGAAAGGAGTATGTCAGGGGTGTATCCTTTCTTCACACCTTTTCAATCTATATGCTCAACTGATCTATCAGGAAGTTGAACTTTATAAAAAAAAACTGTGGCAATAGGATTAAGATCTATAAATAACCTTCATTATGCAGGTGACACAGTCTTGCTTGCTAAAAGTGAAATTGTTGTTGTTAGGTGTCACTGAGTCAAATACGACTCATAGCAACCTTATGAACAGTGGATCAGAACACTGTCCTATTCTGTGCCCACTTCACACTTTCTGACACAGTAGAGCCTATTGTGGCAGTCACCATGTCAATCCACCTGGTTGAGGGTCTTCCTACCTTGAAAATCTTGCTGCAGGAGATGTAGAACTACAGTCTTCACTGTGGATTGCACCTCAATCAATATTAAGAAGATAAAAATCCTCACCAGTGGGCCAATAGGCATCATCATGATAGATGGAAAAAGGATTCAAGTTTTCAGTGATTTCATCTTGCTTGGATCCATAATCAACACCCTGTACCAGCAATTAAATCAGGAGATACATTGCATTGGTCAAATCTGCTGTCAGGGATATCTCTGAGGTACTGAGAACAATGATGTTAGTCTGAATACTAAAGTGTGCCTGATTAGGGCCCTGGCCTTTTCAATCACTTGCTACACATAGGAGAACTGGACAGTGGATAAGGAAGACAGAAGAATTGATGTCTTTGAGTTGTGGTTCTGGAGAAGACTGTTAAACATACCATGGACTACCTAGAGAACAAACAGGTTTATTCTGGAGAGGATGAAACCAGGTTGCTTCTTGGAGGGAAGGATTTTGAGACTACATTTCACATACTTTAAGCATGTTGCTAGGAGGGACCAGTCCTTGGAGAAGGATATCATGCTTGGAAGGGTGGAGGGAAGATCTGGCATGAGATGGATTGACATAAAACTGAGGTAATGAGGGTAGAAATATCAGAGATGGTGAGACTGCCTCAGGATAGTGCAGGGTTCAGAGCCATGGTGCATAGATTTGCTATAAGTTAGAGTTGACTCTACAGCACAAGACGACAACAACTTAGGTTCTAGGTGAATAAATGCAATTTCCTTTTGCTATGTCTTGTATTGCCTTTCACAGTCTTTTCATGATTTATGTGTCTATAAATTTCCTTCCCAAGTTATCTTTTTTGATGGGAGTGATGAAAAGGGACGACGAGTGCCCCAAAACGCTAACTTTTTCTTTTTTCTTTTTTTTTTTTTGTGACCTTACTTGAATCACTTTTGAATTAGAAACGATTGGTGAAATAACAAAGTATTAATAATAGGCTAGGAAAAATGCAGTTGTTGTTATGTGTTGTCGAGTCAGCTGCGGCCAATGGCTCTGAAGCCTGCCCTATCCTGAGCCGGTCTCACTAGTTCTGACACACCAACCCCCACTGCTCCAGTTATGTATCAATCCATCTCATGTAGGGTCTTTCTCTCCTGCGCTGTCTCTCCACCCTTCCAAGCATGATGTCCTTATCCAAGGACCATGTGCCCATCTTGTAGCCATGTGCCCAGAGTATGTGAGAAAGAGCTTAAAAATCTTAGCCCCCAAGGGGGTTTTGGTTTCACCCTATTACAGACCTATTTATTTTCTTGGTGGTCCATGGTATGTTCAAGATTCTTCTCCAGCACCACAATTCAAAGGCATTGATTCTTCTTCTGTCATCCTTAGTCATTGTTCAGTTCTTTGATGCATAGCAAGTAATTGCAGAGACCATGGCCTGGATTATGTGCACTTCAGTCTCTAGACTGACGTCGTTATTTTTCAGTTCTCTGGAGAGGTCCCTGACAGCAGATTTTCCCAGTTCAATACATCTTTTGATTTCCTGACTGCCCCAATTTGTTGTGATCCACACTGTCAAATGTTTTTGCATAGTAAATGAAATACAGATAGACATTCTTCTGGTACTCTTTGCTTTCTGCCAAGATCCATCTGACATTAGTTAAAATATCCCTACTGCCACGACCTCTTCTAAACCCAGCTTGTGTTTCTGGTAGTTCTCTGTCAATGTACTGGTCCAATAATTTTTGGATAATCTTTAGCAGGATTTTGCTAGTGTGTGATAGTAGTGATATTGTTGGATAATTTCCAAACTCTGTTGGATCACCTTTTTTGGAATGGGAAAAAAATATGGATTTTTTTCTTTTTTTCTGTCATTTGGCCAGATAGTTGTCCTCTGGATTTCTTGGCACAAGACGGTAAGCACATCCAGGGCAGCATGAGTTTGTCAATATGTCAATTGGTATGCCATCAATTCCTGGGGCTTTATTTTTTTGCCAAGTCCTCTAGAGCAACCTGAACTTCCTCCTTCATCACCACTGCCTCTTAATCATATGTTGTTTCTTGAAATTCTTCTGTGCTAGGCAATTCTTTTTCGCATAGTGATTGTGTACTTCTTCCATCTTCTTTTAGTGTTTCCTGAATCATTCAATATTTTGTCTATAGCATCCTTACACATTGCAACTCGTGGCTTGAATTTATTCTTTAGTTCCTTCAGCTTAAGAATGCCAAGCATGCATGGCCCTTTTGATTTTCCAACTCCAGCTCCTTGCACATTTCCTTATATTACTTTTTCTTCCTGAGCTGCCCTTTGAAATCTTCTATTCAGCTCCTTAATGTCTTGATTTTCTCCCCCTTTGCTTTGGCTTCTAAGCATTACAGCACACTATTCAGAGTCTCTTCTGATATCCATTTTGGTCTTATTTTTCTTCTTCCTTCTTTGTAGTGAACTTTTGCATTCTTCATGATGATATTCTGTTTTTTAATTAATTTTAATGAAAATTTAGAGACTTAGGGTTTCCAGTCATTCATTGTTGCACTTTTCTCCCTCCCCCCCAATTAATTCTTCTCCTTGAAAAGAAAAAGAAAATATCTTTCATTGTTATGCAGTTCCTCCTCCCAAGTCCACTCCACACTGTGCAGCCTTCATTCGGGACTCCTGTCTGACAATAATACACAATCATATATCCCTTTTAAATAGTTCTCTCCCTCATCTGTTTCAATGCAATATACATCATTCCTCCCCTCCTTCTCTGTCTTCCTTCAACCCTGATGTCAGTTCTGTTTTACAACAGTGGCCCTATGCAATATTTTTTCTTTTGTGACTGAGATACATCACTCAACATAATGTCCTCCAGGGTCATCCATTTTGCATAATATTGCATGAGTTCTTTGTTTTTCAATGCTGCATAGTATTCCATTGTGTGATTATACCAGAGCTTCTCTATCCATTCATCTTTTGATGGGCACTTGGGTTGTTTCCAGCTCTTTGCTATTGTGAACAACGCTTCAGTAAACATGGGTGTACATATATCTGCTTGGGTGGTCGCTATGGTTTCTTTAGGGTATATTCCCAGTAGTGGAATTGCTGGGTCAAATGGTATTTCTATTTGCAACTTTTTGAGAAAGCATCATACAGCCTTCCATAGTGGTTGCACCCTTTTACACTCCCACCTTCTTCGCAACCTTGTCCACATTTCGTGTTTGCTGTTCTGTTAAATTTTGCTGTTCTTACTGGTGTGAGATGATATCTCATAGTTGTTTTGGTTTGCATCTCTTTTAGAGCTAGGGATTTTGGACAATTTTTCATGTGCTTGTCAGCCATCTGAATGTCTTCTTTGGTAAAGTGTCTGTTCACATCCTGTGCCCATTTTTCAATTGGGTTATTTACTTTTATCTTGTTTTGGTGCCATGACAATATTCTTAATCTGGTCTTTGCTCATTAGTGTTCAAGGCTTCAAATCTGTTCCTGAGTTGGTTTTTAAATTCAGGGAAAATAGACTCAAGTTCAAATTTTTATTCCTGTGAATATTATTTAACCTTCTTTAGCTTGCATTTGAACTTGCTTATGTGTAGTTGGTTGTCTGTTCCACAGTCAGCACCTGGCCTAGTTTTCACTGCTGATCTTGAACTTCTCTAATGATTCCTTCCACAGATGTAATCAGTATTATTTTTGTGCATCAAAGGAAATCCATGTGTATAGCTTGAGTTTGTGTTTATGTTTTTTATAAACATATTTGCTGTTTACAGTCATTGTGCAAAATTCTATCATTCTATCTCCAGCCTCATCTCTGTCACCAAGTCCATGTTTTCCAACTACTGATCCTTCTCCCTGGTTCCCAACTTTCGTATTACAGTCACCCATTATTATTAATGCTCTTGGTTACATGTTCACGTGATTTCTGACTGCAACAGTTGGTAGAAATAATCTATTTCCTACTCTTTGGCTCTGGTTGTTGGTGCATAAATTTGAATTATAGTAGTATTAACAGGTCTTACTTGTATATGTGTGGATATTATACTGTCACTCACAACATTGTATTTCAAGATGGATCTAGAATTGACCTTTTTAACTATGAAAGTGACCCCATTTTTTTTCATCTCCAGTGTAGTAGATCGTATGATCATCTGATTAAAAATGTCCCATGTTAATCCAGCTCATTTCGCTAATATCTAATATGCCAATATTTATGCATTCTATTTCTTTCTTAACAATGTCTGGTTTTCCTACATTCATGATTCTCACATTCCAGATTCCAGTGATTAGTTTCTGCTTACAACTGTTCCTCCTCCTTTGTATTTTCAAATTTGAGTGCTCAGCTTCTGTTAGCCTACTTTAAGAGTGCTTTACTGTACATAGGGCTTTTGAAGGCTGGTTATACTTTAGAGTGGATGACCAATCTTTCTTCCTAGTCTGTCTTAATTTGGATGCTTAATTTTAGAACAATATCTCACAGACAAGCATTTTACTGAATAGATGAAAGACACTTCCCTTACAGAAATAACCAATACATTCACTGCCCCCTGCCCCCCACCCCCATGTGTGTCTTGTCTCTTCCCTTTCCCTGCTACATCACCATTCCTTACACTCTCAGCTACCTGGTCAAACCCACCCTTCCCCAGCCACCCCTTGATATGACAACTTAGTCCACAAGTCACTTCTGTGATGTCTTTCTTGCACTGGTACTGGTCTCTCACACTGTTAACTATTTTGCGTTTAGGAGGATGATAAGTCCAAATTCCATGTACCAGCTTCAGGGAAAGAGTTTGTCTGAGGCAGCACTGAGGAAAGGTCCTTGCCACTGAGCTTCTGCTAAGTTTTGAGACTTAGTATCTCTGCTTACTCCACTGTCACAGTGTGGTAATTTACAAGGTCAGGATAGGCCTCTTCCAGATCTGGTTTAGTGGTGGTTTTTATTTGACATAGGCTTGGTGATGAATGTCCTGGCTCAAAAGCCAGATTGTTAATGAAGCCAATGGAATTTTAGGAGAATGAGTATTATCAGGTTAAGATTTGAGGGTGGTCTCAAATCCCGTTTTGTGTGAATGCATAGACAAATAAAAAGAAGTGTTTTGATCCAAATGTTTTTTTTTTTTATTTTTACAGGTTCCAAAAATGCACCATTTCACTGTTATGAAGAAATACAACCTCAACAGGATAGATTTGGAAATTGTGGTTGGAGTTCAAAGGAAAGGCGATATGTATATTGCCCATGGAGGTATGTTATGCAAACATAGAGAGATTTTTATCTCAATTTTTAAGTTTGTTTTTCTCTAGCTTTAGTTCATGCCATGCCTTCCAGTAGTTTCAACAATTGTGTGTATATGATTATTGTTTTGTTATGTACTACTTAGTTGGAACCAATGCATAGCTGATCCTCTAGGGGTTTTCAGAGACAATATATTGTACAGGAAGAGATTGTCCATTTTTCTCCTGTTGAGCAGCTGGTGGATTTGAAATGGATGCCTTTGGTTTGACAGCACAACTCCTGACCACTAAACCACCAGAGCTCCCTATGGTAGTAAATCTCAAATAAAAATCTCCATCTTTGGTGTCTTTCGTGTGATATGGGCTAAATTTTCTATCTTTAAAAATTTTTATGTGGGTGATACTTAGGTATACAAATCCTACCAAAATCCTACAAAATAAAAAAATGGAAACTCATATTATCCATTTCACTATTCTTTTCTAAACTTGCTCATTTTTCTTTATATAACCACCATCCACTCAGTGCTTGCTCAAGCAGATTTCCCAGTACATTGACTTTGTGTATAAAGAGTCAGCTAGTTAAAAGTTTAACTAATTTATTTGAAATATTAAGAACCTCAAATCCATAGAATGTTTATGTTGTTGTTAAATGCCATTGAGTTGTAGACCACTCATAACGACCCTATGGACAAAAGATTTGAACACTGGTATAACTTTGATAGTTTATCCAAGTTCACAGAGTTTCTTGAGGCAAGCTATTTCAGAAATAGATCCCACTTCTGCTTCCAAGCTTGTTTTAATTGGGGAGCTCCACCAAACACTGTCTACCATGGGTAACCATTATCGCATTTGACACATCAGTGTCACAGTGTTTAGCATCACAGCAACCATGAGCTATCTCTGTACAGCAAATGGACAGACCACTTAGAAGAATGTTTGACCAAAAACAATTAAAACCAGGTCTGAGGGCCATAGATTAAAATCACCCATCTTTGGCTTGGTAGCATAACTTTCTATCCACTAGGCCAACAGTGCTTTCTCTATGTTGTTGTTGTTACGTGCCATCAAGTCATAGATGATTCATAGTGACCCTGAATGAAAGACCTGAACAGTTGTATAAGGTTTATCCTTCTCCAAGTTCATAGTTTCCAGAGGCAAAGCTATTTCAGAAGTGGATACCACTCTTGCTTCCAAGCTTGTTTTAATCAGGGAGCGCCACCAAACACTGTCCATCATATGCAACCATTATTATCGCATTTGACACATCAGTATTACAGTGTTGAGAACCACAGCAACCACAAATTACCTCTGCGCAGGAAATGGACAAACCAGTGCTATACCATTTAGAAGAAGAATTTGTACAGAACAATAAAAATGCCATGTCTTCTTATGCTTCTTGGAGTGTGCATATTTTCATTTTCTTTAGAAATACTTTACCATACCTGTTGAAAGGTATGTTGCCTACAAAAGATATGTGTGTAGGCTTTGTGTCAGTCGGTCTCTTTTCTTTTCTTTCTTTTTTTTTTAGTTTGTCTCTTTTCTATGAACTTTTCCTAACTTTTAAGTTAGAATATGTCTTCATCTTAAATCTAAACAGAATTTATAGAACTTACACTGAAATTTTTATCAAAATGTACTTTGTATGATCCTTGAAAGTAGGAGTCACAACTAACTCATCTTTGTCTCCCAACACAAAATATTTGTTTAGGAATAGCTTAATTGATTGGATAATTTAACAACAGGAAATATATCATAAAGTGTTATTAATAGCATGGAAAAATATACTTGGATCAGCGGCTTTCTATTTTCTTTTCCATCCTACTTTAAATGTTAAAACATTATATTTCTTTACTTGTATTGCCATAAATGTAGAATCATGATTTTTTTGTTGTTAAATAAGTAAAACCTAAAATATTCCTCACAAATACCTAGAATCAATATGTATCATAGCTTCACTATGTAATAGGAAATTATTTTATTATTTTTGCAGGGATCTTATATGTGGAAGGTTAATTTGTAGCTACCCTACTAGAATTCCCATTTATAAAGAGAATACTGCTGTAATTTACGCTTTTGTTCGAGATTCTGTGTGTGTGACTATTGACTTCAAAGTACCTGTAACCCAAGAAGATCCAATGATGGTCCGAAATGGCTCGCAGTGTGATGATGGGAGGGTAAATGATTTAATATAAATTTAAAAAAAAACCCTAACTTTATCCAGTGATTTGATAACTATTACAATTTTAAGTATAAATACATATTCATGTCTACTTCTATGTAACCTTAAGAATTTGGAGAAAGGACATAATGAATAGTTTAGTTGGTCTCTACCTAGGAAGAAGTAAATTGTAATGTTTCATCTCCTTCATAGATTCAATGTTGTAAACGAGGAAACTTCCAAGTGTTTGGGTGCTGTAGATGAGAAGTCTTGGAACTAGATGTGATTAAGGACTCCATAGCATGGAAACTTTCATTTGTTTGGAGAATATATATTCTGTAACCCAATGAATAAGAGTACTACTTAGATCAGACTTTCTAGAATTAAATATCTATCTCTTATTTTTATAATTTTGCAGTCTTTGTTATTGTAACCGTGTTGAGGAGGGACAATAATAAACATTTACAGTGCAGGATTTTTGTGAAGATCATTGCTCCCATAGAGCATCTGATGGATTCAGTTGACCTGCTTTTGGCCTTACAGTGGTGCACCAGAGCTCTTATAAAGATTAAATGACATAAATGACAGTGCTTTGCACATTGAATGTGCTAAGCCTTAGTGAAAAAGACCATTTTAAAAAATCTATCTAGTATAATGCTGTGAATAACAGCTCTGGTGGCCTAGTGGCAAGAAGCTGCATTGCAATCCCAAAGGCACATGATTTGAGGCCACCAGGATGGGCAACCTCCTCTCATATGATTAACTGCCTCTGAAAACCCACTGGAGGATCAGCTAGGGGTTGGTTCTGACTCTACAGTACTCAATAATAACAACATACAAAGAAGACCAGTTAATACAACTATCATTTAAATACACTTAGCAAAACTGAAACCAATGATGAGGAAATAGAGGATTTCTACCAACCTCTGCAGTCTGAAATTGACTGAACATGCATTTAAAAATGCATTGTTGTTGTTATGTGCCGTTGAGTTGCTTATGACTCATAGTGACCCT
>NW_006400029.1:1342234-1343610 GCF_000299155.1 Elephantulus edwardii | reverse complement strand
CACCACAGATCAAAGGCATCAATTCTCCTTCTATCCTCCTTGGTCATTGTCCAACTCTCTGATGCATAACAAGTGATTGCAAAGACCATGGCCTGTATCAAACGCACCTTAGTTTCCAGAGACACACCATTGCTCTTCAGTACTTTGGAGAGGTCCCTAACAGCAGGTTTCCCCATGGCAATGTGCCTTTTAATTTCTTGGCTGCTGGTGCCAAGAGTGTTGACTGTAAAGCCAAGCAAACTAAAGCTGTGTACAATCTCAATCTCTTCACCATCCATCCTGATGCTGCCAATTGGTCCAGTGGTGAGACAAAAAAGAAGGTCTAGAAGTCAGAAATTATACACTTGTTGACAAAATTAGTCTGGAGATAGGATTTAATTTTTTATCATCCATGATTTATTAGTTGAAAATAACTTGTAAAAAACCCGGTATATACATACACATGGACCTCACTTGATGAACTGCATAGGAATGAGATTGACTACACATGTGGAAAGAATTAATTGCTGGAGAAACTCAATATCAGCAATCAAAACCTAGCTAGACTATGGAAAAAGACCATAAATCACTCATGTGCAAGTTCAAATTGAAGATGAGGAAAATGAAAATTAGTCCACAAACACCAAAATATGATCTTGAACATATTCCACCTGAACTTAAAAATCATTTTAGAAATAGGTTTGAAGCTTTGAGCACTAATGATTGAAGACCAGATAAGATGACATCAGAAATATCATCCTTGAAGAAAAGAAACTTTTATTACAAAGACAAGAGAGAAAGACAATACAAAAATGGATGTCAGAAGAGGCCTTGCTTTGTACCTATTGTTTCACCTAAGAGTCCTATTACATAAGTAAAGGATCTCTGCTGCTGAGGGGCCAGCAGATGAAATCTACTGCCTATCAATGGCAGAGAGTAGAAAGGCACGGCAGTCTACATCTAAAATTCTGATAATATGTGTAGTGAATACAAGGTGCTCTTTTACTCTTGCTCACTGAAATAGTTATGTTAGGTTTACATAAAGATTTATAGACTTAGAAAACCTATGAGGCAGATCTACTCTTTCCTAGCAGGTTACTATAAATTGAAATAGACTCAGTGGTAATGGGTATTGATATGACATAGTTGTTGTTTTGTTATGTGCTGTAAAGTCACCTGTGACTAATAGTGACCTTTTGTACAATCCTGTGCCAATCTTATTGTCTTTGACACTCCTACCCCCATTACCCCAATTACTGAATCAATCCATCTCATCGAGCATCTTCCTCTCCTCCACTGTCCCTCCACCCTCCCAAGCATGACATCCCTCTCCAAGGACTGATCCCGACTAGCAACATGTCCAAAATACGTCAGATGAAGCTTCAGAATCCTTGCAT
>NW_006400029.1:1336637-1341896 GCF_000299155.1 Elephantulus edwardii | reverse complement strand
AGTGGTGAGAATCTTTGTTTTCTTAATGTTGAGCTTTAATCCATATTAAAAGCTGTAGTCCTTGACCCTCTGCAGGAAGCACTTCAGATCCTCTTCAGTTTTAACTAGCAGGGTTGTGTCATCTGCGTAATGCAGATTGTTGATGAGTCTTCCTCCAATCCTGATGCCACATTCCTCCTCATAGAGCCCAGCCTCCCGGATAATCTGTTCCACATATAGATTGAAAAGATAGGACACATCCTTGGTACCCACCCTTCCCAATTTTGAACTATGCAGTGTTTCCTTGCTCTGTTCTGATAACTGCCTCCTGGTCCAAGTATAGGTCTTGCATAAGCACAAATCAAGTACTCTGGGATTCCCATTCTTTTGATATTATATAACTTCCAGAAACAAAATTTCAAAGATTTCAGTATATAGGATTTATAGTATCATTAAAAGCTACATCTTAAAAGTTATTTTCACATATTATCTTTGAGTTTTTTTAATTAAATTACCTCCTAAGCAAGGTTAAACCATGTTTTGACTGATTTTTTTTGCTTTGTTTTGTTTTAGCTCTATGAACCCAATGTATGTGTTGAGCTCCATGCCCCATACCTCCCTCAAGAGGCATTTATGACTCCTAGACATAACATGAAATTGATATTCATATGCCTACCCATTTTACCTACAGTAACTCCCTTAAAGGTTGAAATATCAAAGATGATGAGGATGGCATAGGATAGAGAAAGTTTCAGATTCTTTGTACCAAAAGGTCTCTCTGAATTGTAATCAGCTCAGTGACACTTGGCAACAACGTCGTTAAAACTATAGAATCACTAGACTCAAAGAAAGAGTTGCCATGGAATTGATTCTGACTCAGACAACCTCACAAGTACGAGTAGAACTGCTTCCTAGAGTTCTCAAGTCCATGATTTATGAAATAAATTGCAGACTTTCATCAGAGTTGCCATTGAATGAGTTTGAATTGCCAACCTTTATTGCCAATCTTTCTGTAATTAGTAGTCAAGTGCCAAACCATTTTCACAAACCTGGAAGTCACTAGTCAAGTATATGGAATATATATTTAAATGAAAATTTGTATTACTCATAATAGCTCATTCTTTATGATTGGTTAATATATGTTGTTTTTCTTGTTGTTATGTGCTGTCGAGTCTCTTGCGACTCATAGCAACCCTATGTACAATAGCCCTAATCCCTGCTCTATCCTGTGCCAATCGCATTGTCTCTGACACACCCATCCCGATTACCCCAGTCACTGAATCAATTCACCTCATAGAGGGTCTTGCCCTCCTGCGCTGTCCCTCCACCCTCCCAAGCATGATGTCCTTCTCCAAAGACATGTCTCTCATTACAACATGTCCAAAGTATGTCAGATGAAGCCCCAGAACCCTTGCCTCCAAGGAGTAGCCTGGCTTAACCCTCTCCAGGATGGATCTGTTTGTTTTCTTGGCAGTCCATGGAACATTCAATACTCTTCTTCAGCACCACAGCTCAAAGGCGTCTATTCTTCTTCTGTCCTCCCTAGTCATTGTCCAACTCTCTGATGCATAACAAGTGATTGCAAAGACCATGGCCTGCATCAGGTGCACCTTAGTCTCCAGAGAGACACTGTTGCTCTTGAGTACTTTAGAGAGGTCCCTAGCAGCAGACTTTCCCATCGCAATATGTTTTTTGGTTTCCTGGCTGCTGGTGCCAAGAGTGTTGACTGTAGAGGCGAGCAAATGGAAGCTGTGAACAATCTCAATCTCTTCACCATCCATCCTGATGGTTAATATTTATCTTGTTATATAGAATTTCTTTTCATTCTTATCTAAAATTTTAATATGTGCAATGAATAAGTATGAATGAAAAAGTATTCTGCTCTCAGAAATTTTGTTAGGTTTCAGATTATTGTAATAAAATATTTCTGTGGCTCTGATTTTATAATTACTTTTTATAGCATTAAGATGAATGCATTTCTATGGTTTTTGAATCTTTTAATATGTATTTTTCTTTAGATTTGTATTGGAGGAAAATGTGTAGAATCAAAGATGCTTCAACAAGAATCAGAAGCTTGTACAAAACAGTGTAATGGAAATGGAGTAAGTAAGCACATGATTATATGCTTACTGTAGTCATATCTATCTTGAACTCTTCAAGTGCCATTCATTTATTTAACATTTATTGGGATCTTATGTGCTAGACCTTATTGGAGCTAAATTGAGTTGCTAAATTTAACAGCCACAATTTGTGAATATTAAATTGTTGGTTACCTAAACAAATGTAATATGTGGTTTATTTTCACAAGTTGTTGTATAATGCATTAATTTGTTTGTGAAGGAAAGAGAATTATGCCATAAATTCTGCATTTGAGCACATGGAGTAAGAAATAATGATTGACTTTCTTTTTACTTTCATAGCAATCAAATGCATTTGTATATCTGCAGGCCTCTAGAGAGAAATAGGCAATGGTAAAATGAAAATTCATTACAAAACATTTGTGAAAATAAAATGAAAAGTGATCTTCCAAATTTGAAAGAAAAGAACCTTTTCATTCATTTTACATTGATTGCATTTTAGATAACAGAATTGAAACTAAAATTGTGTAAGATGAAATTTGTACAGAGAAGAGTAATCAAGAAAAAATGTTTTTATTGTGTTGTGATATTAATGAGGCAGTCAGAATATTCACATTGAAACAGATGTGTAAACATCATTCAAATAAAAAATGATTTTGTCAAAACTTGAATTGTTGTTATTATGTGCCAAGTCGCCTGTGACTAATAGTGACCCTATGAACAGCAACTCTGAACCATGTCCTGTCCTGAGCCAGTCTCACTAATTCTGACACACCAATCCCTATTGTTCCAGTTACTGTCCCATCTCATCCAGGGTCTTCTTCTACTGTGCTATCCCCCCACCCTTCCAAGCATGATGTCCTTCTACAAGGACCAGTTTCTCCTGGCCACATGCCCAAATCATGTGAGATGGAGCTTCAAAATCATCGCCTCCAAGGAGAAACTTGGTTTCACCCTCTCCAAGATAGACCTATTTGTTTCTTGGCAGTCCATGGTATGTTGTATATTTAAGACTCTTCTCATCCATCTCAACTGGAGGCATCTACTCTTCTTCTGTCATTCTTAACCACTGTAAAATTCTCTAAAGCATAACAAGTAATTGCAAAGACCTTGGCCTGGATTAGGAGCACATTAGTCTCTAGAGTGATGATTTTCCCAGTGCAATTCATCTTTTGCTTTCCTTACTGCTAGTGCCAAGTGTGTCGATTGTGAAACTGAGCAAGCTGAAACTGTTAACAACCTCATCTCTTTTTCATCTATCATGCTGCTGCCAATTGGTCGAATGGTGAGAATCTTTATCTTCTTGATGTTGAGTTTCAATCCATATTGAAGACTACAGTCCTTGGCCTTCTGCAGCAAGCACTTCAGGTCCTCCTCAGTTTCAGCAAGCAAAGTTGTGTTATCTGCATAATGTAGGTTGTTGATAAGTCTTTCTCTAATCCCGATTCCACATTCCTCCTCATAAAACCCTGCTTCTTGAATGATCTGTTCTGCATATAGTCTGAAAAGGTATGGAGATAGGATGCGTCCCTGACGCACTCCTTTCCTGATTTTGAACCATGCAGTGTTTCCTTGCTCTGTTTTGAGGACTGCTTCCTAGTACAAATATAGGTTTCACATAGCACAGTCAAGTGTTCTAGGATTCCCATTTTCCTCAAGGTTAGCCACAATTTGTTGTGATCCATACAGTCAAATGCTTTTACATTGTCAAGGAAACACAGATAGACATGTCCTCTGGTACTCTTTGCTTTCTGCCAAGATCCATCTGACATTGGCAATAATGCCTATAGTGCCATGACGTCTTCTAAACCCAGCTTGTATTTCTGATAGTTCTCTGTCAATGTATTGTTCCAGTTGTTTCTGGATAATCCTTAGCAGGATTTTGTGCAGCCATATTTAAAAATACCAAGGAAGTAAGTAAATGAGAAAGGCTGGTTTGGTATAAAACTAGAGACATTAACCAACTTATATTACCATTTGAACACTTTGTTGCTTTATTGTACTGTAATTTTTACATTTGTTTGAAAAGTGAGGGGGTAAGATTGAGAATGTGTGTAGCCCCCAAAATGTTCAATTTACATAATGAAACCACTGTTACTGTATTATGCATTCTGCGTTTAGTACTTTCCCTTTTGCTTTACTTTTTAATCTTGTTTTTTCTTTGTTTTATACTACCCGTAGCCCATGCTAATAATTCACATGTATCATTACTTCTTAGTTTATCATAAGTTCATGTGATCATGTATAGACATAAACACTATGCTCTTTGATGTTTTCCAAGAGCTTTCAAACTTGGCAACCAAATTTGGCCTAAACCAAATTTTGGTATCAATATAAGTAACGATATTAATATTTTGTGGGTTGTGTCTGATTGCATTTAATAAGGTTTATAAGATTTTACTAGATAAGATATGAAAAATATTTTAAAAATTGAAGTAAAATAATAAATGGTAGTTATATTAATATAATTTATTTTATTACTAACAATAAATAGGATGAAAGGAACACTCTTCCTTATAATCACGATGAAAGAAATTATGGAGATAAATAGTTAACAATTGATGCTAAAAATAGAGAATGAAGGCTTTATGATTTCTAAAATATTTGTTTAATCTGAAAAACATCTCCATATAAATGACTCTTTAATTACAATTAGAGGCATAGTCTCTTTGCAGAGAAAAACCTTGGAACCAAAGTAATCAAAAATAATAATGTATGTTCACACACATCTTGGCATCCTGTGACTTCTGAGACAGCCACATCACTAAAGTGATGAATGTAGGTTGGAAGTGCAAACATGTAGACATGCATAAGAGACACATAGACACAGAGAAGAACTTGAGGGAGGGTGTCTCAGTTATCTAATGCTACTATACAGAGATACCACCAAGAGATGGCTTTAACAAATGTAAATGTATTTGATGAAGGAAGAAGTTCAAGCTGCTTTGAAGGAAATAGCAAAAAATAAGGCCCCCGGAATAGACGGTGTACCAATTGACATATTTCAGCTAACAGATGTTGCCCTGGATATGCTCACCAAGTTTTGCCAAGAAATCTGGAGAACAACCATTTGGCCAACTGACTGGAAGAGATCTATATTTGTCCCCATCCCAAAGAAGGGTGACCCAACTGAGTGTGGAAACTACAGAACAATATCATTGATTTCACATGCAAGCAAGATTCTACTGAAGGTTATCCAAAA
>NW_006400029.1:1329925-1334862 GCF_000299155.1 Elephantulus edwardii | reverse complement strand
TGATGATTATTCCTTGGTGGTAATAATGGTCTCCCATGCTTGACTAGCTTTAGCTTTCCTTATCTTTTATCTAGTGAGATAAAAGTTATAGCTTACATGCTTAATCTTTCTACAACTATTTAGTTCATTAGATTATGGGTAATCTTTGCATAGTTTCCACATTATAGCATCATATACATGTAGTTTTTGGAGGGAAACCAATTCAATCCATGATAGGGAATATAGTCTTACTCTGTAGGTAAAAAAACTGCAAGGACCAGCCCGATGCCACAGAATGCAGGCTTGCAGAGGTGCACACAATCTACTCTTTAGGCTAACTGCCTCCAGTATTCCATCAGAAGGGCTTAGTTTTCATTAACATTTATGTAAGTGTTTTTGAAACTGTGCACTAAATTTGCAAGTAAATATTTGATGGTGTTACTTCTATTAAATGTCAGTATTGTGAACTTCAGTTTCTTTTTAACCTATGATACCAAGTATTTTATTTGTAAATTTGTCATTCCAAATATGACAATCATAAATCATAAATAAAGTGAAACTAGGTGAATCTGTGAATGGAAATTTAAGTTCATTGTATAGTTGAAACTTTAATGAAAATATTTTTGGAGTACCATTTAATTTATTAAAAATTATTTTAGGTGTGCAATTCCAAAAAGGTGTGCCACTGTTCTGCTGGTTACAGGCCTCCAAATTGCCTAGCTAGTGCAAATGCATCTCCATTAATATCTGGGAAACAGGGCAAGTATCTGTCTCTTTTACACCCAAATGGTAAGTTTCTCAACTTACTGATCTTCGTAAAAACAAATTATATTCTTACCACGTTAAATCATCATTTTCTCTTAGGTCTTTGGAAAAATTTACAGAGCATCTACTCTGTATCTAGCACTGTTACTGTTTTTCTGTTGTATAAAAAAAAATGAAAGAAATAGAAGATGAATTTTTACTTTACAAGAATTTATAGTTTAAATGAGGGAGCTCTAGTAGCCTAGTGGTAAGGAACTGCCCTGCCTAACATAATGTATGTGATTGGACTCACCATGGGAGAAAGGCCAGCAATCTTCTTCCATGTGATTTACAGCCTTTGAAAACCTGCTGGAGTGCCAGCTTTGAGTTGGTTTCGACTTGTCATTATGTCACAAGCAGGAACACCATAGTCGAAATGAGAAGAATCAGCATAAATTACTGATTAAAAAAATGATGCTAGGACCATGTTCTTTGTGCTCACCATGGATGTAGTAAACATGTATTGAACTGTTAAATTATAGTATGTACTTACTTATGCTGGGTATGTCAAGTTGACTTAAATCATAGGAGTCCTCTGCAGGTTAGCATTTATGAACTATGCGTGATAGAGTTTTAAATAGCTAAATTTGGGGGAGTAGTTTGCCACGCCTTTTCGCCAGGAAAACTCTGGATTGACTTAACTTCTGTTCTTTTCCTTAGCAGTTGAACATTTGAGTGGGACTTGCACCACCCAAATTCAATGAGTCAAATAAAGTCCCACCCCTTATTGAGCTTAGAAAATGGATTTTGGATCTATATGCCCAATACTAACAAATGGCTTTAGAGTTAGGGTTAGGAATCAAGCCTCCTGATTTTTACACCAAGTCAAATGCCACTGTCATCAAGTGAATTCTGACTCATTGTGACCTTGTAGAACAGAGTAAACTTGTCTCATAGGGTTTTTAGGGTGTAAACCTTTACAAAAGTAAACTACCATATTGTTTTCCCACAGAATGGCTGGTAAATTCAAACAGCTGATGTTTTGGTTAACAGCCAACACTTTCGCCGTTGCATCATGAGAGCTCTTAAGTTTGTTTAATGCCAGTGCTCTTTTAAAAGCGCTATATTGTACCAGTTTGAAAAAAAAATCTCTAGGATCAAACATAGTCCTTAGGGGGTGTGTTTCCAACCTAAAAAGTCTCCTCTGGCAGTTCAAATCCACTAGTGGAAGATGGACAATTACTACCTCTTATGTGATCTACAGCCTCATATTTATTTTCTGGTGAGTCAGCTATGATTCAGTTCCAAGTCTGTAAGCAATGAATTTGAGTTTGATTACCAAAAGGGTCCATAGGAAGATGCATTGCTAATCCAATGACAGAGTTCTCTGGTGGAATTCACCAGCTACTGTGCAAAGATGGGTAATCTTCTGGTGATTTACTGCTTGTGAAAACCTACAAGTGGGCTTAGCTGTCAGGCTTAGTCTTAATAGCAATGATATTTTTATGTGATTATCAAAAGCCAACATCTGCCCACCCCTCAAGATAAATACAGAATTAATAATACAAGTACATTGAAATGCTATATAAGAGAGCAGGGAGACACTGGATGGTTCAAAATCAAGAAAGGGGTTGGTCAGGGATGTATTTTTCTCCATACCTTTTAAATCTGTGTGCAGAACACATCATCTGAGATGCTGGGCCGTACGAGAAGGAATGTGACATTAAGATTGGTGGAAGAATCATCAACAACCTGCGTTGTGCAGATGACACAGCGCTGCTTGCTGAAACTGAGGAAGACCTGAAGTGCTTGCTGCAGAAAGTCAAGGACTACAGTCTTCAATATAGATTGAAGCTCAATATCAAGAAAACAAAGATTCTCACCACTGGGACAATTGGCAGCATCAGTATGAATGGTGAAGAGATTGAGATAATGAACAGTTTTAATTTGCTTGGTTCCACAGTCAACACTGTTGGTAGCAGCAGCCAGGAAATCAAGAGATGGATTGCATTGGGAAAGTCAGCTATGAGGGACCACTCAAGAGTACTGAAGAGCAACGACATCAGGCTGGCGACTAAGGTGCGCCTGATCCAGGCTATAGTCTTTGCAATTACGTGCTATGCATCAGAGAGTTGGACAGTGAATAGGGATGATAGAAAGAGAATTGATGCCTTTGAGCTGTGGTGTTGGAGAAGAGTATTGAATATACATGGACTGCTAGGAGAACAAACAGGTTTGTCCTGGAGAGGGTGAAGCCAGAATGTTCCCTGGAGTCAAGGATTCTGAAGCTTCATCTGACATACTTTTGGCATGTTGCAAGAAGGGACTGGTCCTTGGAGAGGGACATCATGTTTGGCAGAGTGGAGGGACGGCACAGGAGAGGAAGACCCTTGATAAGATGGATCGATTCTGTGAGTGGAGTGGGAATGAGTGTGTTTGAGATGGCGAGGTTGGCACAGGATAGAACAGTGTTTAGGGCTCTTGTACATAGAGTCACTATGAGTCACAAGCAACTCGATTGCATGTAACAACAACTATAACTGCCAATTTTGGATAACCTTTTAATTACACCATTGCATGTTATATATCAGTAATTTTAAAAACTTCATTTAAAGCATTATAGTCAGATTTTACTGTGGATGTCGTAAACTCTAGAGTATATTAGGAAATTTGTATAATCTTTTAAAATTTCTTTTCCTTCCTTTCAGAATGAAAGAGAAAGTACCGAGTACTATATTTCTATTATTATCCAACATATCTTGAATAGCAACAAAGAGCACTATAGTTAATTTACTGCAACTTAAAA
The DNA here is from genome assembly GCF_000299155.1 of Elephantulus edwardii. Lineage (NCBI taxonomy): Eukaryota > Metazoa > Chordata > Mammalia > Macroscelidea > Macroscelididae > Elephantulus > Elephantulus edwardii. The sequence continues at coordinate 1,331,333 of NW_006400029.1, read as the reverse complement.
ATTAAAGCAGCAATTTTTAAAACTGACTTCTTAATATATTTTTCTTTTCAGGTTTGCTCATGGACAGAATGTTTAGAGCTGAAAAGAAGTGGTGGTTTCTAAGTCTCTACCTTTATTTACCCATTTTAATCATAGCAACCGTTGTAGCTCTGAAATGGAAGAGTCTGAAAAACATGTTCACCAAAGAGGAGGAATCACTAAGTAGCAGGTACATTGAATGTATGTTTTGAAATTAATATTTATATTCTATAAATCTGTAAGGCAATATCCTGAGTAGTAAAAGTACTTTATACTACAGAGATTTTTAGTACTGCACTGTTGTTTACCATTGAGTTAGAACCAATCTAGCAGGCTTTCGAGGGAGTAATCACACAGGAGATTTCTCATCCTTCACCTGCTGATAGCTGATGAATTTGAATCATGTGCCTTTGGGGTTGCAGCATCGATTTTTAGCACTAGCCCACCTGAGAAGTAGTTGTTCATATGTCCATTTTAAAGATGAAAAAAATTGCTTTCATATATAGTACCATAGGCAACATCATTATAGATGGAGAAAGGACATTTTCAAGATGTTAAAGACTACTGGTTTAAAGACTAAGTTAACACCTGGTCCAAGGCCTTGTCTTTTCAATTGCGATGTATCTGAAAGTTAAGGCAATGAATAAGGATGACAAAAGAAGAATCAATGTCTTTGAGTTGTCCTATGAGCTGCCAAAAGAACAAATAAATATGCCTAAGAGATGGTCACACAGGTCTGTTGTTTATGGGGTCCTTATGAGTTGTACGCAACTCAGTGGCACCCAACAAGCAATACTGTTTTTCCATTGTGTGAGCTGTCTATAGGAATAAGAACCAGAAATATTTATTAAAATGAATGCAGATTTCTGGGCCCTACCACAGATTTTAGGGGCTTGTAGTGGCCTAGTCTCATGGAATTGCCCTGTGAACCCAAGGACACACTGTTTGATTCCATCAGCTTCTTTGTAGAGAAAGAGGAATAATCTCCTCCTTTGCTATTTATATCCTCTGGAAATCTGCTGGAGCTATGAGTTGGTTCCAAATTGACAGTACCCGACAATAACAAGAACCACACACAGATTTAAGGAAATATTTGAATTGCTACTTCATAAAAGAAATTATTTTAAAAATATTCTTTGAATAACATTTTGGAATGTAAATTTTGTATGTTGAGAAGACAATTTTTTTGCAGTATATTCTATAAACATTTTTAAAAATTACGATGGTAATGAAAGTTTATGGAAAGGTTGGCTTTTGATTCATTCATTGATTCTTAAGCTTAAGCATCTTAAGTTCTATTTTGATTCTAGCTTTCTTGAGCTCAATGTAAGTTTATTAATTTCTAATTTTATTTTATTTTTAAATTTAGGTTGTTTATTTTTCATTTCAA
>NW_006400029.1:1290770-1325609 GCF_000299155.1 Elephantulus edwardii | reverse complement strand
AAACTAACTTTATTCATTTTTTAAATTTCCTCTTTTCTTAATAATAATTTTACATAAATTAGATGCCGAAAGTTACAATCCTGTTCACCTTTTAAACTTCAGTTTTTATTGCTAAGGTTGTTAGTTTCTATAGATTATACCCTGAATCATTGTGACTTCTTGTGCCACAGAAGAATAATACATTGCCCAGTCCTCTGCCATTTTTATAACACAGAGGACACATCTTCCAGCACTATATCAGGCAATATTCTGTTGTGATAGACAGTGGTTTATCATCTAATATTCATAAGGCTTCTGTACATCATTTGTATTAGTCTTGAAGTTCCACTGAAATACCTTGTTGGTATTTGAAATACTGATGCTAGAGGTTTCAGCATTCTACTTACGTGTAATCCACGACTGTATCACTAACTGGTGGATGACAGAAAAACTATTACCCTCAATCAATTCTGACGTGTGACTGGGTATTCCAGAGTAGTGTAGTGCACTGTAATGTTTTCAGTGATTATAATATTTTGGAAATAGTTTGCTGTGCCTTTCTTCCAAGCAGCTCTTATTGGGTTTAAACCACCACACTTTCAGAGAGTAGAGGAGCACTTAACCATTTGTGCCACCCAAGTCTAAATTTAATCTTTATCTGTACATTTCTTCTGAAAAATACAAGAATAGTGGTCCTTTAGCTCTAAATTCTGCACTTCAGTCAATTTTGCCAAGTAAGTCATTGTATTGTTGATTCCTCTTTATTATGTGGGTGTTTTAAATATGTTCTCCCAGCCTATGCTTGTTTTTTATTCTTTATTGGTGTTTCAAAGAACAGAAGTTTTTATTTTGACAAAGCAATTTTTTAAAAATTTCTTTTTCATTCTTTCTAAGAAAGTCTTTGCCTAACCCAAGGTCTCGAATATACTTTCTCATAAATTTTTTTTGTATAAAAGTTTTATAGCTAAATTTTAGGTTAAATTTAGGGAAGCAGGAGTGACATCCACTTCCTAAACAACTTGCCTCTGGAAACTCTATGAACTTTGATAAATGTCGATAGTTGTAGAGGGGCTTCAGGCCTCTTGTTCATAAGGTCGCTATGAGTCATGCTCGACTCGAAGGCAATCAACAACAACAACAACATATTCAATTTAATTTTTATAAATTGAGAAATATGAACAGGATTTTTTTTGTTTAGAAAAATATCCAATTGTTCTAATCTGATTGCTTTTTAAAATTGTTACATAGGTTCATAAATTTACTATTACTGAGGCAATATCTTTCTGAGAAACTCTACGTAAGTATTATGCACCAACTATTCCTGTTAAGTGCAAAGCATTATTCCCTTTATATCCCAGGGAATTTTTCACTCTAGTTCAAGGAATGTGCTCACATGCACGCATGTACTCTGAAAGAGAGTCCAGGGAGGCCCTCTGTAGCTCTCAGGCCTTCTCTCTGTGAAGCTTTCTTCCTCTCTGTGAACTCTAGCTGCCATGAACATCCAAACGCACCATTTTATCACTTCAGTTCAGGTCGAATGTTGAGGTTTACCTTATTTTGCTACATCCTAGGAACACTCGATGCAATAAGTAGGATCAATTCTTCTGGAAAGGAATATGGGTTTTCATGTATAAAATGTGATTATTTCTTTATAAATTAACAAAAAGTTGAGTTGGACTCTGAAGTCGGAATCATGCTTTCAGAGTCAAACTTATTTTATGTGCTCTGAAGAGGTTGGAAAAAGGCCAATCATTTTAAAAACAAATTACTTTTCATGTTGGGATTTGAAATGTGTACTTTTTGCAGATAAGAAATGCTTCTTATTTACATACCTTATTTTGTTATAAGACCAATTTTCTTTCTTTTGAATTCATTATTAATCTTCGGAAAAGGAGCTCTGATGCCTTAATAGTAAGAAATTGTGCTTTCAACACAAAAGTCTGTGGTTCGAATTCACAAGCTGCTATGAGGGAGGAACATTGGGCGTCCTCTTCTGTGTGACCTATTGTTGTTGTTGTGTGCCATCAGATGACTCATAGTGACCCTATGAATGAAAGACCTGAACACTTGTATAACTTTCATAGTTTCTTCAAGTTCATAGTTTCTGGAGGCAAGCTATTTCAGAAGTAGATGCCACTCCTACTTCCAGCCTTGTTTTATTCGGGAAGTTCCAGCAAACACTGTCTACCTTGGGTAACCATTATCACATTTGACACATCAGTGTCACAGTGTTTAGCATCACAGCAACCATGAGTTACCTCTGTAAAGCAAACAGACAGATCAGTGCTATACCACTTAGAAGAAAATTTGACCAAAAACAATTAAAACCAGGCCTGAGGGCCGCAGATGAAAATTACCCACCTTTGTCTTGGTAGCATAACTTTCTATTCACTAGGCCAACAGAGCTCTCTCTATGTCTGTGTGACTTATGACCTCCAAAACCCCACTAGGAGATCAGCTTTGGATTGGCTCTGACTCAATGGCATACAACCTTTTTCTTCAGTACTAATTTTGTATTTTCCTTTTAATTTTATTTAGATCCAATATTGAAGGCAGTACCCACACAAATGTCAGCAGGTAAGAAAATGAGAAGTTGTTTATAAAATACTTATTGACATTAAGAATGAACAAGTGAGTAATTCAGTCAGTTCCTAAATATTTGAACCATCTTAATAAGCTTTAGTGATATGTAGTTGCGGTGCTTTATTGACGATGATATTCCTCTGACAATTTTAATCCACTAGTGTCTCTGTGGGAGAAAGATGGTCTGTATCCTCCCATGTGATATGCAGTCTCTGAGTACACACTCTGAGATCACCTGTCAGTTCTGACTCAACAGCAATGACTTGTGTGTTAATAATGACTTGTGTATGAAAACCAGACTGTTTAGAGAAATTTCATTACAAATTGTTATTCATTTAATGACTGTTTACTGGAAGCATACTCAGGGGGAAAAAAGCTGTAATAAGCAAAATCCAGTATAATAAGCAAAGAGAAGAATGTATGGAAGTTAACCAAATTGAATTACATAGTGTTGTTATTGTTAGGTGTTATCAAATCACCTATGATTTATAGCAACCAAATGAACAACAGATCTGAATCTTGTCCTATCCTGCACCATTTGCACAATCTTTGATATGCTCAAGTCCATTGCTATAGTTCCTGTGCTAATCCATTTTGTTGAGGGCCTTTGTTTCTTACTCTGCCTCTCCACTTTTCCTAGCATAATATCTTTTCCCAAGAAAAGCCCTTCCTAACAACATACCTTCAGTATATGAGGAAAAGTATCACCATCTTTGCTTTTATGGAGCACCGTAGTTGCATTTCCTCCAAAATAGACTTGGCTATTCTCTTGGCAGTCTGTAGGATATTCTGTGTATTCTCCAACACCATAACTCAAAGACATCAATTGTTCTTCTATCATCCTTATTCATTGTCCAATTTTCAGATGCAAAGCTAGTACTTGAGAAGAAAATGGCTTGGATCATGTGCACTTTAGTCTTTAAATTGTTATCGTTGCTCTTTAGAATGTTGGCGAGGCCCTTGACAGTAGATTGCCCGATTCAATACGTCTTTTGATCTTTTCACTATTGCTGATTGTGGATCCAGGTAAAGTGAAATTCTTTACAGCTTCAATCATTTCTTCAAATGTTGTGATATTGTCTGTGATACTGTTAAGAATTTTTGGTTTCTTCTTGTTATTTAATTCATATTGAAAGCTAGTCTTCAATCTTCTTCAGTAAATGCTTCAAATACTCTTTACTTTCTATAGTCAAAGGTTATGTGCACAATGCAGGCTGTTGATAAGTCTCTAATCCTGATTCCACATTCTTCTTCATATAGTTCATCTTCTCAAATTATTTACTCAGAATACAGAATTGAGTAAGTATGAAGAAAGCATTGTGAAAAATATGTATGGGGATACAAGGGGATGAGGGTTCAGAGCAAAAGAGTGAGGATAGGCAGGGATGAAATCACAGGGTTGCCCAATTTGGCTGATGGAGGGAGTGGGCGAAGGAAATGAGAAAGATCCAGTGGAGACTAGAATAGATAGGGTAATGATAAGCATAGTCAAATGGTCATTATTATTACTTATTTTTAACCCAAGAAATTGTCTAATTCATTTGTGGGTTTCTCATTTGGGAGTGGGGTGCAGACTCTTTGGCTTCTTCATGCTGAACAGCGGTGTTACTTACAGGTGTATCTATCCTACACCATTTGTCATTTTAAACCATGCAGTCCTTCCTTGTTCTGTTTGGACAACTGCTTGTGGTCTATGTATAGTTTTTACATGAGCACAGTGAAGTGTCTGGATTCCTGTTCGTCTCAGTGTTGCACAGAGTTTGTTGTTGTGATAGACTTAGGAAAATGTCTCCACATAATTAATTAAAACTACACTTCCTCCTGGTATTTTCTGCTCCAGCCAAATTCCAGCTGATATCACTGATATCCTTCGTGCCAGGGCCTATTCTAAGTCTAGCTTGGAATTCTGGCAACCCTTGTTGATCTATTATTTCAGTAATTTTTAAATAATCATCAGCAAGATTTTGCTTGCATGTAATATATTAGTAATTGGTAATTTCTACATTCGGTTGATTCACTATTTTGGAAATGGGGACATTTTCTTCTAGTCGATAGGACAGGTAGATGTCTTCCAGATTTGTTGGCATAAACTAGTGAACATGTGCAGAGTTGCATTTGTTTCTTGAAACACGTCAATTGGTATTCCACTAATTTCTGAGGCTTTTTTTTTTTTGCTAATGACTCCAGTGCAGCTTAGACTTCTTCCTTCAGTGCTAGTCACTGCTGATCATATGGTACTTCTTCAAATGGTTCTTGTCAATGGGTTCTTTTTGGTATGGTGAACACCTGTGTTTTCCTTCAATTTCTTTTGATGTTTCCTGCCTTATTCAAAACTTTACTCTTAATATCCTGATTAAAACAAGCTTGGAAGCAGGAATGGCATTTACTTCCGAATAGCTTGCCTCTGGAAGCCCTCTGAACCTGGAGAGAGGATAAAAGTTACACAGGTGTTCAGGTCTTTCATTAACAGGGTCGCTATGAGTCGCCTACAACTCGATGGCATTTAACAACAATAGCCACCCTTATTATCCTTTGATATTTCAACTTGAGGCTTGAATTTGATCTTCAGCCCTTTTAACTTGAGAAATGTTTGACTGTGTTAGGTTCTTTAACTCCAGTTCCTTGCACGTTCACTGTAATAATTTGCTTTGTGTTCTCGAGCTATTGTTTGAAATGTTTTGTTGTTTGGCTCTCTTGCCTCAGCATTTCTTTCCCTTGTTCTGGCTTCTTTTTGTTTCAATGCAAGTTTCAATTTCACTTCTGACATTCATTTTGGTCTTTTCTTTTCTCTGAGTCTTTGTAAAGGCCTTTTACTTTCTACATGGATTATATTCTTCCCTCCCCCCATTCTTTCTTTTTTAAAAAAAATATATTCATTTTAATAGAGATTTTGGATTTCCATTCATTCATTGTTGCATTTTTCTCCCTACTCACTCCTCCTCCCCAGTTTGCTCTTCTCTTAGAAAAGTAAAATTCCTTTATTGGTATACAATTCCCTTCTCCCTCTTTCCCTCCAGTACACTCCACTACTCAACCTTCATTCTGGACTCTTGTCATAACCATAATATCCAATCATATATCACTTTTAAACTGTTCTCTCCCTCATTTGTTTCAATGCAGTATACATGATTTATTCAATTTTTCTCAGTCTCATCCCAACCCTGATGTCACTCCCGTTCTACAACGGAGCCACTATGCGGTATTTGTCCTTTTGTGACTGAGATATCTTACTCAGCATAATGTCCTCCAGGGTCACCCATTTTAAATAATATTGTATGAGGTCTTTGTTTTTCAATGCAGCATAGTATTCCATTGTGTGAATATACTAGAGCTTCTCTGTTCATTCATTTGTTAATGGGCACTTAGGTTATTTCCCACTCTTTGCTATTGTGAACAAAGACATGTGCCTATAATCTGCCTGGGTGGCAGTTATGATTTCTTTAGGATATATTCTCAGTAGAGGGATTCCTGGGTCAAATGGTATTTTTATTTGCAACTTTTTGAGAAAGTGCCATACTGCCTTATATAGTGGTTGCACCATTTTACACTGCCACCCACAGTGAATAAGGGTTCCAGTTTCTCTGCAACCTTGCCAGCATTTGTTGTTTGCTCCTCTGTTAAATTTTGCTCTTCTTACTGGGGTGAGATGATATCTCATAGTTGTTTTGATTTTTCATCTCTCTAAGAGCTAGGGACTTTGAGCATTTCTTCATGTATTTGTTGGCCATTTGTTTCCCCTATCAAATAGGGGGAAGGATACAGCCTCAACACATACCTTTCTTGATTTTAAACCATGTAGTGTTCCCTTGCTCTGTTCAGAACACTTCTTCATCTAGGTATAGATGTTGTATGAGCATAATTAAGTGTTCTGGAATTCCTATTATTTTCAGTGTTAAGGTATATGATCCACACAGTCAAATGCATTTGCAAAGTCAATAAAACATGTATACATTCTTCTAGTATTCTCACCTTTCAGCCAGTATCTATCTCCTGGTGCCACAGCGTTTTCTAAACCCAGTTTGGACTTCTAGTTATTTTTCTGTCACTGTACTATCCTTTTAAATTACGTTTTTGTGTGATCTTCAGCAATATTTTGCTTTCATGTAATATTAATGATATTGTCCAATAATTTTGACATTCTATTGGATCACCTTTCTTGTGAATGGAAACAAATATGGATCTCTTCCAGTCACTTGGCCAGGTAGCTGCCTTCCAAATGTTCTGGCATTAGACTGATGTGCACGTCCAGTGCTGCCACTGTTTTGTTGATGCATATCAACTGGTATCCTTTGATTCCTGGGGTCTTATTTTTCACCAGTGTCTTTAATGTAGCTTGAATATCTTCATCACCATTGGTTCTCAATTATCTGCCATTTCATAAAATATTTCATTCAATTAATTTTGATACAGTGTCTCTGTGTATTCTCTCCATTTTCTTTTGATGCTTTTTGGGTGAATGATTGAATTTTGTACCTTTAATGATTTATTTATTCCAGATACTTTCTTTTAGAAACACATACATGGACTTCACCTGATAGATGGCAAAGGAATCATATTGGCTACATCTGTGGATAAAATCTGTCAGAGAAGCTCAATATCTGCAATTAAAACTAGGCCAGGTGCTGACTGTGGAATAAACAGACCACCAATTACTGAGGTCCAAGTTCAAATTGAAATTGAAGAAAATGAAAAACAAGTCCACAAGAACCATATTATCTTAGGTCTATCCCACTTGAATTTAAAAGTCATCTCAAGAAGAGGTTTGTGGCATTGAACATTAATGGTCAAAGACCAGGTGAGTTGTGGGATGACACCAAAGATATAATTCATAAACAGAGCAAAGGCTCAGAAGGATGAAAAGGCTAAAATGGATGTCAAATGAGACTCTGAAAATTGCACTAGAGGTCTGAGAAGTCAAAACAAAGGGAAGAGATGCTGAAGTGTAAGAGATGAAGAGAAGCTTTTGAAGGGCAACTCAAGAAGACAAAGTATTATGATGGAATGTGAAAAGAGCTAGTGTTGGGAAATGAAAAGGGAAGAACTCAGCATTTCTTGAGTTGAAAGAATCGAAAAGCAGATTCACATTTTAGCTACATTACTGAGAAATGCTATGGGAAAATCTGCAAACTTTTGTAGATGTCCTCAATTTCTTAATCTTTAACTTTTGTGTTTGGTGCATATATTTTTTTATGACGGATGTGTTACTAGAACTCCTATGTATTTATGTGGATAGTGTGCTATTACATACAACAATGATGAACGCCACACCATTCTTTTTTAATTTGTCATTTTTAGCATAATAGATAATATGGTTTTCTGTTTCAGAATGACTAATACCAGTCTTTCTTAGCTCACTAATGCATAGGATACTGATCTTTTCGTGTTCCAGTTAATTTTTTTAAAACTTCTAATTTTCTAGTTTCATACTTCATAAATTCAGTGTTTTAATTATTATTGGAATATTGAAATTGCTTCTCCTCATTTTGAGCCTTGCCATACCAGCAAATGACAGTTCTTTGTGGGTTATGAAAGCTTTATTCTAGCACGACTCATAGTGACCCTATGAACAAAAGGCCTGAAGCCCCTCTACAACTATCGACTTTTATCAAAGTTCATAGAGTTTCTGGAGGCAAGTTGTTTAGGAAGTCTAATATCATTACATGACACCATTCATGGAAACAAACGATGCATAGCAGTTTGTTAGCATTTACGGGGACAAGCAGCAAGTAAGGGCATGTAACAATGAAGGGTCAGGGCACAGGCAACCAGCAGCATTCTGACCAGTCAGAGGCTCCTACAACCAGGTGCACTCAGAGGTATTTGGAATCCACCTCTTCTTATATCAGAATTTAGTCCAAGTTGTTACCAGATAGATCTTTCATGTCCTTATAAAGTGCTTACTCTTGGAGACTATTTTAAAATTTTGAACATTTCTCTTACTTGTAATTTTGGTGTATGAATTCTTTAGTTGTGTACTGCATGTTGACCTTATCATTTTAGTGGATGTCTTTGATTGCAAGGTCATTTAAGGAATAAGGATTATTTCATAGACATTCTGCATATCCTGCATTATAAAAGTGGCCTCTGGGAAATGAATTTATATTACATTCTTAAATCATGGATCTTTATAATGCTTGATACTCTTAGAGATTGAGAATTCATGAGAGCATAGATTACTGGATTGACTGACACTCAGTGCAGCCTTAAGTTTCCTATTTCTCACAATATTTTTTCCATCCATGTCTCTAAATGAGTTTCAGTGCTTAGGGGTCTTGCATCGTTGTCGTTGTTAGTTGTCACCCAGTTGATATCAATTCTTGGTAACTTCATATATGCAGAGTAGAACTGGTGCCCACGGCTGTGACCTGTCAGAAGCCCATATCCAGGCTAGTCTTTAAAGGTGTTGTACGTTGGGTTTAAACCAACAGTCTTTCATCTAGTAATCAAGTAAGTACTTAAGGGTTTACATCACCTAAAAAATCTCCTATGTTTCCCCCACTGCCATTGACTGCCTCTGAGTCAATTCTATCTGCTTCAGATATCCTCTAGGACAAAATAGAATTTCTCCATAAAGTTTCCAACTGCCTCATCTTTCTCTTCCAGAACACCTGGTGAGTCTAAATGGTGGCCTTTCAGTTAGCAGCTCAATGTCTGGCCTACCACACCATTAGAGTTCCTGCCCTTTTCTATCTGCTCTTCTGGAGAAGTTCTCTTTCCATTTCAAACTTCAGTGGTCTCAGCTTTTACTGTCCTCTTTCATGGGAAGTATGGCCTTTCAGAAGGAACTTAGTGATGCTAATAATTAAGGACATGATTGCTAACCCAAAGCTTGGTGATTGAAACTCACCCTAGTGTTTCCACAGGAGATAAGATCTGGCAATCTACTTCTCTAAAATTTTATTCCATCATCACATGGGGATGCTGTGAGTTGAAAATCCATTTAACATAATGTAACGACATTTATAGTAACTTATTTATTAATGAATGTAATAGTAGGTTAAAACCCAAAGGTCAAACATTGAAAATAAAATTTATATTACATACTGAGACATGATAAGGTGAAAAACACCCAAAAGCAAAAGCCAAGCCACTAAACCCAAATCCCCTGCTTTCTTGATCTTCATTTTAATCAAGGATTTGAAATTCTTTCTGACGTGATATATTGACACATACCATGATTTAGTGATATTTTGAAATTATTTACTCATAGTTGTTACGTGTGCATTTAAGTGGGAACTAATGTATAGCTGACCCTTTAGTAAATTATCAGTGCTGTAAATTGGATGAAAGAAGATTGCCTGTCTTTCTCCCCTTGAGCAGCAGGTGGATTCAAACTGCTTGCCATTGGGATGGCAGCACAATTCTTTACCTACCAGGCCACTATGGTTATTAGATGTATAAAGGAGTTAAATTCAAGTTATAAGATGATCTGACATTTACTCATTAAGCTGGCAATTTTTTTTAGTATTAACTTGAGACTCTTATTTTCCTCTTCATTCAGATCCGGATCAGAAAGCAGCCACCAAACCGATACTAGCAAGTAAGTAAATATGGGTGTATTTCTTAAAATAATGTTTGAAATTAAGTTAAACAAATTGATACTCTATGATTACATTGATGGAGTAGCTAGAATAAAGAACTACGTGGAAGAAAAGCATATTAATATTTGCTCATTTAGTTAGTATTTGTCTAAATAGATCAATCTTGTCTATCCTTCCATTTAGTCCATGTACCTTGAGAATTTATTTTTATACTGCAAAGAAGGAAAGGATTGAGAGAACATTGATGGAGCTATGCTGTAAGCACATTCTTTTTATTTACCTTTCTTGCATTTGTGGAATACACAAAAGGATATTTTACTTCTTTGTTTGTAGACAACTCAGAATGTACACTCATGAAAAACTTAGTCTATATCTTTGTATACAGAGCTCTGGGGGTTAGCGGTATGAAGTGTGGCACTGTGAACCCAAAGGCACGTGTTTAGGATCCACCAGCTGCTCCACAGGAAAAAGATGAGCAGTGCCTCTGAAAACATGCTGGAGGCTCAGCTATGAGTAGATTCTAACTCAACGGTACACAACAATAGCAACAACAATGGCTATGAGTCAGAAGCAACTTGAAGGCATATAACAACAAAAGTAGTTTACAGAAGGAAAATGTTTCAGAGTTTCTTCCCTCCCCCTCTGACTTATATAGTGTTTGTTTACTTGTATAACCGAATGCTGGGAAGACTCTTGCCTTGAGATTTACAACCTCTGAGATTTACAATCTGGAGGATCAATTATGAGTGAGTTCTGACTTGATGAGAGAGAGAGAGAGAAAGTTAGTTGATGTTTTCCTCCTGCTTTCATCCATGTTCCCTATTATTCTATATCATATCTGCATCTTCAGGGTAGTTTTTCTAGACTGCAAAACAAAGTGATATGATTTATCTTATTTCAGAAGTCTCCCTCTCTACCAAGAGTTCCTACTTATATAATCTTTTAATCTCTTCTTTGTTAATTATGTTCGTCTCTTCTCCTTGAAGTCTCACTTTGAAGCCATGAGCTATTCTTATCAAACTAAAAAGGAACAAAATGTTTATTTTCTTTGTTATGTCCTTATATCACATACACATATACTCACAATCTCAGACACACATAAAGCTAAACACATACAAAAGTCGGCATGGATATAAACCACACACACAAGCACACATACATATTTACGCACTATATATCAGCGCAGGAGGGGAAGACCCTGTATGAGATGGATTGATTCGGTGACTGGGGTAATCGGGATGGGTATGTCAGAGACAGTGCGGTTGGCACAGGATAGAGCAGGGTTTAGGGCTGTTGTGCATAGGCTCGCTATGAGTCGCAAGCGACTCGACGGCACATAACAACAACAACAACAACATATATCTATATATCTGTAATGTAATAACTGCCCTTGTTTATCTTTCTTGTATTATATTATCTCTCATCCTGGAATCTTAATTTCTCTCTTTAATTTGTAGGATAAGTATCACCTACATTGAGTGAAAAGCTACATTTCAGTTGGAGTAATGTAATTTAAAATGCTAGTATCACCTACATTGAGTGAAAAGCTACATTTCAGTTGGAGTAATGTAATTTAAAATGCTAATCTACAGATCTAGACTTTTACCTAGTTATTTCTTCAAATTTCAAAATATTACTTGCCATTTTTGCTCTGCTTTATTGATATGACATCCACTATTGATCATTTATCTTTGGGTCCTTCACCTGGTTTAAAGTCACTAGATGAGACTGTTGAACTAAAAAAATCAAGGAATTCTAGGATGTGTTGTCTTAGTCCATAGTGTTGATATAATTCATTTAACATATCTAAGCTGAATAAATAATTACAGGGATTTCCCCCCTAAAAGCAGAAGAATCATAGATCATTTAACAATGAACTCCAATTGTTAGTGAACACAAGGGATTCTTTTCAGTCACTTGCCAATGAAACAGATGGATTGCAATTCCAAAGCACTTTATTATAGATCTGGGAGAACAGAGAGAATTCTCTCAAAAACTGCCTCCCCTTCTAAGGATGGTTATTGGCTTTTTAAGGTAGATATTAATCTACTTAACATCTTTATTACTATTGCTAGTTCAAAGTTACATTCAAAAGAGTAGTTTATATACAGTCACTAGTAAACAGACAACTTGAGACAGTTTATTATATGACTGAGAAAAATGCTGTTTTAAAAGACAAATGCTGGTTCAGGAAAGATGCATTTCCTTTCCCAGGTAATCTACATGGCTATGGAGAAGTTAAAACAGGGTCTAAGGACTAAAGAAATGTTAATTAGATAATTCAAGCAGTTTTGCAGGCTGGAAACCCAAGATGTCAAGTTTTTAGAGCTATACCACCAGGAGCGACAGTCCTTGGGGAAGGACTTGGAAGGGTGAAGGGACAATGCAGAAGAGGAAGACTCTGAATGAGATGGATTGACACAGTGACTGGGTAAATGGGGCAAGTATTTTAGAGATTGTGAGATTGGCTCAGGATAGGACAAGGTTCAGAGCTATTATGCAGAAAATCTCTATGTCATAGGTGACCCAATGGCACATAAAAACAACATCACAATCATGACTTTCCCATAATTGCTGTTGTTTTGTTGTTACTTTCTCCTAGGTTTATACCCGTATTCCTTTGCTTATCCCAGTCAGTCATTTGTTACCATTGTTGTATTTAAGTGGTTACTTAGTAATATTCAACAGCATGTTTATCAGTTGTTTTCCCTCATTATTTTTTTGTTTTCCCATTCTGAATTCATTCCTGCCCCTCTTTGTTTAACTGCAACCCTTTTAGTTGTTTCAGTGTCTATGTATTATTAGAACTTTTCCCCACTCATTTTTAATAATCGTTTTGATGAGTATAGAAGTGGACCTGACACTATCTTGCAGTTCTTAAAAAATGTTCTGTTGTAATTGACATTTACTATCATTGATGACATCTAAGTTGTCAGTATGATTATTGTCTTCTAGTTAATATACCTCTTATTGAAACAACTTGTGTATTTTTATTTTCTTTGAATGTTTTGTTATTTTATTATGATGTACTTTCATGCAATTTGATTTTATTAATGCAACCCTGGATTCAGTATGATCTTTAAAATCATGATTTAGATCTTTCTTTTTCTCCATCTGATATTACTGTACTTGGGTCATATTTTCGTTCTGGTCTCTGTGTTTGTTAAATGGACAAATCTATCTGGACTTCTACTTGATTTTCTCATGTCCGTTTTCAAATTTTCTGTTCTCTTTACAGCTGTCCTTTCATGCCTTATTTATGCCTTAATTTTTGTAGAGATCCTATACATTTCCACTTTAGAGTTTTTCTAATATCTGTTTATCATATTGTGAATTTTTCCTTTTTTTTGTTTTGCTATATTTATAGATACATGACACATTATAATTTTAGATTTATAAGCTCATTCATACTCTTTGTGTTGTTACAGGCATTGTGCATGCACCGAGGTATAGAAGCATATGTTAGGGGAAGAGTGAATTTTAAATTTGCCTTCCTACAGCATAAATTTTAAATATTTCCTATACTTACTGGTTCACTGGACATTGTTAAGAAAGAAACAGAATGCATAAATATTGACATACTAGGTATTGGTGAAATGAGATGTCTTAGCATGGAACATTTTTAACCAGACAATCCTCTGATCTACTATGCCAGAGATGAAAAGGTGAGGAAAAATAGTTTCATTTTCATAAAAAGAAGTCATTTCTAGATCCATCTTGAAATATAATGTTATGAGTGACAGGATAATATCCATATCATACATGGAAGGAGAGTGAATATAATTTTCATTCAAATATATGGATCAGCAACTAGAGCCGAAAAGGAGTAAATAGATGATTTCTACCAACTTTAGAAGAAATTGATCAAACATGCAATCAAGATGCATTAACAAACGTATTCATCCTGGAAAGGGTTAAACCAGGTGGCTCCTTGGAGACAAGGATTCTGAGGCTCCATCTAACATACTTTGGACATGTTGTGAGGAGAGACCCGTCCTTAGAGAGGGACATCATGCTTGGGAGGGTGGAGGGACAGCGCAGGAGGGGAAGACCCTCTATGAGGTGGATTAATTCAGTGACTGGGGTAATTGGGATGGGAGTGTCAGAGACAGTGCGATTGGCACAGGACAGAGCAGAGTTTAGGGCTGTTGTACAGGTCGCTATGAGTCGCAGGAGACTCGACGGCACATAACAACAACAACAACTGGAATGTAGATGTTGGGAACAGGAAAGAAGGATCAGTAGTTGGAGAACATGGACTTGGTGACAGAAATGAGGCTGGATACAGAATGATAGAATTCAGTATAATAAATTATTTACTCATTGCAAATACCTTTTAGAAGAAACATGAAAATGGTGCAACCACTGTGGAAGGCAGTATGGCACTTTCTCAAAAAGTTGCAAATAGAGATACCATTTGACCCAGCAATTCCACTACTGGGAATATACCCCAAAGAGATCATAAATGACATCCAAGCAGATATATGCACATCCACATTTATCGCAACTTTGTTCACAATAGCAAGGAGTTGGAAACAACCTAAGTGCCCATCAACAAACGAATGGATGGAGAAGCTGTGGTATATTCACACAATGGAATACTACGCTGCATTGAAAAACAAGGAACTCATTCAATATTATTCAAAATGGGTGACCCTGGAGGACTTTATGCTGAGTGATGTATCTCAGTCACAAAAGGACAAATACTGCATGGTGCCACTGTTGTAAAGCAGGGCTGACCTCGGAGTTGCGAGGAGACTGACAAGGATGGGTTCAGTACTTTTTACTGCATTGAAACAAATGAGGGAAAAACTGTTTAAGAAGGATATGTTATTAGGTATTTTTGTCATCATAGGAGTTCAGAGTGAAGGCTGTATAGTGGAGTGGACCTGGGGGGAGGAATTGTAAAACAATGAAAGAATTTTTCTTTTACCTTTCCAAGAGGATAGTGTACTAGGCGGGAGGGTTGGGAAGGGAGAAAAGTGCAACAATGAATGAATGGAAACCCAAAGTCTCTGTAAATTTTCATTGAAATTAATAACAAATTTAAAAAAAATTAAAAAAAGAAACATAAACATAGACTATCAGACAGATTTCAACTGATGGTATGCACATGAATCAGACTCATCACATCTGTGGAAAGAATTGCTGAAGCAACTCAGTATTAGCAGTGAAAACTAGGCCAGGTACTGATTGTGGAACCAACTACTCATAAGCAAGTTCAAGCTGAAGCCAAGGAAAATGAAATCAAATCCACAGAAACCAAAATATGACCTTGAGCCTATCCCACCTGAATTTCAAAACTGTCTCAGAAACAGGTTTGAGGCCTTGAACACTAATGAGCAGAGAGCAAATGAGCTGTATGAGAATATCAAGAATATCATTCAAGAAGAATGCAAAAGATCACTACAAAGACAGAGGAGGAAAAGAAGACCAAGATGGATGGCAGAAGAGACTCTGAATATTGCACTAGAGCGCTGACAAACAAAGCAAGATTTCAAAGGGCAACTTGGAAGACAAAACAACATATTAGAATGAAATGTGCAAGAAGCTGGAGTCAGAAAAATCAAAAGAGTTGAACTTGCTTGGCATTCATTAAGCTAAGGAACTGGAGAACAAATTCAAGCCTTAACTTGCTGTGGGCAGAATATTAAATGATCTGGGAAGCATTAAAAGAAGGTGGAAGGAGTATATGGTACCAAAAAGAATTGGCTGACATAGAAGAATTTTATGGAATAACATATGATCAAGAGGCAATGGTGATGAAGGAGAAAGTTCAAGGAATTGGAAAAACCCAGGTCCCATGAATTGATGGAATACCAATTGACATAATTCAACAAAAAGATGCTGTCGTGGATGTGCTCACTTGGTTGTGCCAAGAAATCTGGAGGACAACTACCTGGCAAATTGACTGGAAAAGATCCATATTTATTCCTATCCTTCAAAAAAGAGGTTATCTGACAGAATATGGAAATTATCAAACAATATCACTAATATTATATACAAGCAAAATTCTGCTGAAGACTATCCAAAAACAACTGGAACAGTACATTAACAGAGAACTACCAGAATAAAAGCTAAGTTTAGAAGAGTTCATGGCACTAGAGACATAATCACCAGTGTCAGGTGGATCTTGGCTGAAGGCAAAGAGTACCAGAGGAATGTCTGTCCGTGCTTAGTTGAGTATACAAAAATCATTTGACTGTGTAGAACACAACAAATTGTGGCTAAACTTGAGAAGAATGGGAATCCCAGAACTCTTGACTATGTTCATGTAAAACTATATGTGGACCAGGAGGTAGTTGTTAGAACAGAGCAAGGAAAGACCACATGGTTTGAACTTAGGAGAGAAGTGTGTCAAGGATAAGTCCTATCTCCATCGTTCAGGAGGAGTGGCATCAGAATTGGAGGAAGAGTCATCAGAACCATGTGTTAGAGCAGATTATAAAACTTTGCTTGTTGAAACTAAGTAGGACCTGAAATATTTGCTGCAGAAGGTCAAGGACTACATATAGTCTTAAATATGGATTGAAGCTTAATATTAAGAAGACAAAGATTCTCACCAGTGGGCCAATTGGCAGCAACATGATGGATGGAGAAGAGACTGAAGTTGTTAACAATTTCAGTTCCACAGTCAGCACTCTTGGCACCAGCAGTCAGGAAATAAAAAACCAAATTGCACTGTGGAAGTCACCTGTAAGGAACCTCTTCAAAGTGATGGCAATATTGTCAGTCTAGAGACTAAGATATGTCTGATCCAGGCCATCGTCTTTACAATTACTTGTTAAGCATCAGAGAGCTGGACAATGACTAAATAGGACAGAAGAAGAATTTATGTCTTTGAAATGTGGTTCTGGAGAAGAGTATTGAACGTGGTATGGATGACCAGGAGAACAAATAGGTCTGTCTTGGAGAGGGTGAAACCAAGATTCTCCTTGGAAGCTAGGATTTTGAAACTCCATCTCACATACATTTGGCATGGAGCCAGGAGGGGCAATTTCTTGGAGAAGAACTTCATGTTTGGAAGGGTGGAGGAACAGCACAGGAGAGGAAGACTCTGGATGGATTGACAGAGTAACTGGGGCAGGGATTAGGTGTGTCGGAGACTGGATCAGGGTAGGGCAGAGTTCAAAGATATTGTATATAGGGTTGCTGTCAGTCACAAGTGACTTGACAGCACATTCTAACAACTTATTGGTTCAAACTTGGGCACGTTGGAATTTAAGTCCTGTCCCAGTACATGATGCAGGCCTTTTTTAGGTGATCCTTTCCAACCCATATGACTGTTGAATTTCCAAGTTCAGTGGTCATAACATTATTCAAGTCTCCCAGGCTTTGTCAAAAAGCTTCATTTCTGATTTCAAACTCCATGTCCTCAAATAGGGTTACTGAAGTCACATCCCACAGAGTAAAAGCATCTTGCAGTCCTTCATCATCAGGCCCTGTTTTCCCTTTGACTTTCCAGTTTCTTTGGTTTTTTACTGACAGAAGGAAATCTTTTCTTACTGTCCATCTTAGTTGCATATTACTCTTATTTGCATTCTTTTCTCAGCTTTTCTGTGTGAGGAATAGAAAAGGAGAAATTTTTGTCTTAGTGTAGTCTTAAAGACTAGCTAGAAGTAAACATGAATTATCATTTCCCAAATGTGACAACTTAGGCATTAATAAATAAAAAGTCAACTTAGAGCCTAAAGGTCAAAGTTCAGCATTCAAAGTCAACTTTATAGTCTATACTTAGAAATGATGAAGAAAACTATATCTCAGCTATTTTGATGTTATTCTCACTGATGAGTTTGACTTTTCTATTCTTTGTTGCTCTTGAAGTTTTGGATAAATAAGAATGCTTTTTGTATGCTCTGAGGATTTAAAGAGTTGATTTTAGCATAAAATGGACTAATCTTTATTCTTAAAATAGGTAACTTTCTTGACTTTTAAACATTATTTCGCTTTTATTTTAGATCCAAATCATCAGAAGGCAGCACCCAAGCATATACCAGCAGGTGAGAAAATAAGAAAATATTCTTTTAATAAATACATA
Source organism: Elephantulus edwardii (assembly GCF_000299155.1). Taxonomy (NCBI): domain Eukaryota; kingdom Metazoa; phylum Chordata; class Mammalia; order Macroscelidea; family Macroscelididae; genus Elephantulus; species Elephantulus edwardii. The sequence goes on along the minus strand of NW_006400029.1, from coordinate 1,307,468 downwards.
CACAGTGAATGCATTAATAACTCATAAAGACTTTTTCATTATGTTTTGAGAAGCCACAATTGATAAATACGGTATTAAAGCCAATGTATCAATAGTTGCCATCTTAAAAACAACTGTTGTTGTTATGTGCCATTGAGTCACTTGCGACTCATAGTGAATATGAATATGAGTAGCATTCATTCATAGTGACCCTATGTACAACAGCCCTAAACCCTGCTATAGGAGAGGAACCCCTAAGTGGTGCACGTAGTTAAACATGGGGATTTAAACCCACCACAGACATTTGTCACAGACAGGAACCCTGGTGATGCACTAGTTACTGGTCCACTATGCGTTGCAATCAACTCCATGGTAGTGGATTTGGTTTTTGTTTTAACAGTACCCGAGAAGATAAGCCTGGAAATCTGTTTCCATAAGATTTTCCTTGAAAACTATGGTGAAGTTCTACTCTGCACACATGTGCTTATCATGCATCAGAATTGATTTGATGGCAAAATAACATACTAAGAGACTAATGACGACATTACCCAAAGGATGACATGCATTGCATTTGAAATGTCTAATTTAAAATCTTAATGATAAATCTAGACTGTGGCTAGTATGTATCAGAAAAACATTCTTTATCCTTTATCTAAATTAAGTAAGATGGTCAGATATAGTCACTGAGTTTTATTGCTGCAGCTCCCATTGTATTTCCTTTGGTTTTGAATATTTTTTTTTCTCCTGGTGGAAAGTTAGTGGTAGACGTTACTACTTGGATAAACACTACCAAACCAAGAATAAAAGGAGAGAAAAAGCTAGAAATCTCAAGGATTATACATGTCAGTAAACTCAATAGTCTATATGGACAAATTCCTTTATTGGTTTGTGGAAGATATAACTATATTAAACAAGGAATAGTTCATGGTCAGAGTAATGGGTTAAATCTACCCTATGTTTTGAGGAAATAAAATAGTAGAGGTAGGGCAAATATAGGAAGGATCAAACAATGCCAGCCTTCATATCACTTGCGATTTCACTAGTAGTATCTTCTATATTTTCTTCCTGCTAAAAATTCTATTACTTAATTTTGCTTAATTTGTCTTCAATTCATTCTGTTTCTATCCCACTCAATTGACTGAGTTATTGGAAGTAAAGACACTGTGGTACAGTGTGTAGTGAAAGTTTGCAGTTGGAATCCACCAGCTGCTCTTCAGGAGAAAGACAGGTAGTCTTTTCTCATCAAGATTTACTGCCTGGCAAGCTCAGTGGAGGGTTGCCATGAGTGAGAATCATCTCCAGTGCATTGAGGTTGGTTTTTGGTTTGGTGGCTATAAAAAATGAAAAAGAAGCCTAATAATATGCTTGTGAATTTTTTAAAATAATATAAAACCAGAAATTTGGCAAACATTTCATTTACTACAACTTTGAAGTGAAATAGGAAGACAGTGTCACAGAAATAACTGTAACATAGCTTTGAAAAGATACATCAGACTGAAAATATTTTTTCTTTTTGAAAAAAAATATATAAAGCACAGGGAAAGCATTCAAGCATATTCCTGTAGTTTAAAAAAATCAGGAAATTGTTATTAAAATAAATATAGGCTTGAAATTAAAATGAATAAACTAATTGTACATAATTAATTCATAAATGTTGAGAAAATTGTTAAATTACTGAACCAGAAAAAGAAACCTTTATTAATATTTACTAATCTTGTTGCCATGAGTTATCGTTGACTCAAAGGCAACAACAAACAACAGTCTTGTTAGTAATGAGTATCTAAGTTAACTTGTTTTTAAGTTTAAAACAGATGAGGGAGAGAACAGTTTAAAAGCGATATATGATAGGGTATTATGATTATCACAGGAATCAAGAATTAAGGTTGCATAGTGGAGTGCATTCGGGGCCTGGGGCGGGGTGGGATTATATACCAACGAAGAAGTTTATCTTTTGCTTTTCAAAGAGAGGAATGAACTGGAGGTGGGGGGCTGTAGAGAAAAAAGTGCAACAATAAATGAATGGAAATTAAAAATCTCTGTGAATGTTCATTAAAATTAATAAAAAATTTTTTAAAAACCAAACAAAAAAAACTCAAAACTTCAAGTCATTGCTATTGAATTGGAACTGACTGATAGCCGACCCTCCAAGAATGAAAATCATGTAGAAAGATTGTCCATCTTTCTCCAGAAGAGCTGCTAGTGGATTTGAACACCAGAGAGACACCACCTTGAGTTAGCAGCACAGTTACTTCTAGACTGAGCCACCAGAGCTTTTCAGTTTGTTTTTTGTTATGTGCCATGGAGTCACCTGCGACTCATAGCGACACTATGTACAACAGGCCTAAACCCTGCTCTATCCTGTGTCAGTCTCACTGTCTCCAATACACCTACCCCCTTTACCTCAGTCACTGAATCAATCCAGCTCATGGAGGGTCTTCCTCTCCTGTGCTGTCCCTCCACCCTCCCAAGCATGACATTCCTCTCCAAGGACTGATCCTGCCTTTCAACATGTCCAAAGTATGTCAGATGAAGCTTCAGAATCCTTGCCTCCAAGGAGCAATGTGGTTTAATCTTATCCAGGATGAACCTGTTCATTTTCTTAGCAGTCCATGGCATATTCAGTACTCTTCTCCAACACCACAGCTCAAAGGCATCAATTCTCCTTCTACCATCCCTAGTCATTGTCCAGATCTCTGATGCATAGCAAGTGATTGCAAAGACCATGGCCTGTATCAGGTGCACCTTAGTCTCCAGAGTGATACCATTGCTCTTCAGTACTTTGGTGAGGTCCCTAGCAGCAGACTTTCCCATAGCAATATGCCTTTTCATTTCCTGGCTGCTGATGCCTAGAGTGTTGACTGTGGAGTCAAACAAACTAAAGCTGTGAATAATCTCAATCTCTTCGTCATCCATCCTGACGCTGCCAATTGGTCCAGTGGTGAGAATCTTTGTCTTCTTGACATTGAGCCTCAGTCCATACTGAAGGCTGCAGTCCTTGATCTTCTGTAGCAAGTGCTTCAGGAAACATTTAATATAACTTGCTCTTATGGATAAAATAAATTTAGAAGATCTGTAATTGGTTTATAAAATAAATGCATTTCTGGGCCCTTTTTCTACTAGACCCTATGTTGCTGTTAGTTGTTATCCAGTACAACTCATGGAAACCTTATGAGTACAGTGCTTAAAGTCCATAAATATGCAGGAGCCAAAGCAAACAAACAAAAAAACCCACTTAAAACATGACAAAAAACTACTAGTTCCAATAGAGAGAAAAAGTATAATTCATATGTTTTTAAATTTCACAAATATATGAAGATACTGACTTATTATAACATTCATAAACATTTTTGTCTATGTGGGGGGGAAAAAAAGGTTAGATTTTTCTCATTTTACAAGAACTTCTGTTGAAACATGATGGTTTCTCCCAAATCATAGAAATTACAAATGTGTCATTCATCATCAGGTAATTTAACAAGTAAATTGTGGAAATTCTTTCAAGGATTATTTTTTCTATTATTTTTTACTTGGCAGTACTCCACCATGTCTTTCAGTAGAAGAGAATTTGTTTGTCATCAGATTAACATGTAGTTGAGCGTGTGTTTTTGTTCTTTCCACAGCAACTCATAATCCCTTCAGAACACAAAGGATATTAGGAGAAGTCTCGCTGAGCAATGAAAAATCTGGCTCTCCTCTCCTGGTCATAGCTGGTGAAAACAATAAACCGAGTGTGGGCCAATGCCAATTTGTACGCCAGTGTATGTTTTTCTCTTCCCAATTTCCTACCCCGGATTTCAGCCCCTTTTATTTCTGCCTTTGCAAGGTCTCCATTCCTACTCAAGTCACTGAGCTCTTTTCCATCTTTTTTTTTTTTTTTTTTTTTAATCGTATGATTCCCTTGAGGAGTATCTGACAGGGAAGATAAATCCCTCATTGTGGAGTTAACCATTAGTTACAGTGTAGTCCCTGCCCTTAGCCCAGTGCCTTGACCCACTTATTTCCCAGCTCCGCCCTCCACCAGGATACCCCTTCACTTCTGCCAAATGCCTTCAGAATTAATCTCCCATTGTCTGACCCATGATTCCCTTTATAATTTTTTTGGTTTGTTTCATTTAAATTGTATTTCTTATTCCCACAAATTGTGTCTTATAAAATTAATTACCATTGATCTCTGCCCAATATTACCCTGTCTTTTCAGATCCCCACCTAGATCTTTCCTCCTCTCTCCAGTCTTTAACCCCTCTCTCTACCCACCAAACTGTGATCCTGTGATTTCTCCCTGTAAACAGAGCTAGAGTTACATGAGGAGTGTTATATCGAGCAAGGGCCACGTGGGGAGCACTATATTTGACCTTTACCAACTTCACAAGGGCAAACTTTCCCTGTCCACAGCATCAATACATCAATAACACAAAACCAATTTTCATGAGGCCAGACATGGCCCCTCGCTCGCATGCTTCTTTCTACTCATCGAAATACCAATCTTACTGATTTGCTGGGTCAAAAATCCTACGAGAAAGCTCAGAGGCCACATAGAACTATATTGGGAAGTCAAAAGTTTATAATGCAGATTAATAACAGAATACAGTAAAGATAGTTCCCAAAATATGCATGCAGGCACCTCAGCCTCGTGCCTCAAGCCTCGAAGTGTTCCGAAGTAGAGTCCTACCAATATTGGCTTCCCTACGCAATTGTCCAACAAAGTTCTCAGTGCTGCCAATACTGGCAACTTCCACCCCCAAATCCCATCTCACATCCTTTCTCCAGTTTAGCCATGGCTGTTGCTGCCATCCAGGAGCGTGACCTACATTTTCCAGCCTCTTCTTCACTGGGGTGATGAAGGTGTTTTTCCTCTTCTCTGATGGAGGATGATTCTGATTCTTCTGGCTAGAGCTATACAATTCATTGGTGATACTAGCCAATCCCCTTGTGGTGTGATATACAGCCAATCCTTTTGTGAATAAGCCAACACACCCCTTTGTTTAGTCCTGCCCATGAACATGGTCAGTCATCCACTGACTTGTGGATGCTAGCAAAGCTATACTGAAGACTAACTCCATAGCCTTACTCCCCAAATCCAGCACCCCAAACCCTGCTCTTACCTCTTTGGATTATCAACTACCTTTCTTTTGTGGTTTTTCAAGTGTACCTCCTTCTAGGTACTACTTCCCAGGTAACTCCAAGGGCATCTTTAGTCATTGTCTAAATTTCAGATGTTGTTGTTGTTGTTAAGTGCTGTCGAGTCACCTGTGACTCATAGTGACCCTGTGTACAACAGCCCTAAATCCTACTCTATCCATTGCCAATATTACGGTCTTTGACACACCTATCACCATTACCCCAGTGACTGAATCAATCCACCTCATAGAGGGTCTTCCTCTCCTGTGCTGTCGCTCCACTCTTCCAAGCATGATGTCCCACTCCAATGACTGATCCCACCTTGCAACATGTCCAAAGTATGTCAGAAGGAGCTTCAGAATACTTGCCTCCAAGGAACAGCCTGGCTTCACTCTCTCCAGTATGAACTTGTTTATTCTACTAGCAGTCTATAGTATATTTAATACTCTTTTCCAGCACCAAAGCTCAAAGGCATCAATTCTCCTTCTATCATCCCTAGTCATTGTCCAGCTTTCTGATGCATAGCAAGTAATTGCAAAGACTATGGCTTGTATCAGATGCACCTTAGTCTCCAGACTGACATCGTTGCTCTTCAGTACTTTGGAGAGGCCTCTGACAACAGACTTTCCCAATAAAATTCATCTTTTAATATCCTGGCTGCTGGTACCAAGAGTGTTGACTGTAGACCCAAGCAAACTGAAGCTGTCAACAATTTCAATCTTTTCATCATCCATCATGATGCTGCCAACTGGTCCAGTTGTGAGAATCTTTTTTTCCTTGATGTTGAGCATCAATCCATATTGAAGGCTGTAGTCCTTGACCTTCTGCTACAAGTGCTTCAGGTCCTCCTCAGTTTCAACAGGAAGGATTGTGTCATCTTCCTATTGAAAAGACCGTGGTTGGCTTATTTATGGTGCAGTTTAGTCTTTAAAATTATATCCTTGACAGCAGAGACCTTGACAACCCTGTGAGCACTGGCTCCTTTCCTCAGCATAATCATCATTGCTGGTTCACATCCACCATGCCAGCTCACCATGAATGATGACATTGGTGCACTCCATGCTCTGACAAGTGCAAGGCCGGCTTCACAGGTGACAATTATCCCAGCCCCAAGGCTGTCTACCCCTCTACTATGGGCTGTTCTCAGCACCAGGGCGTGTTGGTGGGAATGGGTATGATGGTGGGAATGGGCCAGAAGGACTCCTATGTGAGTGATGTAATCCAGAGAAATAGAAGCAGCCTGACCCTGAAAGACCCCATTGAGCATGGAATTGTCACCAACTAGGATGACAGAAAAGATCTAGCATCATACCTTCTACATGAGGTATAAGTGGCCCCTGAAAAGCAACCTGTGCTCCTGACAGAGGCCTCCCAGAACCTCAAGGCTAATTGGAAGAAGAAAAACTCGGGTCATGTTCAAGATCTTCAACACCCCTCACCAAGTCCCCATCCAGGCTGTGTTGTCCCTGTAGGCTCTGGCTGTACCACTAGCATCATGATGGATTCTGTATATGGGATCACCTACACTATGCCCATCTATGAGGAGTACTGTACACTCACCCCTACCATTCTGTATCTGAACCTGGCTGTCTGAGACCGGATGGATTACCTCATGGAGAGAGGCTACAGCCTCCTCATCATGACCAACTTGGGAACAGTGCATGGCATCAAGGAGGAACTCCATATGATGCTCTGGGCTTGGGCAAGAGATGGCCACAACAGCCTTCTCATCGTCCCTAGAGGTCATCACCATTGGCAAGGAGAAGGAGTGCTTCCGGTGTGCTGAGGTGCTCTTCTAGCCCTTCTTTCTGGGCATAGAGTCTTGCTGAGTCCATGTAACTATTTTCAACTCTGTCATGAGGTGTGGTGTTGGCATCAGCAAGGACCTCTACACCAGCATGCTGTTGTCTAACAGGACCACCATGTACCCAGACATCACAGACAGGATGCAGAAGATTCCAGCGCTGACCTCAGCATGAGGAAGATCAAGATTATCATTCTTCTGAACACAAATACTGTGTGGATCTGTGGCTCTATCCTGGCTTCCCTGTCTACCTTCCAGCAGATGTGGATTAGCAAGGAAACTCTGGGTCCAGCATCTCCAATTGTCCCCTGAAGATGCTTTTAGGTGGAGTGTTTAGTAGTGTTACATGCTTTCTTGATTTAAAAAAACCTCAAAACCCCAAACCTAACTAGTGCAGGGAAAAAACAACAACAAAATGACATTGGTCTGGCTTTATTTGTTATCTTTTTTGTTTGTTTTATTTTTAATGTTTTATTTCTGGCACTTGACTCAAGATTTGAAAACTGGAACAGTGAGTGTGACAACATTTGATGTGAAATGAGAATCCCCCTCAGTTCTCCAATGTGATCCAGGAATTTGATTTTACATTGTTCTTTTTTAAAATAACCATTCCAAATAATTGTGGCATGGTGATGTGACAGGAAGCTCTTCCCTTTTCAAAAGACTGTCTCTTTCCCTCTGAGGAAAAGGGCCCTGTTGCCCCACTTTAGTTTCACATATGGACAGGAGTTGATAGACATAGCATTGCTTTTACAATTTTGCAAATTATGTAATCCAAATTTTTTACAAACCAAAAATTCTTCCACCTTAGTATTTGTTCTTTTAGTTTAGTTTTTGTTTTCAATGGTCAGCCATTGGTAGCCTCACTATTTTTTTTTTTGCCCCTATCTTTCCCCCTCTCCCTCTCCCAATATGAAATATGAAGGCTTTTGTTCTCCCTGGGTTGGTGGAGATGTTGAAGCAGCCAGGTCTTTTACCTGTACACTGACTTGAGAACAGTTGATTAAAAGTGCATACCTTAAAAAAAAAAGAAATTAAAAATCCGCTTCTTCAGCATGTTAGAGACCTAACTGCAGATTTTCCCAATGCAATACATCTGATTTCTTGACTGCTAGTACTAATGGTGATGATTGTGGATCCAAGTATGATGAAATACTTGGCAGTTTCAATCTTTTCTCCATTTATCATGATGTTGCCCATTGGCTCAGAGGTGAGGATTTTAATTTTCTTGATGTTGAAATATAATCCACATTGAAGGATGAAGTCTTCTGCAGCAAGTCCTTCTCACTTTCAGCAAGTGAAGTTGTGACATCTGGATAACACAGGTTGTTGATGATTCTTTCTCCAATCCTGATACTACATACTTCTTCATAAAGTCTACTCTCTTAAATAATTTGTTCAGCAAACAGCCTGAATAGGTATAGAGAAAGGATGCAGGTAAATGTAAAGTTTTCTTGATTTTTTAAAAAATTAATATCATACTGGCTTATTTACATAGTTCAAATACACTGGTTTTGTTGTCACACAGGCACTTTCTAATTTCCTTCACCTCCCCCAGCCGCGTCTCATCAAATTGTAATACCCTATGATTAACACTCCCCCCCACTGCCCCGGGTTTCCTCTAGCTCAATTCGGACATCTATCTGCCTTTTGGTCTAGGTACAGGTTTCGCATTAGCACAATGAAGTGTCCAGGGATTCCCGTTCTTCTAGTGTTAGCCACAGTTTATTGTGATCTACACAGTCAAATACCTTCTCATAGTCAGTAAAACATAGATATCTTCTTTGGATGCAACCTGTATCATTAATTTTTTTTTTCTCATAGCAGTTCTTTAGTACTGCAACTTGAGGCTTGAATTTGTTCTTAAGTTCTCTCAGCTTCAGAAATATCAAGTGATTTTTTCCTTTTTAATTTTCTGATTCCAGCTTTTGTGCATATTTGTTCATAATACTTGCTTTGTCTTTTTTATTTTTTTATTTGCTAATTGCTTTATAACCACAACAAACTGGTACAGAGGAAGGTCCTGTACAAAACACAACAAAGGTCCAAAGATGGAGGCGTTCTCTTAGCAAGGCTGAAGATTTCAGTCTCTGGTATTTGGAATTTAGGCTGCAGTCCTTGTTTTTTGGATGGATCACGGGGTGTGTGGGCACAGTCCATGCTTTAACCATATTTGAACAGAAAAATGGCAACTTGGCCCAGGTAGAAGTAGATGAAGTGCTTAGTTTCATGTGTCACATAACTACCGAAGTTTCTCCCCACAATGCAGTGCCAGGTGGGGTTGTACTTCTTGTCAAACTCCTTCTTGATGTGGGCCGCGATGTCCTTCTCGATGTTGTATTTCTCCAGCGCCTGAGTCACGCACTCCACGGAGTCCTGTTGCATCTCCTTCTTCATGTCCGCATTTTTGATCACTGCCTTTTGATCTCTGCACATGGTTACCGCAGAGCAGGGACTCAGTGTCTGCGATGGCTTTCTGGTGAAGGGGTTAGAGCGACTCAAGCCCGGCACGACCAGCTGCCGCTCCCAAAGCCTTGGTGAATCTTGCTTTGTCTTCTTGAAGTACCCTTTGAAATATTCTATTAATCTCTCTTATTCGACCATCTTTTCCCTTTGTTTTGTCTTCCTGATGTTCAACGAAATTTCCAAAGTCTCTTCTGACATTCATTTGGTCTTTTTTAAATTTTTTATTAATTTCAATGACCATTTACAGAGATTTTGGATTTCCGTTCATTCATTGTTGCACTTTTCTCCCTGCCCACACCCCCCCCACACACACACCCCCAGTTCACTCTTCTCTTTGAAAACTATAAGAAAAATTCCTTCATTGGTATACAATCCCCTCACACACTCCCACCCCGAGTATACTCCACTCTGCAACCTTCATTCCGGACTCTTAGGATAATCATAATGCCCTAAAATATATTGCTTTTAAACTGTTCTTTCCCTCATCGTTTTCAATGTAGTATACATAATTCATCCAGTTTTTCTCACTCTTATCCCAACCCTGATGTCAGTCCCATTCTACAGCAGTGGCGCTATGCAGTGTTTGTCGTTTTGTGACTGAGATATTTCACTCAGCATAATGTCCTCCAGGGTCACCCGTTTTGAATAATACTGCATGAGTTCCTTGTTTTTCAGTGCAGCGTAGTTAGTACTCCATTGTGTGAATATACCACAGCTTCTCTATCCATTCGTTTGTTGATGGGCAATTAGGTTGTTTCCAGCTCTTTGCTATTGTGAACAAAGCTGCGATAAACATGGGTGTGCATATATCTGCTTGGGTGGCGGTTATGGTCTCTTTGGGGTATATTCCCAGTAGTGGAATTGCTGGGTCAAATGGTATCTCTATTCGCAAATTTTTGAGGAAGCGCCACACCGCTTTCCACAGTGGTTGCACCATTTTAAAGTTCCACCAACAGTAAATAAGGGTTCCAATCTCTCCACAACCTCGCCAGCATTTGTTGTTTGCTGTTCTGTTAAATTTTGCTAGTCTTACTGCGGTGAAATGATATCTCATAGTTTCTTGATTTGCATCTCTCTTAGAGCTAGGGATTTTGAACATTTCTTCATATGCTTGTTGGCTATCTGAACGTCTTCTTTGATGAAATGTCTGTTTATATCCTGTGCCCATTTTTCAATTGGATTATTTACCTTTATCTTGTTGTGGTGCTCAAGTATTTTATAATTTCTAGACATAAGTTCCTTATCTGACATGTCATTACCAAATACTTTTCCCCAGTCTGTGGCTTCCCTTTTTACCCTGTTGGAGAAGCTTTTGGATGCACATAGGGATTTGATTCTTAGAAGGTTCCATTCATCTATTTTATCTTCTCCTGGTTGTAGATTTTCTTTGGCTTCAGTTTGAATTTGTACATGAGTAATTGAGGGTCTTCAGTAGAATCTTGCTTGCATGTGAAATCAATGATATTGTTCTGTAGTTTCCACACTCAGTTGGGTCACCCTTCTTTGGGATGGGAACAAATATAGACCTCTTCCAGTCAGTTGGCCAAGTGGTTGTTCTCCAGATTTCTTGGCACAACTTGGTGAGCACATCCATGGCAGCATCTGTTAGCTGAAATATGTCAATTGGTATACCATCTATTCCGGGGGCCTTATTTTTTGCTATTTCCTTCAAAGCAGCTTGAACTTCTGCCTTCATCACCATAGGCTCTTGCTCAAATGCTATTTCATTAAATTCTTCTGTATCTGCCAATTCCTTTCGATACAATAACTCAGTATATTCCTTCCATCTTCTTTTGATACCTCTTGGATCATTTAACATTCTGCCTAAAGCATCCTTGATTGTAAGCAACTCGAGGTTTGAATTTGTTCTTCAGTTCCTTGAGCTTAAGAAATGCTGAACAAGTTTGGCCCTTTTGATTTTGTGACTCCAGCTCCTTGCACATTTCATTGTAATATTATAAGAAGGATAAATTCTAATAGAAAAATAATACAGTGAAGTAGTTAATATTATAGAGATCAGTTTTTACTTTAAAAACAGATATATAATTGTTTAAATTTCATATGGAGTGGTACATGTTTTGTGAAAAATTTAGTTGTAACTGCATTGTTAGATTATTTAATATTTCATAAGCAGCTTAAATTATCTGATGTAGCTTGGGTGCACACTGAATGAAAATAAGAGTTCTATTTACTGTCATATGATAACCTCATTTAATTTAAGATCTGGGCATTATAGTAAAGAAACTGAATTGTGCTTTTGCTGTTAAGTGCCTTGGAGTCATAGATGACTGATAGAGACCCTATGAATGAAAGATCTGAGCACTTGTTCTTAGAGCTTCAGAAGCAAGCCATTTCGGAAGTGCATGGCACTCCTGCTTCCAAACTTGTTTTAATCAGGAAGCTCCACCAAACACTGTCTTGTCTACTATTTACTCCTTGTAAGGTCTGTGGAGAAGCATCCTGTCCAAAATATAGAAGTGTAGTACTTTTGTCCTGTACACATTTAGGTACCCAAGCGTCAAGGACTCTCCTTCATAGGGTCGCTATGAGTCGCCTGCGACTCAACGGCACTTAACAACAATCACATCAACAGAGAGGGAAAGAGAGAGAGAGGAGAGAGTGAGAGAGAGAATCAGCTGGCCCAGCGAAGAGGAAACGATGTGACCAAGACAAAGGTGGGTGACTTTTAGTTCGCGGCCCTCAGGCCAGTCTTTCATTGTTTTTGTTCAGACATTCCTCTAGGTTGTATAGCCCTGGCATACAAGTTGCTGTCTCGCGGTCGCTTGTGGTTGCTGTGAGGCTGAACACTGTGACACGGATGTGTCAAATGCGTTAAGGGTTAGCTACCCAATGCGGACTGAGAGTGGGGTGGAGCTCGCCGATTGAACAGGCGTGGAAGGAGGAGTGGCGTCCACTTCCATAACAGCTTGCCTCCGGAAACCCTATGAACCTGGAGAGAGGATGAAAGGCACCCTAGTGTCGAGGACTCTCCTTCATAGGGCCACTATGAGTCGCCTGAGACTCGACAGCACTTAACAAAAACAACAACACACATTTACTCGTGTTTAATCATATAAATGTCTACTTCTTGAGCATTTATTGTCTCCATAGCAGACAACATATCTACATTTTGAAATTGACAAAACTTAAATCTTATTGGAAGATTTATTTTCACTGATATTATGTGAGAAGTCATAGCATTCCAACGAGTCACCCAATAAACCCAATAAAAGAATACTTAGAAGCAAATAATTTAATATGGAATACTTGGAATGTAGATTATAAATATTATCAAGTTCATGTCTTTTAAATGCAATGTTATACATATTTTAATGTTATTTTATTTATTGACATCTGGTGTTAAGTCAATGAATGATATGCAAAATAGTAAAATTCATCTGCTATCAATCCTGTTATGTTGTTATATACATGAATTAACTCATAGCTGAACCTCTAGTGGGTTTTCAGAGGAGATTGCCCATCTTTCTACCACAGAGTTGCTGGTGGATTTGAACCATATGACTTTGTCCTGATAACGTAATTCTTTACCACAAATTGACAGAGCTTCTGATGTCAGTCCTAGAGATATGTTAATGTAGTGTTATTGTTGGGTGCCATCTAGTTGGAACTTAACCATAGTTGACTCTTCAGCAGGTTTTCAGAGGCAGTAAATCACACAGGAGGAGACTGCCCATCCTTTTCCCTCAGAGTAGCTGGTGGATTTGAACTTCATGCCTTTGGGATTGCAGCGCAACCCCACCAGAGATGTGTGTGTGTATGTATGTATATATATGTGTGTGTGTATGTATTTATATGTATATATGCATACATTTATAGATGTATATGTGTATATATGCATGCATACATACATATATGTGTATATATATGCATACATGGTTATATGTATATGTGTATATACATAATATACACATATATAATATTTTTTTAAAAAAGCAATGCAGATTGTATAATTACTAAGTGTGTGTTTCCTTTACAAACAAATTGCAATGAGTTTGGGCTATAAGAATTACATAAACAATATGACTTCCTAAATAATGTTTTAAAGTTTGTCATTATTTCCATCTGTGGGAAAAATAGCTGAAATGACCTGTTTAAAAACTACATTAAGAGTGGCAAGCATTACAATAAATTGTTTTGTTTCTTTACTAACTTGCCACAATAATGAGTTAATAATTCACAACTTATTGCCATAGAGTTGGAACCAATGCATAGCTGACCCTCCAGTGGGTTTTTGGAGGCTGAAAATCACAAGGGAAGATATTGCCCATTTTTCTATTACAGAGCTGCTTTGTGGATCTGAACCACCAGAAAGTTAACGCTTTTGGGTTAGCAGTACAACTTCTTACAGACAAATCCAATATAAACTATCACTGAAGGCTATTTTAGAGCCTTAAATATATAGTAAGCACATTTCTACTTTATCTAGTTTTAGTTAATGATCTAAGACAGGAAAGGAAGAAAAGAACTCATACTATGGTTTTGAGTAAAGAAAACAATGACAGATGATTAGAAAAGGCACTCAGTAAATGACTTCTTGTGAACAATATCAACTGGTTTGAGGAGTTGTCTTTTCCTAAAAAAGAAAAAAGTTATAATTAGTTATGAATTTGCATCAACACACAAATAAATGTTTAACTTTTCCTTTATCTGAAATTGTTGTTGTTAGGTGTCGTCGAGTTCATAGGACCCTATGAACAACAGATCTGAACTCTGTCCTATCCTGGGCCATCCTCACACTTCCTGACACATTAGAGCCCAATGTGGCAGTCACCATGTCAATCCACCTGGTCAAGGGTCTTCTCCTCCTTGGCCAAACCTCTATCTTTCTGAGCATCATGTCCCTCTCCAAGGACTAACCCCTCCTAGCAACAAAGCTTCAATCAACATGCCTAAAGTATGTGAAGTGAAGCAGATGGAGTGATGCAATGACTGGGGTAATGAGGTTAGAAGTGTTGGAGACAAAGTTGGTACAGGATAGAGAACGTTTCAGGGCTGTTGTACATAGGGCTGCTATGAGTCACAAGTAACTTGACAGCGCATAACAGCTACAACATGTGATAGTAATGATATTGTTTGATAAATTCCACATTCTTCTATTTGATCCTCTTTTTTTGATGATCACTACCCTCTACCCTGCCAAGACCCAGCTCTACCTCAGAACACACTCACATTGTCCTTTTCTGGATCCAGAAACACTCAGAGCATTCTTTACAGAACCTGCTAACTGTGCCATTCTGGGCCTGTAATTAGTCCTCAGATTAGAGGGAGCACTTCTGACTGGGAGGCACTCAGTCCTTGGATTAGCAAAGATACCATCTTCAGTCAGGTAAACTTGCTGAGATTCCTCTGAGGCCACCAGAAACTCTGCCCCAAGCTAGGTCCACAACTGTGAACACCTTCAATCAATGAACTTTTCCCACTGCATGTTTGTTTCATGTTATTTGTGTGCTTGGTTTATGGTTTATGGCTTGCTCTTATGTTTGCTGCATTGAGGGAGTGCAGAGTGAGTGCGTGTTGCTGCTTACTCTATAATTTGTGTATGCACATCCTTATACAAGGGTGTTTGACTGTGTGGATCACAACAAATTGTGGCTAACTCTAAGAGGAATGGGAATCTCAGAATACTTGATCCTGCTAATGTGAAACCTATATTGAACCTGGAGACAGTTGTCAGAACAGAGCAAGGAAACACTGGATGGTTCAAAACTGGCAAGGGTATAAGCCAGGGATGTGTCTGCTCTCCATACCTTTTCAACCTATATATGCAGAACAGATTTTCTGTGAGGCTGGGCTGTATGAGGAGAAGTGTGGCATCAGGACTGGAGGAAAACTCATCAACAATTTCCGTTATGCAGATGACACAACTCTGCTTGCTGAAACTGAGGAGGACATGGAACACTTGCTGCAGGAGGTCAAGGACTGCAGTCTTCAATATAGACTGAGGCTTAATATCATGAAGACAAAGATTCTTACCACTGGGCCAATTGGTAGCATCAGGATGGTGAAGAGTTTGATACTGTTAACAGCTTTAGTTTACTTGGATCCACAGTCAATACTATTGGCACCAGCAGCCAGAAAATCAAAATACATATTGCGATGGGAAAGGCTGCTGTTAGGGACCTCTCCAAAGTACTTATGAGTAATGATGTTACCCTGGAGACTAAGGTGAGCCTGACACAGGCCATGGTCTTTGCAATCACTTGCAAAGTCAGAGAGCTGGACAGTGACTGGGGGGATAGAAGGAAAATTGATGCCTTTGAGTTGTGGTGTTGGAGTACTGACTATACCATGGACTGCTAAGAAAATGAACAGGTTCATCCTTGATAGGATTAAACCCCACATTGCTCCTTGGAGGCAAGGATTCTGAAGCTTCGTCTGACATACTTTGGACATATTGCAAGGAGGGACCAATCCTTGGAGAGGGCTACCATGCTTGGGAGGGTGGAAGGACAGCTCAGAAGAGGAAGACCTTCGATGAGGTAGATTGATTCAGTGACTGGCGTTATGGGGATAGGTGTGACAGAAACAGTGAGATTGGCACAGGCTAGAGCAGGGTTTATGGCTGTTCTATATAGGATTGCTATGATCCGCAGGTGACTCGACAGCACACAACAACAACATGCACATGCTTGCTTTTTTTTAAACAGACGTTTCAGAAATTTATTAAGAATTTTAGAAACATGGAAAATGTTTGTGGTAACATTTAATTGGAGGAAGAAGGTAAGTGTATAGATCATATAGAAAAATAAAAGTTTTTACATTTTCTCAAAAAACCCCTATTTCTCCATGATATTAACATTATTTGCCTTCTTTGTATGATTTCTGTCTTTATATATTTTTTTTACCTACACTGAGCTTGTATTAATTTTATAATTAAAAAACAGAAGTTTCTGACTTACTAGTTTCACAGAAGCCTTGAAAACTTGTTATATTGGGTAGGACATTTCTCAGAAAAAGAACTACTGTGAGGAAAAATTCAGGACTTGGCAAAGGGCAAAAGCAATGACAGATAATGTCATTTGTGCTATTTGTGGTCTAGTAGGCCTTTCAAGGATTATGTTAAAGCTTTTGTAAAAACTGTTATTTTTCATGAAAGTTGACAGAAAGATTGGGTTTCCATTCATTCATTGTTTCACATTTTCCTCCCTCTCTTTCCCTTACCCCTCCCTGAGTTGATTTAGCAATGTACCTCTTGTTTCCGGTGTCTCTCTGGAGACTAAGGTGCGTCTGATACAGGCCATGGTATTTGCAATCGCTTGTTATGCCTCAGAGAGTTAGACAATGACTAGGGAGGACAGAAGGAGAGTGGATGC
>NW_006400029.1:1273182-1275127 GCF_000299155.1 Elephantulus edwardii | reverse complement strand
CCAAATGGGGTGGGGCAGGCAGGGAGGTGGAATAGTCACCAGGGTGGGTCAACCAGTTGAGGGACCTCACTCAGACCTTAGTTGCCCAGGTGTGCTCACGATTGAGGACCCTGATCGAGTTCCCGCTGTCTGTCTCCCAGTCAGCAGTTCTCACTCAGTTCACCAGTATTTTTTTTAAAAAAGCACACCAGTGTCACCTGTGGTGGACAGTTTTCAGCAGAGTTTCAAGACTAAGACAGACTAAGAAGCAGGATTGCTCATGCACTTCTGAAAAAATGTTGGTTTTGTGTATCTCAGAGTAAGAACTGACTCATAGTTGACCCTCTGATGAGTTTTCAGAGACAGTTAATCACATGGGGAGAGATCGCCCTTCCTCCTGTGGAGTAGCTGATGGGCTTGAACCATGTGCCTTTGGGATTGCAACCCAGTTTCTTGCCACAACCTCATGAATAACAGAACATTGTTCAATACAGTACCAGAAGTAGAGCCCTTCAGATTTCAAGGCACTCAAAAAATTAGGAGGAACAGCTGCAAATATCTATTAATAACTAGAACATAGGATGCACAGCGTATGTATCTAGGAACACTGGAAGTTGTATAAAATGAAATGGAATATAAAAAAAAGAAACGGAATTCACAAAGACTGACACCCTAGTATATAAGCAGCCAGACAAGGGGTCCTTGCTGTTAGTCACATCTTTTATGACAACGGTTACTCATCATTGAAAAAAAATCCCACCCACAGCTAGGTCCAAAGCCATCTAGAACCAAGTATATAAAAAATAAGCTTTATTATTTGCTTCAGTGAAGGTGGGCTGAAGCTGTTAATGCAGCATAAACTCCAAACAAGGGGGAAGGTTGGTTATCTATCCTTATGGCCTTGGATCAGGGTAGGGAGTGATATTGTGGGGGTAAAGGTATTCTAGTTCAGCAGTTCATTCTGGAACTTTTCTCTGAGACATTATGCACTTCCAGGTGTCCTGTTGTCTTAGTTTTCTGGGCTTCCTTCTATCTTAGTGTGGTATGTCTTCCTGTCAGAGGGAAGGGGAGTGTCTAGTAGGTTTACTTGTCTCAGAGGGAGAGGAAGTGATTGATATAAAAGTCCGATAAAATGGAGTTGTTCCTGTTCAGCCTAACAATCACCATGTGCTTTATTAGCAGATCTTATGAGAAGCCAATACTAAATATTTGTAATAAACCAAATGCTATTTCAGGTACAAGCTGGAGTTCACTCTGAGGCACCAAGGCAATCCTTAAGTGTTTACCTGATTCTTGCAGTGTATTTGTTGGCCCCTCCCTCTTAAGTCAAGGGAAGGTTTTGAATAGAAAGAGTTTGGCTTCATTTGTATTGAATTATCTTTGTGTTTTACTTCCTGATAATTTTCAATAAAGAGACAGGGAAGCTGGAATGGGGGCCAGCAGTTTGGGGGCCCTTCAGTCAAGAACTGCTGGCCCCTGTTTTTATGCTCTCTGTTCTATCTCATTCTTGGTTGTCTGTCTCATTATTAATAATTACAAAAATACTTTACCCTTGGTCTGCAACAAGATCTAAAGGTCAATGAGAGAAGTTTTGTACCTTTGTTACCTATTAATCTACTTGGCATATTATTTTGTATTCAAAGTTATAGTGTTTTCCTCCTGAGGAAGAAAATTCACATATTACGTAGAAAACAGGGCCAGCTTCTGTAAGCAGTACACAGTTTCTGTCAGAACAAAATGACTTCTCTAATGTTAGTATATAAGCTGCTACTACAGTGTCAGCAGTCAAGAAATAAAAAAAGAAAACAAAACAAAAAACCAACAAACCAAACACAACATATTGCTTTGAAGAAAATATCCTGTCTACACCTCTCCATAATTCTAAGGTACAATGATGTCAGTTTAAAGACAAAAGTGTACTTGATCCTATATACCATCTTCTGATTACTTGCTATGCATCTAAAAG
>NW_006400029.1:1270971-1272264 GCF_000299155.1 Elephantulus edwardii | reverse complement strand
AGAATACCTGGATGAGATGGATTGACACAATAACTAGGGTAATGGAAGAAGGCGTGTTGGAGACAGTGAGATTGGCTCAGTATTGGGCAGGCTTCAGAGATAATGTGCATAGGGTCACTATGAATCACAGTTGACTAGAAGGCACATTACAACAATGATATCCCTCACTAGGCATTAGTGAGCTGAGATGGACTGGCCTATTATTCTGGGAATGACAAATTGAAGAAGAATGATAATTGTATTTATTCAACTGAAACATGAAATAAAGAGCAATAAAACACAGAATCATAAACAACACCGCTCAGCCTTCCACATGGTGTGAGAACAAGGAAACTCTTTAACATCACAATTGAAAGAGATGGATTCCTTTTTGGTCTTCCTTATTCATTCCTATATATTTTTTGTTAAATTGTATCTGCTTTACCCAGCAAACAATAAGTGTAAGAAGTAAGATAAAATCTACAAGAAAGATGATGCCTCAAAATAGCACCGGTTACACAGGGAATTGCACTGGTAATCCAAAAGCCAGCCCCTTGCTGAAGCTTGAATCCAGTACCCTTTTCTGGAGAAAAATGGACAATCTCTTCCCAAGCTAGTTATATCTTCAGAAACTTGCTGGAGGTCAGTTATAAGTTGGTTCTGACTTAACAGCAATGAATTGTTTTGAAGTAAATGTTGATGTCTTTGCCAATTTCTTTCATAATCAATTTTTGATGATATGTCTATAAACTACACGTGAATGAATGTTTACAATCTTTTTTCCTATTCCGATATCTTTATTTTATTTTCTTAAAAACCCTTCAGTTTTTATGACAATATTTACCAGAAAAAAGGCAGTATCTGACAGTATAGTAATACTTTGAATAATTACACAATCATAGGAGCTTCAGTGAAACCAAATTGCAAAGAAATTTTTCTGATTTGAATCATGAAGACACCAAACAATAGGAACAACTAGAAAAGTCCGAGATTGTTAACAGCTATAGTTTGCTTGCTTCACAATCAACACTTCTTGGTACCAAGAAATCAAAAGATGAATTGCACTGGGAAAATCTGCTGTCTGGGAACTCTCCAGAGTACTGAAGAGCAATGATGTCAGTCTGTAGACTAAGGTGTGCCTGATCCATGCCCTGACCTTCACAGTTCTTGCTATGCATCAGAAAGCTGGACAATGACTAGGGATGATAGGAAATTGATGCATTTGAGCTGTGGTGCTGGAGAAGAGAATTGAATATGCCATGGACTGCAAGCAGAACAAACAGGTTCTTCCTGTTGTTGTTGTTGTTATGTGCC
>NW_006400029.1:1260480-1269011 GCF_000299155.1 Elephantulus edwardii | reverse complement strand
CTCATATGCAAGTTCAAGCTGAAGCTGAGGAAAATTAAACCAAATCCACAAGAGCCAAAATATGACTTTGATTTCATACCACCTGAATTTCAGAATCATCTCAGGTTTGAGGCCTTGAACACTAATGAGGTTCGTTCTAGAGATGGTAAAACCAAGCTGCTCCTTGGAGGCAAGGATTCTGAAGCTTCATCTGACATACTTTGGACATTGTGCAAGGAGGGACATTATGTTTGGGAGGGTAGAGGGGCAGTACAGGAGAGGAAGACCCTCAATGAGATGGATTGACTCAGTGGGGCAATGAGGGAAGGTATGTTAGAGACAATAAGGTTGGCTCAGAATAGAGGAGGGTTCAGACCTGTTGTACATATATGGTTGTATGAGTCACAGGTGACTTGAGGGCACATAACAACAACAACAAATAGAAAAATTGGATTTTCATTCATTGATTGTTGTACATTTTCCTCCCTACTTACAAAAGAAATCATTAATTGTTGCATAATACCCTCTTCCTCCCCAAGTCCACTTTACTATGCGTCTGTCTCTTATTTTAGACTACTGTCATGCAAATAATGCCTAAAAGTCTATTCCTTTTAAAATAGTTCTTTCTTTCATCAGTTCCAAAGGCAGTATTGATTATTTTACTAAGGAAACAATAGGTGTTCTTTTGACATCTCCCTTTCTCTTCCTCACCATCAAGTTAATATTGCCCCAAATTTTATTGTGTCATTAGAAAATATATGTTCTTATTTCATTCAACCTTTTTATTGTTAAACACATAACAAGTTTTTTCAAGAAAATTACCATTGTGATGTTTCTCTGTTATTTTACCATTTGATGTTGTTGTTTGTTAAGTACCGTACATAGAGTCGTACAGTTGTTGAGGACTCCTAGCGACCCTATGAATGAAAGACCTGAGCATTCATAAAATGCCTCTCCAGTATAGATTTTTGTGACAAAAATTCTTTGAACTTACACACTTAGAAAAAAATTTTAAAACAAAGTTGTACCATTTGAATAATATTTTAGTGTTTTGCCCAGTCAACATTTTAGTGTTATTAACCCATTGTCTTTTGCAACCATTATAGATATAAATGTTGCTATGATTCTTGCTCCTTGTTATCTGTTTATGTGGTGTTCTTCCCACCCCTGGAAGTTGTTAGAATTTTCTCTTTGCTAGTATTTGAAATTTCATGTGGGTTTTTTCCCCCCGACTCCTGCCCCGCCCCACGTCAATGCCCAGCTTGTAATTTCCTATTAATTATTGTGGAGTTTTCTCTCTCCTTCTGAAACTGTTACTATGTAGACATTGACAGTTATATTATCTTTTTCTTTTAATTTTACCTTTGTATTTCCTGTTTATTTTTCCTGTTTATTTCTGGGGGAGCTTCTCGATCCGGTTGCCCACACTGTAACTCCAGGGACCTAATGTTTGGAGAGCTGCCTTCTGAATATCCCTCCTCTGCGGTGGACTAGAACCCTCTGCGACCTATTTCTTCTCTGGATTGTCTCCGCTCTGCTACCAGCTGCTTGTTTGCTCCACTTTCGCGGCGTCTCGTGCACTCAAGTCTGGCTCGAGCTGTGCGCAGACTCACCTCAACCTCAACTGCTGTTACTCAGGCGGAGCTCCAGTCCAGCGGAGCCATGATCCTTCTAGTCCTTCTCACCGGATTTGCCCAACTGTACGCTGACCACGGTAAATCTGAATACTTGCCTGCCCCTTGCTCCTGCCCAAACCCGGGCTTTTAAGGGGGCTTTGTTCCAAGAGGAGTCCTCTCCTTTCCACCCCTCCACAGGGTCTAGCAATAGGCTTCTGTGCTCACCCGACCTGCTTTTACTCTTGCTGTAGCCTTCAGAGTTTGTGACCAAGAAGGGAAACTTCAGGCACAAAGAAAGAAAAGAAAAAAATGAACTGGGAAAAGGGAAAGAGAGGGAGAGGGGGGTAAATGTACAACAACAAATGAATGAAAATCCAACATTATGTAAAGTAGTGAAAATAACAATTTTTAAAAAGTCTTTTCACTCTTCTGGGGTGATTTCTTTACCAGTAAAATAGAAAAAAAATGAAAGATGTGGTCTTGTATACATTCAGAACTCTTTTATTCTAGGAATAAGGGAGGCATTTTATAATCAGTCCCTGATTTGACAAAGACCATCCTCCACCTGTTTGCTCCATTAAATAAATCCACATCTGTAGTCAATATTCAAGCTCTTTTGTCCTGCACATGATCTGTCGTTCCTGATGCTCCAGTGTTTCCCCATTTTTACTACTTTTTTTAAAACTAATTTTAATGAACGTTTACAAAGACTTTGGATTTCCATTCATTCATTGTTGCGTTTTTCTCCCTGTCCCCACCCCCCGCCCCAATTTGCTCTTCTCTTTGAAAAGTAAAAGTTCTTTCATTGGTATAATTTTACACTCTTGTCATAAAAATAATACATAATCATATATTACTTTCAAACAATTCTCTCCCTCATCTGTTTCAATGCAGCATACATCATTTATCCCTTCTTAGATCCAATACCAATGTCAGTCCTGCTTTACAAGAGTGTGTAATTAATTATGCAGTTATTTGTCCCTTTCTGAGATATTTCACTCAGCATAATGTCCTCCAGGGTCACCCATTTTGAATAATATTTCGTGAGATCCTTGTTTTCAATTATAAATTATAAAGGTTATTTATCTTTATCTTGTTGTGGTGCCCAAGTATTTTATAAATTCTAGGTATAAGTCCATTATCTGACATGTCATTACCAAATATTTTTCCCCAATCTGTGGCTTCCCATTTTACACTGTTGGAGAAGTTTTTAGATCTGCATAGGGATTTGATTCTTAGAAGGTCCCATTCATCTACTTTTAAAGCAATGGATTTCTTAATTGGTGTCACCAAAGTGAAATCATTTAACCATGAATGTGTGTGTGTCACAGAGAGGAGAGAGAGACAGTGGCAGAGAGAAAAGAAAACTTGAGATCTTGGCAGAGATTCAGAAAAGGTTTCAAAAATTTGTAGGTAAGAATGACCAGAAAGGCAATGGAAAAGGAGAGCTTCCCCAAACCCCCAACTCGCTTTAGTAGGGTGGATTCAGATTTACATCTTCATCTGGTCTCTGAAGTGGTAATTCTTTACAGGAAGAGACTGAACATAGTTAGACTTTATAAGTGGATAATAAATTACAAGTATTAAAATAATATTGCTTATTTTTCTCCTAGATTCTCATAAAAATGTTCTGCAGACCACAGTTCCAGAGAAGATTTCGTCATCTGACCACATAAAAGACAAAGAGAATGTAATTGGAAAATATATTTTTATATCTTAAATTGTGTTAAGTTGCCTGTGAAGACAAGATCAGCATTGCTAAAAACCAGCAGGAATTTACTTCTTGGAGGCAGAGTTCACAGTTCACGATAGGTTCACAGCAGGGAGCAGCTGATGTGTATGGGTATGTATGTGAGTGGAGGAGGCAGAGTTTCTGTTGAAGATGATTCTCTTCAACGAGCTAGGCACTCAACTCATGGGGAAGCCCCTGAAGTTCCTCAGGATTCTGTCCCCTCTAGTAGGATCTGACACCTAGGGGATCCTCCACTATAACTTTTTGTTAAAGTTTTTAGACTATAAATCACAGAGGAAATTGCCCATCTTTCTCCCACAGAGCAGCTAGTACATTAGAAAAACCTGCCTTGGAGTTGGAAGCACATTTCTTTACCGCGAGACTACCAGAGCTGCTTGTTGTTGTTAGGAGCAGGTGAACAAATGAAGCAAGTCATGCAAGCATAGGATCAAAGTCTGTCTTTATTTAAAATGAGAATATTTTGTTAATTGTGGAATTTTTTATATTCACTTTTTGTTTTCAAAGTATTACATTAATTTAGTACTTGTCTTCTGAGACTTTTAGCCATCCTAATCCTATGTTCTCTAGTTTCATTGACTTTGCAAAGGGTGGATCACAACGAACTGTG
Organism: Elephantulus edwardii; assembly: GCF_000299155.1. Lineage (NCBI taxonomy): Eukaryota > Metazoa > Chordata > Mammalia > Macroscelidea > Macroscelididae > Elephantulus > Elephantulus edwardii. Next base: position 1,265,056 of record NW_006400029.1, on the reverse strand, counting down.
GCTGACTCTGAGAAGAATGGGAATCCCAGAATATTTAATTGTTCTTATGCAAAACCTATACTTGGACCAGGAGGCAGTCATCAGAATAGAGAAGGAAACATTGCATGGTTCAAAATCAGGAAGGTTGTACACCAGGGAGGTATTCTGTCTCCATACCATTTCAATCTATATGCAGAACAGATCATCTGGGAGACTAGGCTGTATGAGGAGGAATGTGGCATCAGGATTGAAGGATGACTCATCAACAACCTGTGTTATGCAGATGACGCAACCCTGCTTGCTGGAACTGAGGAGGACCTGAAGCATTTGCTGCAGAAAGTCAAAGACTGTAGCCTTCAATATGGACTGAAGCTCAACATCAAGAAAACAATTTTTTTTTAAAAAATTATTTTATTAATTTTAATGAACATTTACAGAGATTTTGGATTTATATTCATGCATCGTTGGATTTTTCTCCCTGACCATCCCTCCCCCACAATTCGCTCTTCTCTTTGAAAAGTAAAAGAAAAATTCTTTCATTGGTATAAAATTTGCCCCCCTCCCCAAGTACACTCCACTAAGCAACCTTCATTCTGGGCTTCTGTCATATCTATAATAACCAATCAGTATCACTTTAAAGCTGTTCTCTCCCTTATCTGTTTCAATGCAGTATACATAACTTATCCAATTTTCTGAGTCTCACCCAAATCCTGATGTCAGTCCCGTTCTACAACAGTGGCACTATGCAGTATTTACCCTTTTGTGCCCGAGATATTTCACTCAACATGATGTCCTCCAGGGTCACCCACTTTGAATAATATTGCATCCTTGGGCTGAATGGCAGCACTATGTTTGATAGTAAAGGGATTGAGACTATTAACAGCTTTAGTATGCCTGGCTGTACGATCAACACTCTTGGTACTAGCAGCCAGGGAATGAAGAGACAAATTGCATTGGGAAAGTTGGCTGACAGGGACTTCTCCATAGTTCTGAAGAGCAATGACATCAGTCTGGAGTCTAACGTGCACCTAATCCAGGCCATGGTCTTTGCAATTGCTTGCTATGCATCAGAAAGCTGAACAATGACTAGGGATAATAGACAATTGATTCCTTTGAGCTGTAGACCTGGAGAAGAGAGTTGAATATACTGTGGACTGATTGGAAAACAAACAGGTTGGTTTTTATTTTTTCTAGAGAGAGTGAAACCATTCTGCTCCTTGGAGGCAAGGATTCTGAGTCTTCATTTGACATACTTTATTCATGTTGCAAAGAGAGACCGGTCCTTGGAGAGGGACATCAGGCTTGGAAGGATGGAGGGACAGTGAAAGAGAGGAAGACCATTGAGATGGATTGGCTTAGTGACTGGAGTAATGAGAGTAGGTGTGCCAGAGAAAGTAAAGTTGGCACAGGATAGAGCTGGTGTCATAGGATCGCTATGAGTCATAAGTGATTCGACGGCACCTAACAATAACAACAAAACTAGTGCTTTTGTGATAAGTGCTGTGTTGCAGTCCCAAAGGCATGTGGTTCAAGTCTACCAGCTGCTCTACAGAAGGATGGACTGTCTCCTGCACGATTACTCTGGAAACCCACTGGAGAGTCAGCTATGGGCCAGATCCCACTTGACAGTACACAACAAGTCTTGTGCAATGGGCTCAAGCATGGTGGAGATCATGGAGTGGGACAAGGATAGGACAAGGTTCTGATCTGTTCATAGGGTCACCATGAGTCATAGTTGACTTGATGACACCTAACATCAACATGACCAACAACAATTTTATCTTTGATGATTCCTTCAGCTTCTTACTTGCCTATTTCTTCCAGTGAATCAGTGAGGCTCTGAATAGTGGTAATTCTCCTGCTGGCCTGTCTGGTGATTAGCACAGGCTTTCTCCACAGATTTTCTAGATTTAAGTCTAGATTGTAAGCAGATATTCTGCTATATTTATTCTCTAGGGAAATGTGCTTCTCAATTTTTTTTCTCCTCCCTAGTATACCCACTGCTTTCAAGTTAATTCAAACTTTTCCTTCCCTCTATTGGGTTTTGAACCTACAAAATTTTGGGGATAGTGTCCATCTTTCTCTTGGAAGAGCTGGTTGACTAGAACTTCTAATTTTCTAGTTTTTAGACCTATACATAGGCACTATGCTATCCAGGCCCTTTCCTTCAGGTAGAGGATAATTGTCATAATTGTGAATCTTCAAATTTATTTTTCATTAATTGGTTTTTTTCAAAACTTTCTATTTAATATAAAGATTTACTGCGTCAAGCCCTTGCTCACCACTGTCCCCAGCTGATTGATGGTAACTGCTTATCCCCGCATGCCATTCTCTCTTCGGTATCTGGGCTTTATTTACTGAGAGAATACACCCCACATCACTTTCATGTGCATTGTTAGCCATGAAGCAGTACATAAGCTTACTCCAGTTTTTCTTTTTCTGATAGGCAAAAAGGGAAAAGGGGCTCAGTTTGATTTTTTGTTTAATGTTCCTTTTCCTGCTATTATTAATACCAACTTTTCCTCCATTTTTAGCACTTAGTATATGAATATTGTTTCCCAATTGTCTGCTCTCTTGCATTAAAAAAAAATAAAATCTTGAACAGTATGATAATTCAGGCTGTTTAATCATAACAATGTGAGAGACTCTCCCTTTTTAAAAAACAGAGGGAAATGTGAGAAGTGACTGCAATTTATCTCGACTGATAGAGTGAGATCTGACCCCTGCCCTACCCTGTGCCGTCCTCCTCTAACTTCCGGCATACTTGAGCCCATTGCTGAAATAACTGTGTCAATAATCTTGTTAGTGGTTTTCTTTATTCATTAGCCCTCTAACTTTCTAAGCAGAGTTTATATCTGTTGTTCATAGGGTTGCTCTGAGTTATATGTAACTTGATGTAACCACAACAATATCAAATATAAGGTTGTTGTTATTGAGTTTTGTACAACAAATAGTGACTTTATGAACAACAGATCTGAACTCTATCTTATTCTCTGCCATCTTTATCATTCCCCACACGCTTGAGCCCATTGCCACAATCACTGTGTCAATCCATCTCACCTCTCTTTTGTCTATACTCTGTCTTTCTAAGCCTACATTCCATCTTTCTAAGCATGCTGTTCCTTTCCAAGGAATAGCCTCTACTAACAACATGCCCATAGTATGTAAGATGAAGATGAAGTCTCACCATGCCTGCTTCCAAAGAGCATTCTGGATTCCCTTTCTCCAGGATATGTTCTTTTGGCAGTACATGAGATAGTTGGTACTCTATTCCAACATCACAACTCAAAGATAATAATTCTTCTCTCATTATTCATTGTCCAGCTCTCAAATGCTAGCAGTTGATTTTAATCTGGTGTACCTTATTCTTTAAGCTGATATCATTGCTCTTCAGTACTTTAGAGAGGTCTCTGACAGCAGACTTTTCCAATACAGTATGTCTTCTGATTTCCTGACTGCTAGTACCAAGGGTAGTGATTGTGGATCCAAGGAAAATGAAATTATTGATAATTTCAGTTTTCTCTCTTTTGATTATAATGTTGTCTATTGGCCTAGTGGTGAGCATTTTTCTTTCCTTGAGGTTGAGCTGTAAACCTTATAAATGATGTAGTCTTTGATCTTTTGCAACAAGTGCTGTAAGTCCTCCTCACTTTCAAAATGTAAAGGTATCTCATCTGCATAATGAAGGTTTTTGATGAGTTTGGCTCCAATCTTGATGCCACATTCCTCTTCATAAAATCTAGGTTTCGTGAATGATTTGTTTGACATACAAATTCAGTAGGCATGGAGGAAGGATACAGCCCTGATGCACACCTTTCTTGATTTTAAACCATACCCTTGCTCTGTTTGTACAACAGCTTCTTGATCTAGATATAGATTTTGTATAAGCATAAGTAAGTGTTCTGGAATTCCCATTCTTCTCAATGTTAGCCATAATTTGTTATGATCCACACAGTCAAATGTCTTAGCATAGTCAACAAAAGACAGACATTGTAATATTTTCTGCTTTCAGCCAGGATACACTGGATATCAACAATTACATCCCTGGTACTGCAGCCTCATTTAAACCTATCTTCTTTTCTTATTATTACTAATTTTAATGAAAGTTTACAGAAACATTGGATGTACGTTCATTCATTGTTGCACTTTTCTCCCTGCCCACACTTTCACTCCCACACCCCCTAACCCCATCCCTGGGTGCTCTTCTCTTTGAAACGTAAAAGAAAAATTATTTTGTTGTCATACAATCCCTCCACCCAAGTCCACTCCACTATGCAGCCTTCGTTCTGGACTCCTGTTATGACAGTAATCATACATCCCTTTTAAACAGTTCTCTCTCTCATCTATTTTAATGCAAGAGACATAATTTATCCCATCTTTCTCAGTCCCCCGAACCCCAATGCCAGTCCCATTTTAAAACAATGGCACTATGCAGTATTTGTTTTGTGGGTGTTTTTTTTTTTGTGACTGAGATATTTCACTCAGGATAATGTCCTCCAGGGTCACCCATTTTTGTATAATATTTCATGAGTTCCTTGTTTTTCAATGTAGCATAGTATTCCATTGTGTGACTATACCACAGCTTCTCTATCCATTC
>NW_006400029.1:1245194-1259530 GCF_000299155.1 Elephantulus edwardii | reverse complement strand
TCTTTGCAATTATTTGTTATGTGTCAGAGAGTTGGACAATGATTAGGGAGGATATAAGGAGAATTGATGCCTTTGAGCTGTGGTGCTGAAAAGAGTATTGAATATACAATACACTGCTAAGGAAACAAACAGGTTCATCCTGGATAGGGTTAAATCAGGCTGCTCTTTGGAGGCAAGGTTTCTGAGGCTTTGTCTGACATACTTTGGACATGTTTCAGGAGGGACCAGTCCTTGGAGAGGGACTTTATGTTTGGGAGGGTGAAGGAACAGGGCAGGAGAAGAAGACACTTTATGAGGTAGATTGATTCAGTGACTAGGGTAGTCAGGGTGGGTGTGTCAGAGACGATGAGATCGGCACAGGACAGAGCAGGGTTTAGGGCTGTAGTATAAAGGGTTGCTATAAGTTCCAAGTGTCTCAACGGCACATAATAACAACAATAACAACAACATATTCACAGTAGTGGAATTACTGGGTCAAATGGTATTTCTATTTGCAACTTTTTGAAAAAGCACCATCCTTCCTTCCATAGTGGTTGCACCATTTTATACTCCCACTAATGTGACTGTTGTTGTTGTTATAACTGTAAAGTAGCCTGTGACTCACTGGTTAAAAGTAATAAACTGTGTTTGGGAGGGAAAAAAAAGTGAATAAGTGTTCCAGTTTCTCCACAACCTTGCCAGCATTTGTTGTTTGCTGTTCTGTTAAATTTTGCTGTTCTTACTGGACTGAGATGATATCTCACAGTTGTTTTGATTTGCATCTCTCTTAGAGCTAGGGATTTTGAACATTTCTTCATGTGTTTGTTTGCCATCTAAATGCCTTCTTTAGTGAAGTGTCTGTTCACATCCTATGCCCATTTTTCAATTAGGTTGTTTACCGTTATCTTGTCGTGGTGCTCAAGTATTTTATAAATTCTAGATATAAATCCCTAATCTGACACGTCATTACCAATTTATTTTACCCCCAGTATGTGGCTTCCCTTTTTACCCTGGTGGAGAAGTTTTTGGATGTACATAGGGATTTGATTCTTAGAAGGTCCCATTCATTTATTTTATCTTCTCCTGGTTGTAGATTTTTCAGGATACTTGGAAGACTTGTTGTGGATTAGGACGTCTAAAATTTTTGCAAGCTTTTCTTTAATGAAGGTCATAGTCCTTGGTTTTAGTCCTTGGTCCATGATCCACCTCGAGTTAGTTTTTGTGTATGGAGTGAGGTGTGGATCTTGCTTGAGTTTCCTGCAAATAGTTTTACAATTTTGCCAACACCATTTGTTAAAAAGGCTGTCATTTCCCCACTTAACTGATTTCATCTCCTTGTCAAAAATCAGTTGACCATATAGATAGATGGGCTGATTTCCAGGTTCACAATTCTATTCCATTTATCTTTGTGTCTGTCATTGTACCAGTGCCATGGTGTCTTGACCACCATGGCAGTGTAGTAAGATTTGAAATCAGGGAGTGAGATGCCTCCTACATTGTTTCTCCTTCTAAGGAGTGCTTTGCTTATTGGGACCTCTTTCCATTCCAAATGAAAATGGAGATTGCCTTTTCCATCTCATTGAAGAATGGGATTAGTATTTGTATTGGGATTGCACTGAACGTGTAAATTGCCTTTGGTAGTAATTCCATTTTCACAATATTGAGTCTACTTATCCACGAGCAAGGGATATTCTTCCACTTCTCCAGGTCTCTTTTTGTTTCTTGTAGTAATGTTTTGTAATTTTCTTTGAATACATCCTTTGTGCTTCTGGTTAGATTTATTTCCAAGTATTTAATCTTGTAATTTGCTGTTGTGAAGGGTATTGTTTTTCTTAGCTCTAGCTCTGTATTCTCTTTGTTATTTTAGAGAAATTAAACTGATTTTTTTATTTTGCTCTTGTATCGCGCCACTTTGCTGAATTGGTCAACTATGTCCAGTAATTTTCTTGCTGAATCTTTGGGGCTTTCTAAGTAAACTATCATATCATCTGCATAGAGAGATAATTTTACCTCCTCTTTGCTGTCACTGTCTATTTGCTGGCAACTTAACAGTGACACCATGATGGGGGCAAGCACGTCAGAGATACACAACTCTGGGAGAGGATCAGAGAGTTAATCCAGCTCAATTTTATTGGGGACTGCAGTGCATTTATAAACAAACAGGTAAATAGGAAGATAAGATAGGGTGAGCTTACAGACATGGGACATGTGGATTGGTGAGGAGAACCTCAGCTTCATGCAGACTACTCCCAGCTCAACAGATGCAGCAGCCGTCTTCCCAGGTCTCGAGCTTTTTCAAGCTGGTACTACCCCGTATTAAAGGCCGTTTGGGAGGCTTGCACTTCTCTGGAGGTTAGGTGATCTGTCCTGGCCAGAGACCCTCCTTTCCTCCCCAGCATTCTGCAACATCTTCTCCCTTTCCTTTTTAAGGAGGGGAAAGTCTCTGGTGTAGAGCCTCTTGTGTTTCTTGGGAGGGGGGCAGTCCAATGACTAAGAGTAGAAAGATTATTATTCAGTGCAACTGTTTGGGCATTATTTCTTGTGAAGAGGTCTACGGCTTGTCTTTTAATGACAACTGGGGGGATAATAGAAAAGGTTAGAATTGCTATCACTTCATTTCCAGATTGGATTGTGAGTTGAATATAGGATAGCAAAGAGAGTTGCATACATATAATAAATTTTTATAAAAAAAGAAACGTTACAAAACCTGATTAGCTTCTCCTGCTACAGCAGTATTGATGGTCAAAGCAGCGATAAGGAGTGGTGTAAACACAGGATCAGTGGTTATACCACTCCCAGGGTTAAGGTCAAGAGCCTGTTGGTTGAATTTTCTTCAGTATGCTGCACAGGTGTCTTTGCTGTCTGGGGCTTTGACTTCCTTTTCCTCTGTCTCATCTTGTCGTGGATGCTCAATTGATGGTAGGCGGATTGTAATCAGACATGAGGAGCAGGAACCCACACAGCATGTGGTCAGTTCTGTGGGAAAATAGAAGCAAAACCTCTCCCAATGGTTAGTAAAGATCAGGCCCTTTTCATACTTGATCTGATGGATCCTTCCACGCAACCCATATTGATGGCTCACCAGGAGGTGTATCTGATTGCCAGTGAACATATATGGGAGGTTTTGAAAAAATTGCCGTCATCATATCTTTCCAGTCTTGAGTGGTCTGTGCCTTCGCCCACGGAGAACTAGCTCCATCATCTCTATCAGCTGTCCCAAGTTCTTTTAACTTTCTCACAGCACATATCACTGTAAGGGATGTTTAGGTGTGGGCTATACTCCAACAAGAAACACATGTGCCTCAGAGCTAGCATCACACTGATCACAAAATACCTCATGTAAAGGACACTCAGGTGTTGGGTACATACCAACAGAGCACACAGGTAACTCAGAGTTCCACCCAGCGTCTTACTGATCACACAACATCTAAGCCTAAGAATTTCCCATTTCTTCACTGCTTTCTCAATATTGTCCTCACCTGCTTTCTTTGTTTTCCTTACTTCTTGGGAGACTAGAGAAGTGGCGGTGCAATCATCTCTGAATTCTTTAAGGCTGTTTTTAGATCCCCTGCCATAACACTTTATAAACAGCTGATGGGGCATTTCTTCTAATGGTGCCACAGTCTTTGTCAAAACCAGTTCTGATTGATGACCTTTGTCAGCATGTCTGTTGCCATTCCCTGTCACTCCTCCTGAGAGATATTTCACCCTGATTCATTAGGAAATGAATCCTCTTAGCTACTTCCTGCTGGTAAAGGGTGTTGTAGGTCCCAGGGTGAAAATCTTCTCCCACTATTCTAAAGGGTGCCAGGTTTGCACATTGAAGATGTGAGCAGCAGTAATCCAAGGGGCGGTATCAACAACTGTTGTCCAAAAGGAGGAAGCTTGAGATTGTGTAAGTTTGACCTCCCCGCTTTCTAACAAGGCCATTAAACACTGTACTTGAGGATTTTTCAAATTGCTTGCCAAATCTTTTATTTTGCTTGCCAAATATTTCAAATTGCTTGCCGAATTACCCTTGCTAAAGCAACGAAGCACTTGCCCGATAAGATGGACCTGTGTCAGGTTCCCTGCTTCCAACGGGGCAAGTGCAGAAAGAAGAGAGGAGAAGAAAGAAGAAAGAAGAAGAAAGAATTTCCCCTTGCTTTTTGCCTAAGCAAGGGGTGCTTACCTGATAAGGTAGACTTATGCCAGGTCCCTTCCCTTTCACCTATGTCAAGTTTAAGCCTACGTCAGGTCCCCAAGACCACATCAGGCTTCCAGGACTATGTCAGGGCCCCCAAACTATGTCAGGTCCCTATTCCCTGATGAGAGTGAGCACAGAAAAAGGTGCTCATCTGATCCCTGATGGGAGTGAGTGCAGAGAATACTCACCCGAAACTCTGATGGGAGTGAGCACAAAGGGTACTCACCAGAAAACTTGATGAGACTGAGCACAGGGCATCCTCACCAGATATTTTGTCAGGTTTGTTCATTCACTGGCAACTTAATAGCAACACCCTGATGGGGGCAAGCACAGCAGACATACATCACTCCAGGAAAGGATCAGAGAGTCAATCCAGCTCAATTTATTGGGGACTGCAGTGCACTTATATACAAACATAAGCAGGATGACAGGATAGGGCGGGTTTACACATGTGAGACATACAGATTAGTTAGGAGAACCTCAGCCTCGTGCAGACTACTCACAGTTCAACAGATACAGCTACTGTCTTCCCAGGTGGCAAGCTTTTCAAGCTGGTACAGCCACACAGAAGGGAGCTTTCTCTACCCTGTATTAAAGGCCGTTGGGAAGCTTGCACTTATCTGGAGCTTAGGTGATCTCTCCTGGCCAGAGGCCCACCATTCCTCTCCAACATTCCACAACTCTGCCAATTTGGATACCTCTTATATCCTTCTCTTGTCTTATTGCTATCACTAAGACTTCCAATACAATATTGAATAATAGAGGCAATAGTGGTCATCCTTGCCTAGTTCTTGTTCTTAAAAGGAATGCCTTTAACCTCTCTCCATTGAGAACAATGTTAACTCTTGGGTTTGCATATATACTTTTCACTATGTTAAAGAAATTCCCGTCTAATCCTGTTTTGTTGAGTGTTTTAATCAGGAAAGGGTATTGGATTTTTGTCAAAGGCCTTTTCTGCATCAGTTGCTAAGATCATGTGGTTCTTGTTCTTTGTTTTCTTAATGTGATTAATTATTTTGTTTTTCTTGTGTTGAACCATCCTTGCATACCTGTTATTAATTCAACTTGGTCATGGTAAATGATTTCTTTGATGTATCATTGGATGTATCATTTGGATGCTTCATAGAATGAGCCTGGGAGAATTCCATCTTTTTCTATTTCCTGAAATAGTTTATGTAGAATTGGTGACAGTTCTTCTCTGATAAAATTTGCTTGTAAAATCATCTGGTCCAGGTCGTTGTTTTTGGCTGGAAGTTTTCAATTTCTTCTTTTGTAATGGGTCTGTTCAGGATTTCAATTTTGGTTTGTGTCAGTTTAGGAAGGCTGTGCATTTCTAAGTATTTGTCCGTTTTCTTTAGGTTTTAATGTTTGTTTGAGTATAGTTTTTAATAATATTCTAATATCAGCCTTTTTATATTAGTTCGTTCTATTGTTGTGATGTTACCCGTTACGTCTCTTATTTGGATTATTTGTGTTTTTCCTTCTTTTCTTTTGTTAGTTTTGCTAGTGGTTTGCCAATTTTATTGACCTTTTCAAAGAACCTTCTTCTAGTTTTGTTGATGGTTTAGATTGCTTTTCGGTTTTCTATTTCATTTATTTCTGCTCTAATTTTTATAACTTAAGTGTTTGGGGTTCTTTTTTTTTAAAAGAGTATGTTGGGTTTTCTTGCTGTTCTTTTTCAATTTGTTGGAGCTGTTTGGTTATAGAGTCAATGTTCATTTTCCCCCTGCCTTTTGATGTGTTTGCTTATGTATAGAAATTGATCTCTGATTACTGCTTTGGCTGTTTCCCAGAGGTTTTGGTAAGTGGTGTTTTCATTGTCATTTGTTTCAAGAAACTTTCCCCCCCATTTTTAGAACTTAATTAACTTTATTTGTTTAAGAAAATCCACTGTGTGGTGGCCACAGCTGGAACCTGAGTCCTCTGCACAGAGACTCCAGTGTGAGTCTTTACAAGATGATCCATGAATTCCTGGTAGGCAGACTTAATCAACACCATCTCTTTCCAGAGATCTGGGGTCAAATAGGTCTTTGAGATGGCATCAAAGGTGGCCTTGGTGAAGTTGCCCAGGGTAGCTGTATAGCCCCTGGCTGAGGTGTAACAGTTATCAATTCCAGCCATCATCAACAGGTTCTTGGGCACAGGGGCCAAGACGATTCCAGTGCCTTGGGGTAAAGGGATCAGATGCCCCAACACAGAGTCACAGCACCCAGTCACCTTGCAGGGAACGGTGTGAGGCTTGCCAGTCTTGTTACCCTAGTAGCCACGCCGCACAGCGACAATGGAGAGCTTGGCTAGGATAATGTCCCCATGGATGGCAGTAGCCACCTCCTTGGAGCACTTGACTCCCAAGTTAACATGGCCATTATAGTCTCTGATGGCTACAAAGGCCTTGAACCTGGTCTGCTGGCCAGCACGTGTCTGCTTCTGCATTGGCATGGTTTTCAATACTTCATCCTTGAGGGACATGCCCAGGAAGAAGTCGATGATCTCAGACTCCAATGATTTTATCTTCATATCTTTCACCAGGTGGTCCAGTTTGTTGATGAGGAGCCACTCCTTGTCCTTGGTTTTGCCTCCTTGAGCTCCACAGCCCCTCCTATGGCCCCATCCACAGCCCTGCAGACCGCTATTGAAGCCTCCACGGAAACCGCTGAGGGCTCCCATCCCAGGGCCCCCAGGGCCTCCAGGCCCTCCCGCTGCACCGGCGTCACCTGCCATTTGGTGTTTTCTCAGAGAAGAAGTCAAGAAACTTTTTCATTTCATTTTTTATTTTTTCTAGTAGCCACTCATGTTCAAGCAAGGTGATGTTCAACTTCCAAATGTATGGTTTTTTCTTCTTTATCCTCTTGCTATTAATTTCTAATTTTGTGGCATTGTGGTCTGAGAAGATGCTTTGTATTATTTCTGTGTTTTTTAATTTATTGATGCTTGCCTTGTGACCTAGAATGTGATCTATTCTGGAGAATGTTCCATGCACATTGGAAAAGAAGGTATACTATGCTTTTTTTGGGTGCATTAGCCTATAAATGTTTATGAGATCGACTTGGTTTATTGTGTGGTTTAATGCTTCAGTATCTTTGCAGAGTTTCTTCCTAGTAGTTCTTTTTTTTGAGAGTGGTATATTGAAGTCTCCAAGTACTATGGTAGTGTTGTCTATTTCCTTTTTCGGTTTTGTTAATGTTTGTTTTATATATTTTGCAGGTGTTTCATTTGGTGCATAGATATACATTATTGTTATGTCCTCTTATTCTATTGACCCCAAAGGGTCATAATGCTCAAAAGCATTATGTAGTGACCTTCTTTGTCCTTTGTGATAGTTTTTGCATTGAAATTTATCTTATCAGAGTTCAGTATCACTACTCCTGCTTTTTTCTGATTGCTATTTGCTTGGTATATTTTTTCTGCCACCCTTTTTCATTTTTCAAGTGTGTCTCTTGTAGACAACATATTGATGGATTTTGGTTTTTTATCCGATCTGCTACTCTTTTTCTCTTCAGTGGTGCATTTAAACCATTCACATTCAGTGTGATTATTGAGAGACAAGGTTTTATTGCTATCATTTTGGGGAGTTCTTTTTGATATTGCTTCTAGTTCCTTTTCCCCATTTTACTTTCTGTGGCACTTCTGTAAGAAGGACATCTCTCAGTGTTTTCTGCAATGCTGGTCTTATTTTTTCAAACACCCTTAGGTTCTGTTTTGCTGGGTAAATCTTAATCTCTCCTTCATACTTGATAGACAGTTTTGCTGGATACAGTATTCTTGGTTGACTGCTGTGTTCTTTGAATGTTCGATATATGTCATTCCACTGTCTTCTTGCTTGCATGTTTTTTGCTGATAAATCAGCACTTAATAGTACCTGCTTTCCCTTATAGGTTACTCTTTGTTTCTCCCTCACTGTTTTCAGAATTCTCTCCTTATCTTTAGTTCTGACAAATTTGACTGAAATTCCTCATTGTTTTTATTTTGGGATCTGTTCTATATGGTGCTCACTCAGCATCCTGAGTATATATTCTCTCATTTTTCATTATGTCTTGGAAGTTTTCTTCTAGTAATTCTTCCACAACTTTTTCAGTGCCTTTACTTGCTTCCTCCTGTCTGGGATTCCAATGATGCACATGTTATTTATCTTTCTTTAAAAAAATTTAATTTGTTATCAATTTCAGTAAAAATTTACAGAGACTTTGGATTTTCATTCCTTCATTGTTGCACTTTTCTTCTCTCCCAACCCCCCCCCCCAGTACACTACCCTCTTGAAAAAGTAAAAGAAAAATTCTTTCATTGTTTTACAAACCCTCCCCCAGGTCCACTCCACCATGTAGCCTTCACTTTAGACTCCTGCCATGAAAAAAACACCTAATCTCAAATCCCTTTTAAAGGGTCTTCTCTCTCATCTGTTTCAATGCAGTATACATTATTGAACCCATCTTTCTCAGTCTCTCCCCAACCCCAAGGTCAGTCCTGCTTTACGACAGTGGCACCATGCAGTATTTGTCCCTTTGTGACTGAGATACTTCACTCAGAATAATGTCCTCCAGAGTCACCCATCTTGAATAGTATTGCACGAGTTGCTTGTTTTTCAATGCAGCATAGTATTCCATTGTGTGAATATATCACAGCTTCTCTATCCATTCGTTTGCTGATGGGCACATGTTATTTCATGTGATGACTAATGTGTCCCACATTAGTCTTAGGTTTTTCTCTTTTTGCTTCTTTTCTGATTCTGCTTTTTGCTCTAGCAGATCAGTGGTGACAATTCTATCTTCTATTTCATGGCTCTCTGTTCCATTTCTTCAATCTATGCATGTGTCCCTCCATCATGTTGACAGCATCTGAAACCCTGAACCTCATATTTTGAATCATGGTTTCTTGTTATTTCCAGTGTTCCATTTCTTCAATCTATGCATGTGTCCCTCCATCATGTTGACAGCATCTGAAACCCTGAACCTCATATTTTGAATCATGGTTTCTTGTTTTTCCAGTGCCTCTAAAGTCTTGTTAGTTTTATCTTCAGTGTTTTGGATTGTTTTTTCAAGCTCCTCCTGATTTTTGCTTGCAGTGTCCTGTAATTCTTCAAATTTGTTTTTCACCCATTGAAAAGATTCAATCATTGTTCTTTGAATTCTGTGTCCGAACGTTCCATCAGACTTTCTGGCTTCAGGAAATCCATTGCTACTGTGTCTCTTTTTGGGATGATATCTTGCTTTGGGCTTGTGTGGAGAGTAGAGTAGTCTGCTTATTTTGATTTTGGGACATTATTTTGGTAGAGATTTTCATGACTGAGGTGATAGGTGATTTTTGATCTGACATCACTGCTCCATTAGAAGTTCGGGTAGGCACACGAGTAGATGCACGTAGGGTGGGTGCACATACAGAGACACACTTGGGGGGTGGGGGAGAAGTGCACACCGATGCACACTGGAGTGGAGTGCAGCGAAGACCTCACTTAATTTCCTGCTGGCTTGCTTGCTCCTGGCGAGCGTGTCCCAGTGCTCCTCCCTGACTCAGCTCTGGCTCCCCACTATGACTCACAGCATCCCACAGAGGCTTGCTATACCCCGCCAACACTTGCTTTACCCTGCCAGTTTTTTGCAGCTTCTATGGCTCTGAAATATCCACGTTGATACACAGCAATATTTTGAGAAGCACCTGTATATTTGTGCTCTCTTTTTGCCCCGAGGCCTGCAAAGCCAAGGGGCTGACAGCAGTTTGTTTCACAAAGTACCTGAGTAAGCACAGAGGAAGCCTAATGTTCCCTTCTGGAAGTGACTTGTCACCTTCTTTGAGGGGCCCAGCACCTCCCTGTTGCCATGTGGTCAGACCTCACAGCATTTTGTTCCCCAAATTACCTGCTTAGTTGTCTGGATTTGCCAGGCATAGTTGCTGTGTGGAGTGTAGTTGTGGCATGGGACCTAAATAAGTCTTCTGCTTGCATGGACTTTATGGTGGAACACTCTGACAACTTCAGTCATCTCCATTTATCATAATGTGATTTATTGATATAATTGTTGATTATATTGATATAATTTTTATTCTCTCTGTGTTGAGGTATTACTCTTATGGATTATACAATTGAGATATAATCCTTATGGAGATTCTAGCCTTAGAGGCAAGGATTTTGAAGGTCTATCTCACATACTTTTGGCATGTTGCCAGCAGAGACAAGTCCTTGAAGAAGGATGTCAGAAGAAGAGGGAGTCAGCACAGGAGAGGAAGACCCTGGATGAGTTGGATTAACACAGTGACTGTGGCAATGGGGTCAAGTGTATCAGAAACAGTTTGGCTTAGGATAGGGTATAAAGCTCAGAGCCATTGTTAGGGTCTCTATGTGTTATCAACCACTCAACAGCACATAACAAAAACAACAACAGCAGTCATTTATCATCATCACTAAATACTTAATATCCTTGTTGTAGTTACGTGCCATCAAGTGAACTACATCTCATAGCAATGTTACAAACAGCAGATTGAAAACTTTGCTTATCTTGCCTCATCCATGTGATTTTATTCAGTGAGATCTGTATAAAATTATTAATTATTTCAAATTTCAAAGATGTAATTTCATTGTCTTTTGGTATCCATCCATTATATGGAAAAGTTACTTATAACTTTTTGAAAGAAAATTCTTTTTAAAAGAGAAGTTTTAAAAAAAGTTTAAAAGATGCATCTGTTTTTAAGATACTATTTGTCTTTTGTTTTCATCTATTTGGGTATGATATGCTTGGGTTTTGGTCTTAGTGTTGTTGACATTCACATTTCTTTTGTTAAAATAGTACTTGAATTTTATGGTTTATTTATATTTCATATGGGAAAATCCTTTACTATTAATTATTCCAATACCATTTCTTCCCTACTCACTCTCATTTTCTTGTTTATCTTGAATTGTAATTACTTAAATGCTAAACAGTAATAATAGGTTACATTTTTATCATTTTACTTTCTGTATTTTTCTTTTCTCCCTCTATTTCACTTTAAATACTTTTTAATGACTTGTATTACTTTTCGTCATTTGTATATTCTGTTATACAAATGGTCTTACATCATAAGGTTAAATTTTTGTTAACTGTTACTGTATTTTTCCTGCTCTAGAATTTCCATTTGTTTGGGATTGCCTCTTAAGTTTCTCATTTTAATCATGATTGTTCATAATAACTGTAGGTTTTTTATTACTCTATGTTTATTGTTGTTGTTATGTGCCATTGAGTCACTTGTGACTGACTCATAGTGACCCTATGTATAAGAGCCCTAAATTCTTCTCTATCCTGAGCCGACCTCACTGTCTCCA
Organism: Elephantulus edwardii; assembly: GCF_000299155.1. NCBI lineage: Eukaryota > Metazoa > Chordata > Mammalia > Macroscelidea > Macroscelididae > Elephantulus > Elephantulus edwardii. The sequence continues at coordinate 1,248,080 of NW_006400029.1, read as the reverse complement.
ACACATCTATTCTCATTACCCAAATCACTGAACTGATCCATCTCATTGAGGGTCTTCTTCTCTTGTACTTTCCCTCTACCCTCTCCAAAGACTGGTACCCCCTTGCAACATGCCCAAAGTATTGCAGACAAAGCTTTAGAATCCTTGCCTCCAAAGAGCAGCCTGGTTTTACCCTTTCCAGGACAAACCTGTTTGTTCTCCTAGCAGTCCATGGTATACTCAACACTCTTCTACAGCACCACAGCTCAAAGGCATCAAAACTCTTTCTATCATCCCTAGCCACTGTCCAGCTCTCTGATGCATAGCACACAATTGCAAAGACCCGGCCTGGATCAGGCACACCTTAGTCTCCAGCCGGATGTCCTTGCTCCTCAGTACTCTGGATAGGTCCCTGACAGCTGACTTTCCCAATGCAATTCATTTCCTGACTTTTAGTACCAAGAGTGTTGAATGTGGAACCAAACAAACTAAATCTGTTACAATCTTACTCTCTCCACCATCCTTAATGATGCTGCCAATTGACCCAGTGGTGAGAATATTTTTTTCCCCTTGATGTTGAACTTCAATCCATATTGAAGGTTACAGTCCTTGACCTTCTACATTAAGTGCTTTAGGTCCTCCTCAGTTTTAGCAAGCAGGGTTGTGCCATCTGAGTAACACAGGCTGTTGATGAATCTTCTTCCAATCCTGATGCCACATTCCTCCTTATACAGCCCAGCGTCCCAGATAATCTGTTCTGCATACAGACTGAAAAGGTATGGAGACAGAATGCATCCCTGGTGTATACCCTTCCCGATTTTGAACCATCCTTGCTCTGTTCTGAAGACTGCCCCTTGGTTCAAGTATAGGTTTCTCATAAGCACTATCAAATGTTCTGGAATTCCCATTCTTCTCAGAGTCAACCACAGTTTATTGTGATCCACACAATCAAAAGTCTTGCACAGCCAATGAACACAGATAGGCATTCCTTTGGTACTCTCTGCTTTCTCCCAAGATCCATGTAATATTAACTATAATATTCCTGGGCTCTTCTAAACCCAGCCTGCACATCTGGCAGATCTCTGTTGACGTGTTACGCCAGTCATTTTTGGATCATTTTCTGTAGAATCTTGCTTGCTATTTATTTTTTTGTTGTTGTAAGTTTGTTTATAATTCTCTATTGTTTTTGTTCTTGATAATTTTAACGTGTTCTTCAGAAATCTTATTGTTTTATTGAAAGTTGGATATCATGTGTGAAAAATTATGGAAGTCCTAAATAATTTTTAGAAGATTGCTTTCTAAGGTCAGAAAATTACTGTTTATTTTCTTATACTTATTTTAATTAGTTTCATTCCTTGAAAGGTAAGATTGTTAATGCTATTGTTGTTGTCATATTTCCCATAATTTTATAAAAGTTTCTAGGAGCAACAAGACTTTTAGAGTGTTAAGTCTCTACTCCTATTTCATACTATAATTCTGTACAGTAAGTTGTTCAAATGATTTTTCCCAAACATGTGTGTTCAAGGTAGCTTGTGCTCTCATACTCACGTAAGGAGCCTAATAATTTTAAAATGTCTACTACTCTGGTAATAAATGAACTTTAAAACTAATTTAATACATAATTTAAAGACTATTGTATTTGCTTTTATTTTCTATAGAATTTTCTGGACATGTACTTTTCTTACATTCTATTCCAAAGGATTAGTGAAATTCTATGTATTACTAGAGTATATTGCATTTCTTATAAATCTGTGTTTTGATATTATCTCTTCCAAAGATTAGGGAAGTTCTCTTTTCAGAAAGACAGGAGTCACAGCAGCAGCAGCAGCAGGTTTTATCAAGTGAAATGAACATGTCCGTTGTTTGCTTTGTGCATGATAAACTAGTTGTGTGTTTCTAAGTGAAAAAATAACAGTCATCCTGCAAGCTTCCTGCATGAAATGTGAGTAATAGCAAATAGCTGGCAGATTTTTCCCCTGCCAATTGGAAACAAATTTTCAGTTCAGAGGTTTGAAATTTTAAGTATCGACGTGGGAAGAGAAACACATATGGTGTTTATACATCAATTTTAATTTGGTCAGTATCTTTAAGCATAATTTAGAAGAAAAATTTACTGTCTTTGTAAGTATTATTGAAATTATTTTGGATACTCACATTACAGGTTGCTTATGCTATTACATTTGAAAGAAAACGATACATAATCCACCTCAAAAAGCAGTAAGTATTTTACACTTCCAGAATTTAAGGCTTAAGTTTGAGTTTTGTGAATACAATTATTTTAGTTCAAATTTATTATACCTACTAGATACCAGGTACAAAAGAAAATAAAACATAGTTTGCAGTTAAATAATTGATAACACAGCGAAATAAGTTCAGACACAGAGAGAAACAGAATCTTACTATAATATGATACAATAATAAAGGTGTGGATGGTATTCATGGAACTCACAGGACTATTTGGAAGGTGTTAAGAGAGGAATCTTGTGTTAAAAATAGTTGTATGAAGAATAGAAGAAAGGAAGAGAGGCTTTCCATTTACAAATAAAATCGTATAGAAAACATGAGGATATGATATAGAGTCGTTTCTCAGATAGGAAAACAAATGCCTATGTGAATTATTAAAGGGTAGATTTTCTGAAGTACTAATGTAAAGTATTCTGAAGGATTAGGCAGGAACCAGGTTGTAGATGATATATAATGCCACCGTAAAGATATTGAGAGCCAAGATGTGTTTTAGCAGTTTATGTTGTTGTTGAGGGCCCAAGAATAATGATGATGGCCTATACAGAGGCATTAGAAATTGCCTAAGTAATGGGAAAGGTGATCTGTTGTTGTTATGTGCCGTCAACTTGCTTGCGACTCATAGCGACCCTATGTCCTAAACTCTGCTCTGTCCTGTGCCAATCG